>NC_139224.1:113252000-113751758 GCF_055691185.1 Crinia signifera
TGGGGGAAGGTTTAAAAGTGACTGTAACTCTCGCCTGGAGCATTGGGTAGATAGAAAGGTCCCTTGTTTTCTGACTATAGATAAGACCCATTGAGGTTGGAGTGAAGCACGACATGGGGAAAGCGACCCAGACCACTGCGGCCGCGCGGCTTGAGAAGTATGCCCGCTCACAGGCGCAGGGTCCAAATGGATCCCAGCAAAATACCCCACAGTCTACCCCGACAAAAGCAAGCAGCAGCTCCCAACAACAAAAAGAGGTCACTTTAGAGCAGGTACTTGATGCCGTAAACACGTGCGAATCCCGTCTGTCTGAACAGATAAATAAAGTTCAGGCAGATATTATGCTGCTCCGGGACGATGCACAAAAAATCCGTGCAAGAGTGACTGAAGTGGAAAATAGGGTGTCAGAGATTATGGACACAGTGGGCCCTATGCAAACCCAAGTGGGGCTCCTATCCGAGAAACTTACAGAGATGCGTGCAAAAATTTCGGATATGGAAGGAAGGATGCGCAGAAATAATATTCGCTTTGTCGGTTTTGAGGAGAGGGTGGAGGGGTCCTCACCAGAGAAATTTATAGAGGACTGGCTTAAAAAGTGTCTGGGGGATGAGGCCCTGCCCCCCCTCTTTTCGGTGGAAAGAGCCCATCGGGTTCCAATTAGACCGCCAATACCAGGGGGGCCACCACGCACCTTGATTGTGAAAATTCTTCAATCTAAAGATCGGGATAATGTCTTAAGACTGGCCAGAAATATGGGAGACTTAACATATGACGGGAAAAAAATATCAGCTTTTCCCGATTTCTCCTATGATGTGCAGAAGGAGAGGGCTGGGTACCGAGACATAAAAGCAAGGTTGCGAGAATTGAATATCAAGTACTCCATGATGTACCCCGCAAAACTGCGTGTGGTATATAACGATGAAACGAAATTCTTTATGACTCCAGAGGACGCTGCCGGTTGGATTGATAAAACTCGCCCAAGTAGAAAGCAACTGGCCAGTAAATAACTGTCAATTTGGACATAATATATATCTCCATTGTTTACAGTGAAAGAAATATGCAGTAGAGGTTGACAAATGGAGTGACCTATAATATATGTGCCTCAGTTTAATATAGTGTGAAATAGACTGGGCAGTGAGGTAGGTGGGGGAGGGGGGAGGGAAAAAAATAATAATAAATAAAAAAAATAAAAAAAAATAAAAAAAAAATAAATAAAAAAAAAATATATATATACTTAAATATGAAAATGATAAGGGGGGGGACGTCGGAGAGCTGGGCTCGCCTTGAGTAGGGTGGCCGATAAGTAAATTGCCCTTAAGCAAATAGGGGGGGTAGTGTGGAAGGGGAGGTTTTTGAATAGGTATGCCTAGATGGGTAGGTTATATAGGGTGGGGGTGGAAGGGCGGGTATATGTTAAATGTTGTGTGTCTGTCTGTAAATGTGCATCCAGTTAAATACATGTGTGATAAGTTTATAAACCAAGATGGTAAGAGCAATCTCATGGAATGTACGAGGCTTGAATGATAGGGTGAAACGGTCTCTTGTTATGAAACAATGTAAAAGTTTAGAAGCAGATGTCATTTGTCTCCAGGAGACTCATTTGTGCGATAATAGATTGATGGCTTTACGCCGCCCGTGGATTGGATGGGCATTCCATTCACAATTCTCATCCTCCTCTCGAGGAGTATCAATAATTATTAAGAAAAATGTAATGTTTCAATGTATAACATCTGTTACTGACCCGAATGGGCGATATATATTTTTGGATGGATATATTAACTCCAGAAGGTTTTCCATTTTAGCGGTGTATATTCCTCCCCCCTTTTCATACTATGTGTTGAAAAAGGCCCTTGAATTTGTTGCATCACGTCCAGAAAATTATGTTTTGTGTCTGGGAGATTTTAACACAGTCATGAATCCTCGTCTTGATAGATGGAAGGGGGGGGAGGGGCCAGTTGGAAGTGGAAGCGGGTTAGCTGATTTCATCGTAGAGATTGGATGGTGTGATGTGTGGAGAGAGAGATATCCAAATGAGCAGCAATTTTCATGCTATTCCTCTTCGCACCGCACATTTTCAAGGATTGATTTAATATTTTCCTCCAAAAATCTGTTAAAACATATTTCCCATATTGAATACAAAGCACGGGGAATCTCTGACCATTCTCCAATGCTGGTCCAAGTAGATTTGGATATAAGTCAAGGATTCAGATACTGGAGACTTCACCCTTCTTGGTTGACCCAGTTAGGTGATGCTGAGGAAGTAGGGGCTCAGTTGGAGGGGTTTTTGGGGAGTAATATAAACTCGACTAAACCCACTTGTGTTTGGGATACTTTTAAGGCATACTTGAGAGGGTTGATGATTAAAAAGATCTCGATAATAAAATCCAAATGTCGTGAAAAAGATCTAAGGTTAGAGTCCGAAATGAGAGAGCAAGAGCAGAAATATCTTCTTGATAGGGCTGAGTCAGCAAGGATACAGTGGCTGGAGGCCCAACGAAAGTGGGTTGAGCATCTTCAAGTTATGACAGAACATCGGTTATTAAAGCAGTCACACCAGATTTATATGAATAGTGATAGATCCGGTAAATATCTGGCCTATTTATCTAAGGTAGAAAGTGCCCAAAAAACAATAGTTAGTATTCGCTCAAGGACGGGAGAGCTGAAGACAAGTGCATCGGAAATAGCGGCAGTATTTCTCGAACATTATAAAGAGGTTTATCAATCCAGAGTCACTAAAGGTAGAGAGGAGATCGAGGAATACATGAAAGGACTGGATATACCTAAACTGTCACAAGAAAGCTGTGATTTGTTGGATTCACCTATTACTCTTGAGGAGGTGCAGCGGGCAATTGGGGCCTTATCAATGGGTAAAGCTACTGGAATTGATGGCCTGCCAGGAGAAGTCTATAAGCAATATAGTGATGTTATTGCCCCTAGGCTGCTGCATTTTTTCCAGAGTATGGATCTAGAAGGGAAAATGGCGGATTCCATGACGGAATCAATAATTACGGTTATACCTAAAATTGATAAGGACCCCATATTGGTGGATTCCTATAGGCCAATCTCCCTGATTACTGCCGATGCCAAAATCTTCGCGAAGATATTGGCGAATAGATTGGGGGGCGTAATCAGGGAGATAGTACATACCGATCAAACGGGATTCATGAAGGCGAACTCCACAGCTATTAATATACGTAGAGTTCTCACCTTTATGCAAACAGCGGATATTAAGGGTAATAATTTTGCAGTTGCGTCTTTTGACGCAAATAAGGCCTTTGATTCGGTGGAATGGTTATATTTGAGGTGTGCTATGAGTGCCTTGGGTTTTGGCCCCGGGTTCACAAGATGGGTGTTCCTCCTGTACCAGAATCCAAGGGCCAGAATCCTAGCGAATGGATATACTACTGAGTCTTTCCAATTGAATCGAGGCACTAGACAGGGGTGTCCCCTCTCCCCTCTCCTTTTCGCAATAGCAATTGAGCCAGTTGCTTGTAAACTAAGAACGGTGATGGGAGAGGGGAGAGGTGAATTGGGGCATAAGACCCATATGGTATCCTTATATGCGGATGATCTGCTGTTGGGCTCTACAGAGTATGAAAGGGATTTACCACTAGCTGTGAATTGCATTGAGGAGTTTGGGCGATATTCCGGACTGGAGGTGAATCGTAACAAATCACACTTGCTTATAGCCCGAAGAGATGGGAGCAGTGAATATGAATGTGATAATTATGAAGGTCTATCTATGGTGGATAGGTTCAAATACTTGGGGGTTATGATCTCTAAAGATCCCAATGAGTTTGTGGTAGATAATATAGACCCTTTAATAGTATGGTTAAAAATTAAATGTAAAAACTGGGCCAAACTTCCATTGAATATGCTTGGAAGGGTCAACCTGGTAAAAATGTCAGTACTGCCGAAATTTCTATATGCACTTCAGCACTCTCCCGTTTTTATTCCTAATAAGGTATTCAATCAGATAAACAGTGTCATCTCCTCATTTATCTGGAAAAATAAAAACCCTCGAGTCAAACTAGATACACTAACTAGAGAGCGGAAAAGAGGAGGGATGGCACTGCCCAATTTTAAAATCTACTATTATGCAGCACAACTCGTTCATCTGCGTGCTTGGACTAGGATGGACGAGGCTTCGGTAGAACTGAAGGAGTTTATAAGGGGGGCAGCCCCAGGACTGACCCCAATACAGGCAATATTAATGGTGGGAAATGGTAGAGGGGTTCCCCCTATCATAAAACAGGCTAGGAAAATCTGGAAATGGATAAATAAGGAAACGGAATATGATGGGGTTGATCCCGAAACCCACATATTTTCACTGGACCCGTTGAAACAACTTAGCTTACATCAAGGCTCAAAAATTTGGAAGCAGTATAATATAAACTCCATTGGACAAATATATGAGGGTAACCTTATTAAATCCTTTGCTCAACTGCGGGAGGAATTTAATCTTCCGCAGAGTATGTTTTACAGATTTCTACAAATGCGAAGTGCGCTCACACAATATAACAGAGATAAAGCCCAACAGATTTATGAATCCCCGATTAAAAAATTCCTAAGTAAAGTGGGCACAGGAAAGGTGGTATCCAAATGTTATAGATTTATAATGGATAGGACCCAGTGTGAGGAAATGGAGGGGCTACTTTTAAAATGGTCTATTGATATTCCAGATCTAACTTTAGAACAATGGAAAAGGGCGCAGGCGGCTCAGAGTACTGCCACAAACTCAAGTAGGATCCAACAAGTACAATTTAATATCACCCATCGGATATATCTGACTCCCGAAAGAATATGTAAATTTTCCCAAAATAAAAACGGTCGATGTCCCAAATGTAGGGAGGGGAATAGTGATCAACTGTGCAATTTCTGGCACCTTCTCTGGAATTGTGGGCAGGTGAAGGACTTTTGGGATGGAGTCGGGGGGGCCCTTAAAAATCTTGGAGTCCCGGCTCAGTGTCTACACCCCTTAGGTCTTATACTAGGGATATGGCCAGAAAACCAGATGTCATCAGCTCAGAGACAGTTAGCGACCAACCTGTGCGCAATAGCCAAACTTATAATTGCCCGCTCATGGATGGCACAGAAAGGGCCTGGCATTAAAGAGTGGATAAACGAGGTTAATTGCACTATGAAGCACGGAAAACACATGTTTATTTTAAGAAGGCAAGGAATCAAATTTTATGATATATGGGGGGAATGGTATTATTCTCAGTACCACACGATAGAGTAAAGTTATAAGCACTATTGGTAAATGGTAAATGTAATATATAGGAAATAGCACTACACTAATGAGTTGAATATAGATAAGTGTATTAAAAGAAATCGATGGTTGCAGTGAGAAATGCCGACAGGCTGCACAAAGAATATAGGAAGAACAACACAATAGATAGACCTTAAGTCTTAATAGATCGTAAAAGGGGGTATGTATGTTTGTAAATAAAATAAATTAAGTTGGTTGAAAATAATGATAGATAGATTTCACATGTATCACAGGAAGCCAGAAGCGCCTATGTATTCACAATGCACTAAATAAAGTAAACTGAGAAGGCTAAGGTAATTGGGCTATTAAAAGCCGGGTAGGATGAATCTGGTGGGGATAGATGACTGATGGGAATTAAAATAAATAAATAAAATGGTTGAATATCCCACAGAACCTAAAAGGGTACCGTTTACATTAACCATGAGAAACAATAAGAAAATGACTAGGGAGAAGGATGTATGGATGCTTTTAATATGTCTAGTTTGTAACTGTCAACTGTAAATATCAATATGAAGAAGTGTTAAGGTCTATGTTGATCTTTGTTTTTTGTATATGTTATTTTTTGTCAATAAAGGAAAAAAAGTAATAAAAAAAATAAATAAAAATAAAACAATGCATGGTCTCTGATAAACAAAAAACTCCAAAGAAACCCCCAGATATCCCCTTTCATTCCAATATGGGGAAACCCCAACTTTCCACCCTCTCTGACCAACCCCCAATACAAAGAGTGGAAACATAAAGGATTAGATATGGCAACCAAACTCTTCGATCCAGGAGGATTTTTATTCACGTTTCAGACACTACAAGATAAATATGATCTACGAAAAACTCAATTCTTTATGTATCTACAGACCCGCCACTATGTAAATGCATTAGCCCCCTACATCCTATCCACTACTCACCCAGACCCTCTAGAACAGATATTCATGACACTACATCACTCCAGATTCAAAACATCCTATATATATGACATGTTGATTGACAGACTCCCAGATGAAGCTCTAAAAACACTGGCGCTTGCCTGGAAAAAAGATATATCTGATGTGTCCTCACCGGAAATATTATTCAACCCCTATCCGGAGACCTTGCGAATATTACAGTCCTCTTACCTTCAAGAGGTACATTTTAAAACCGTTCACCATCTCTACATAGCCCCCGCCCAAAGTAAATATATGGCCTCAGAGGCCACAGGAGAGTGCAGTAAGTGCAAAATGAGCAATGCTAAATTTCTACACTGCATGTGGGAGTGCAATAGAATACTAAAGTTTTGGCGCAAGACACTCCATTTCATAAATTCTCTTCTAGGACTAAATCTGATACCAGACAAACTAGCATGTCTATGCCTAAATTTTCAAAATTGGGAAATACCCCCCCCAGCTACAAAATATATACCACTTATAATCATAATTTTTTAAAAATATTCTAACACACTGGATATCGACTACAACCCCATCTCTAACCGAACTCAAAAGCAAATTATACCAGATCTTATTATTTGATAAGAGATCACTGATGCTCAACCTATTTGAACCTAAAACCGCTTTTCTCAATAAATGGAAACCGTTCATTGACTCCCCAGATACAACCCAGAAAACCCAAGTTATGTCATTAATAGACGAGTAAATTGACTCAAAAAAAAAAAAGGGAGATGACCTCCCGTGATACCCATCTATACCTACTAACAGCAATAGAAAGATATACCCCCCCCCCCCCGTACCCTTCCCCTCTTCCCCCACCTCCCCCCGTATGTCTTGTCTGATGTGTCTTAAATGTATCATTAGATTTATAAAAGTTATACTTTTGTTATTTTCATTGGAATAAAAAATAGCTAATTGCTAGATAATTCGGAAGGTATTCAGAAAACAAAACCTGGAAACTTTTCTATAGCATATTAAAGTAACTGGTTTGCTAATATTTGTTATAAGAGACGTAGATCCAACATTATACAGTTCAAGACAATGTACATGTGATGTCTAGCTTAAGAAAAAAAAAAAAAATAAGTAAATAAGATTAGAAATATGAGAGACATGTTATGTTCCTATTATTACTCTGTACTGAGATATGTTGCTCAAACAACCGATTTAATGTGAATCTGTTATACAATTGTGAAAATAATAAAAAAACTTTTCAAATCAAAAAAATGTCATTTTATTTAAGAGATATATAGATGACATCATCATAATATGGAGAGGTGATGAGTCATCTTTTAATTCATTTGTTGATTGTTTAAATAACAATTGTTACAACTTGACATTTACTTCTAAATATAATAAGAACCAGATTGAATTTTTGGATCTTCTCCTTAAGACTAATAATTTTCCAGAAATTGATGGCATCGAAAGCTGTACATATTTCAAGCCTGTAGATTGTAACAGCTATTTGCAGTTTGAAAGTTGCCATCTAAAATCATGGAAGGAAAACATCCCTTTTTCTCAATTTGTACGCTTACGGAGGAATTGCTCTGATATTCAGTCTTTTGATTCTCAATCCTCCACATACACAAATAGGTTTTTAGAGAGGGGATACCCTCCGAATATTGTGACCCGTGCCTGTAAAAGGGCTAGAGCACTTGAACGAGACAATTTATTGGAGTATAAACAGCCTTCTCTAAGTATTGTTGCTCAAAGAAAGAACGATTGCCCGTTTATTACTCAATTTAATAATAGAGAAAATGAGATCAAGTCCATTTTGGAAAAGAATTGGCATTTAATAAAACTTGACCCAGTTTTGCGGGATTCACTCCCCCCTAGACCAATCACTGTATTTAAAAGGGCTTGTACATTAAAAAACATGGTTTCTAAGAGCCAGCTACAAGAGATTGTGTCTAAACCTCCATCTTCCACCTTTCTAGACATCAAAGGATGTTTTTCTTGCAATAGTTGCAAAGTGTGTAAACACATTACCAAAGGTGCTGAATTACTTAACCCTAAACTTTCTAAAGTTAAAATGCATCAGTTTCTTAATTGTAATTCTACATACGTGGTGTATGTGCTTTCATGCACATGCGATCTACACTATGTAGGTAAAACTAAGCGTGCATTAAAAATTAGAGCCCTTGAACACCTGCGGAATATCAAAAATGGTCTCACTAACCACAGTGTCCCGAGGCATTTTAAGAATTTTCACAATAAAGATCCTAGTGGAGTATTAATAAGAGCAATTGAACATGTACCCCCCCCCCCCCCCCCCCCCGAAGAGAGGAGGAGATAGGGACAAACTCCTTTTGCGGCGTGAAACCCATTGGATTCTCACATTAAACACTATAGCGCCGCTGGGACTAAACGAAGGTTATGAGATAACCCCTTTTATTAACTAAATGAAATTATTGTGATTAGGTGTATGTCCCTCCTTGGATTTTTTTATTATAACTTCCCCTTTTTTATTCTTCCATGGTGATTGATTGCATGGCTATAGTTACATATATTTTTATATCCATTTTTTATATGTATGTATTTTTTATGTATATATATGAATTTTCTATGTATTGGATACTATTTATATATTTGTGTTTTTATAATTATGTGTTATATGTATATACGGATATATTTAATTAATGTGTATTTTTGAAGCACATTATTTTAATCTGTACATTTTGTATTTCAAATAAGTGCTCGCACTATGTATATTATGTATTTCCATTGCGCAGAGCATAACTCTTGAATGATTATGCATTGTCTGCCAATCGTTATTACGCTGTGTGAACTGCTGATAGACACACATATTCTTGTGTTTCAAGAGAGGTCTGGTGACATCATCCGCCCCCTTGCCTCCTTATTGGTTGACACTTGCTATATAGTTATATCGGGTATTCACAGAGCCACGCCCTCTGACGAAGTCTCTGACGAAACGCGTTAGGGCGTGGCCTGTGATACCCGTGCCTCTGCTACCTGGCGTCCTGCCCGTCGTGTGTCCGTTCTGCCCGTGGATCCTGAGGTCAGACAGCGCAATCCAGCGTCTATGGTCTTATCGGTCTAGGAGCCTGTGGACAGTACATCGGAGCGGTGTGCCCCTGGTATTTGACAAAAATCTTGTGGTAACCAGCCCACAGTGTTTACATTATTGGTACGAGCACTTGCCTTTACCTGTTTTTACAATTTTGTGATATATCCATTAAATATCATTTACATGCACCATGGAGCGCTCCTCTTTTGCTTCTATGTTTTAGATTTGTTGTTCATCCTGACCCTGGATGCTGTGCCCACTTGAAAGAGGAAGCTGCAGTCTATAAGTGGACTTTGGTGAACTTTATTATCCCTATTCCAAGGGTATCTTGCTGGACTCAAAAGTGACATTTTATTTGCTTTGAGCGCTGCTCACACACATCCATTTCTTAATATATATATATATATATATATATAAAAATTTATATATATATATATATATATATATATATACATATATACTGTGTGTGTATATCTATCAGGAGGTAGGCAATTCAGGGGGAAGGGGGGGCGCCAGACGATATTTTGGCTGTGGGGAGCAACATTTTTAGTTACGCCGTGGCCCAGCGCAGACCTGAGTGTGGAGCTCTGTGTGCTCTACTTGGCTGTGTGAGGAGACTTGATGTCAGTGGGGCATGAGTGCAAAGTTTCTGACCTTGGCGGAAGAAAAAAATCCCTGATAACTGACCTGTTTTCATGGTCACAATTGTGAATATTGTGTGTTTTCCCCCAAAAGTGTTTTTTTTTTTTTTTTTAGAGGGGATGCTCTGTAATTAAAGTGACCAAGAAAAAAAAAAATTGGGGCAACAAATCAGGGTAAATCCCTTTTGTTTGCCCTTATTAGAATAGTGCACTTCTGTGTCTTCTAATATCCAACTCTACAGTAAGTTCAGTAAGCAATGCATTACGCTCTGTTATTTAGGTACAGTATTTTAAACACTTCTGTTTATGTCTTTAATTGTGGCAATTTATTTTAAACATGAATTGGTCTGAAAAACAGTTTTGCATCCCCTATGCTGGGAGCATGTGCCAGAAGAGCAAGGTGGGCAATTTGGCACTGGGGGAGACATACTCATTGGAATGCAAGAGAATTGCAGGTCTACCGAGAAGCTTGCGCTGCCAGTGAGAAATGGTAAGAGACCACTATTCAAACAAATCAGATGTCGACATATCCATGAAGACATACTGAATGTCAACATGGTCACTGTCAACAAGTCATACCACACCCATATACTATGCAAAACTTTAACACAGCAACTGTCAAGCAAAATTCTAAAATCAGATATAAGGCCCATACTCAGCATGTTTGAGTATCTTTCAGCTCAAAGCCATCCAGTGTGTATGCCCCGGCGATGACACACAATATTGTATACAATAATTGCAACGTTTATGGGCACCTTTAGATTTAACTGTAAATATTCTGTATTGGCTAATATTTTGCATAATTATGTGCTCTAATCCAGTCCAATCATGTTCCCAGCATAGGGGATGCAAAACTGTTTTTCAGAACAATTCAAGTCTAAAATAAACTGCCACAATTAAAGACAATAAACAGAAGTGTTTAAAATACTGCACCTAAATAACAGAGTTATTGCACCTAAATTCATTGTTTACTGAACTTACTGTAGCATTCAGTAAAGAGTTGATCATTAGAAGACACAGAGGTGCACTAAAGTTTTTTTTCTTGGTCACTTCAATTACAGAGCATCCTCTCACAAAAGGTGAAAACACACAATATTCACAAATGTGACCATGAAAATGGGTCAGTTATAAGGGATTTTTTTTCTCCCGCCAAAGACGGTAACTTTGCAGTAGGACAAGCTCGTACTCATTTTTTAATATGCTAAAGTATATTAATGAACCACTCTAAGACGTCCTGACATAATTTTAACTAGATCGGAGCTTCTTCATACGATTTGTTATTTTTATCTAAAATGCAAACCTTTAGGTGTCTTGCCGGAACAGAAGATATTGACTAAGAGCAAAACGCTTTTGCACGTTTTTGAATATCTCAGTTTCAACATTTTCACTCCACCCTAGTGTAGACCCTCTTCGGCAACCTCTAAAGATGGGATGTATGGTCATAAGTAGTCTGCTAGACATTGTGTAAAAGCTGTGCAGTACATTATCTGTTAACCCCCTATGCTTTACTTTCCTTACTACTTCCTAATACCATTATTCTTATGGTTTACAGTATATATAATGTGCTATCTACTGTATCTATCAAGATCTCTGACATGCACCAAATAATCAATATATCTATGTGGTAAGGTTTCTGACATGTGCAGTATCAACCAGGGAGCATGCCGCAGGCGCATGGCTCCTCTCCCCCAAAAGCCCCTACTATAGCAACAGGATGGACTAGTCGAAGTTGAGGTTCACTCTGCACCAAGAAAATGGTAAAGTGGTCTGGTATGAACTTACGCCTCTTGCCCCATACATTTTTGTTGTTGTTGTTATTGTTGTTTTTATCAAGGTGTACTGCGTGTGTATATTAAATTGCTTGTCATCAAGCCTTATGCTTTGAATTGTGTTACTTCTTTCAAAAACTTTGTTTTGTTGGATATTTGGATTAGTAGCTATGTACCTTGCCAATAATGATGTTACTGGCTGTAGGGTTTGCCAGTAATGATTAAGGGGTTAGTCATCGGTAAAAACTTGAATGCAGCAAGGAATTTCAACTAGCGTGTGTGCTGACATACAACACTACCATATTGAGCCCTACTGATTGGAGATTGTGAGCCCTTCCCAGTGAGCCATGCCAACCCCTACCTTAACAACATACTGTACCTGTATATACATTATTGCCTTATCTAAACATTTGGTAGTCCATGTACTGTAGGTGCAGTTAAATTCACGCCAATTGAAACTTCTTTCTGAATTCAAGCTTTTACCGATGACTAACCCCTTAAGCATTACTGGCAAACCCTACAGCCATTAACATCGTTATTGGCAAAGTTCATAGCTACTCCATTAACTGAAGGCGGCTTACTAACTTTAATGACTATCTATTAACATCCAATTAATACCTAAATATCTGGGACACCAGCAAGAATAAGTAATCGTTTTTCAAACGCAAATCATTGAGGACAGAATTACATTGTACATTTTTACCATTATATATTAACAGTAGTATATACTTTTTGTTATTCTACATATATTTATGTGTTATTACTGTGTATTTCCTTGATTATTTATATATAAAGATTTTTCATTTCAATCAATGGGGTAAATGTATGAAGCTTGGAGATTGTTATCTATCCCCATAAAGAACGTTATGTGCAATTTGATATTGCACTGGCCAATCAGCTACAATATGTAAACTGCCAGGAGCTGATTGGCTGGTGGAACCACTACAGGAGAAATAATTAATTGGCCATGGACCTACTTTCTGTAAATGAATTTCAAAACAGCGCCAGGGATCCGAGTTTGGGTTGTCTCTAGTGGCTAAACCAACCTCAACCCATTTCTTGATGGTTGCTATGGACAACTTTTCCATGGTCAACTTCCCCGCTCTTTACACTGCTTGATACAGCAACCACTGAGGGATCACCGGTATCCTATATTATTTAAGGTACAGTATATAAACATTTGTTAAGGTTAAATCATAATGTATTACAATTCTCATAAGCCACTTACCTGTAAAATATTTTATAGAATGATTAATAGGGGCTTCACCACATTGCTCGCCCACCAATCTTGTATGGTGCGACTGTTACTGAGTTATGTGCTAGTTTCACTGCTATATCCCAGCAATGGCCACACATTTATGAGAACCAAAAAGGTTAAACCAGCAATCTGTGGGCAGTTTTGCCTTCCAGCTTATGAACCTAGTGTATATTATCAGACAGTCACATGCGCTCAGGGATACAAGCTAGTTGTGATGGAAATTAAAAGTGATGACTCACTGAAACTCTCAGTTCACTATCTTGGTGGAAATATTACAGACTGACACTTTGTATGACAGTTACTGGAGCTTCTCAATGCTTGTGTATGCTCTACATTGGTGAAAAGTGTTTGGTACTTATGTATTATCTGGGCTCCCATGTTAAATGCACCCCATTTTTTCATACCCCTACTATCCAACTACGCATGGAGTTGATTTTATATAGTGTGGCGAGCGCGGTCTCATAAGAAAAACGGGAACCCAGATATTACATAAGTACCAAGTTTTTTAGTTCCATCAAGTTTTTAAAATCAAATATATAATTCAGTATTTCCACTTATACTGTACATGAAATATGAAAATACAGACAACACGGTATCCGGATGGCTCTCATGTCTAGGTAGACCGTCAATAAGTTGACACCAAAAAGTTAACATGCACTAGGTCGACATTGTCAAAAAGTGAAAACAAGTAAAAGATCAACATGGCAATGGTTGACACCTGAAAATGTTGACATGAGTTTTTCACGTTTTTTCTCAAATTTTTGGACTTTTCCATGCTTTACGATATACATGGACCTCGAATGGGCACAGTAAAGTAGGCCTGAAAAATGGCGAGTGAAGCAAGCCATGCGAGGGGATGACACATTGACTGTCTACTGAGATATTGGGCCTTATTCAAGTTCACTCTTAGAGGCAAATTCCTTCTCAAATGGACAAAACCATGTTCACTGCAGGGGGGCATATGTAACAGGTGCAGAGAGACTTAGATTTGGGTGGGGTTTTTCTTCAAAGTCAGATCTATATTGCAGTGTAAAAATAAAGCAGTCAGTATTTTCCCTGCACAGAAACAAAATAACTCACTCAAATCTAATTCTATCTGCACCTGTTACATTTGCAGTGCACATGGTTTTGTCCATCTGAGAAGGAAGAGTGAACTAGAATAAAGCCCATTGTCTGTGAGCTTATCCACACCTGGACATAACAGTCCCTAATTAAATTAAATACACGAGCCCCTGCAACATATTTCATTTGTACAAATGGTACTTGTGTACTTTCACGGCTCCCAACGCATGCCATCGCATGCCAAATGTAGTGGCATGCGATGGCATGCGATGGGATGCGATTTTTGCAGTTTTTAAGCATTTTTTTGAATGCATGCGATTTTTAACAGAAATGCATCCAAATGCATTGATATTAGTATCAAACATGTTCAATGGCCCCCAAATGTGATTTTTGAGGCTGTAACACCCCCACTATCAACGCGAACCCGAAGCGTGGCGAGCGCAGCAAGCCCGCGAGGGGCGGTGGTACGCGTCCTACAACCTTTTCATACCCCCACTATCCATGTCGGCGTGGAGTTGAGAATAGAAACTGTGGCGAGCGCAGCGAGCCACCGAGCCCGAAGCGTAGAGAGCGCAGCGAGCCCCGCGAGGGGATGCGGACACCTGTGAAGCCCGCGAGGGGACGCGTATACCTGTGAAGGTATCCGTGTCCGCTCGCCACGCTTCGGGCTCGGTGGCTCACTGCGCTCGCCACACTTTCTATTCTCAACTCCGTGGATAGTGGGGGTATGAAAAGGTCGTAGGACGCGTACCGCCGCCCCTCGCGGGCTCGCAGCGCTCATCACGCTTCGGGTTCGCGTTGATAGTGGGGGTGGTACAGCCTCAAAAATGACTTTGGGGGCCATTGAACATGTTTGATACTAATTTCAATGCATTTGGATGCATTTGTATTAAAAATCGCATTTGATCTCATGCGATCGAATCGCATGCGATGCGATTTTTTACTATGCGAGGGACATCGTGGGAGCCGTGATTGTACACAAGTACCGTACAAATTGGACCACAGGATTTATCCTCATCATATATATATATACAGGGAAATGTTCACATTCTGTTTTTGGAAAGAAATTTTGAAAGGATCAAAAACTTTATAAGCAATTAAGCAATACATTTGCAGTCATCGTGATCTTACATCTTGTACATTAGGTTGTGCAAATCCAGACAACAAATGTATTGTCAGTTATAGGACCATACAAGTTACATTAATCACACTTCCACGGAGTAGGCAGCTTAAGAACCACAAAGTACAGTAGTTACCACTCCTTCAGGGATAAAGTAGCTGCATTTGGAAATCTTGTGACAAGCTCATACTGAACTGAATCAGTGTGGATTATGTATTATGTATTAATTAACTTGTCTTTTTTCATTGACATGACTTACTTTTTTGTATTCTCTTTATTCATATAAGCAAAATATACAATACTGTAGTTATAAATACAAAAGTAGAATGTTAAGAACCAACAAATTGTTTCAGTAAATATCATAATAGAAAAAGTAGAAATAAATAAAAAAAAATGTTAAATCCACTTAAATTTTAGCATTTGTTTGAGAGAAAAAATATTAGGAAACCATACATTAATACAACAAGCCCTTCAATTTCTAAAGCTGAGTACACATTAGAGTACTTGCAAATGATGCAATGCAGTCAATAATTTCCCTTGAACTCTCGGACAAACTATATATTATTATTATAATTTTATTTATAAGGCGCCACAAGTGATTATCAGTTCCATACAAAGGAACAGCGCAGGGAGACAAAACTTGGCATAACATTGAATAAATAACAAATATACAGTACAGGTAAAGAGCACCACAGTTCAATACACATTACAGCTTAAATATAAGTAGTGAGGACTCAATCAACATACTGCTAGCAGGGCCATCTTAACAGCAGTGTGGGCCCCTGGGCAAAGCAATGCACTGGGGCCCTTACCCATTATCCCTTCCTAGGGGTGGGGGGGTGCTATCAGCATCAGCTTTGATGTCCCACGGGTGGCAGGGGGTGCTCTATCTTCCACTCAACATGTAGGACCTGGAGCAGTAACTTCTGCTAAGTACACCTTTACTGCACAGGTTATCCCTTCCTAGGGAGGGTAAACACTAACGTGTGGAAGGGGGCACTGAGCTGAATGAAGGGTCCCTTGTAAATTACTTCCAGGGAGGTATGGGGTGTTTTATATGCAGTGGAGGGTTGGATAATGGAGTGGGCTTAATATTCGTAATTTTCCGGTGGAAGGGCAGCTTGTTTGACTGCAGACATCGCCATTATCTGGAAATAGATTTCTTAGCCTTCAATAGTAAAAAAAACCTAGAGTCCCAACTTTCAGGAGGTGCTGGAGACTTGGGGATCAGAGATCAGGAGCCAGAGCAATCCATTGACAAAAATATAAAACTGTACACTAGACGTTTGGAGCTGGATCAGGGACCGGCTGCTGGAAGGCTGATATCTCTGGTTCTGTGTAAGATAGAGACAAGCCACTAGTGTTATCAGAAAGGGGAGAGTCACAGCTTTTGGAATATACTCTAAGTGAGAGAATCTGAGAAATATGACTGGGAATTGCAATTAACAGGTCGGTGTTACACGCCGCCGTCCGGTATCTCCAGTACCCGGACGGTCGGCGGATGGAGAGCGGGGCTGCGAGGCTGGTGACGCTGCTCGGCAGCGTTCCAAGCCTCCCTCTCAGCTCGGGCGTCGGGGCGTTGCTAGGCAACGTTCCCGAACTTCTGCCCGGCAGCAGCACCCGTACGGCGCGCCTGACGTCATGCAGGCGGCGCCAAATTCAAATAAGAAGCCGGCGTCTGCTGGGCACAGACGCCGGTTATAGCGTTTCTATACGCCTGCCCGGTCCCTGGCATTCTCCAGCGCTCTCCAGCCCTCCTGGGTCCCTTCCTGGAAGATCTCCAGTCTCCCTGCCTGCCTATCGTTGGAGGTCAGCGTCTCAGCCGTCTCCTGTGACCTGTGCAGCTTCTCTGCAGATCTTGGGGGACAAGTAAGTGCTCCTTTGGAGCCTGGTTTATTCTGTGGAGCCTCCGAGCTCCTTTGTCTCTGATCTGCCTGTGCCCATACTGGTTCCGCTCCCCTGCTGGGGCATCGGACCAGCCCCGCTGTGGGCCTTATTCAGAACCTGACTCCATCTGTATTTTACCCTTGTTCTTGCCTTCTCTTTCCTGTCTGTCCTAGGCAGGGCCTTCCCTGCCTTTCCACTCCTGCTGGGGGGTTTTGGGGATTCACTGTCTTGCATTATATTGTATTCTTTTGGAGATTCCCCGTTAAGTTCTCCTGGTGTCTGCGACTGGGTCGTATTCCCGTTATTGGCCTGGTGCCGGCAGACAGGGGTTACCTTTCAGTCAGGCCCGGTAGTTAGTATTTCCTTTTGAGTTACCCCTGACGATCACTTCTCCTTTGTCCATTCATAGACCTAGCTGCATCGGGGTTGGAGCGGGCCTAACTCGCTCCTTCGAACGCGGCGGCCACAGGTGAAGCCTAGCTCCCGCAGGGATTGGTCATCTGCCCGGGGTACTCAACAGAGTTAGTATAGGGTTCGCTGTGGCCGTCCTAACCGGCGGTCCCGGCTGCGGGCTCACGCCTAACTTCCCATTCCCGGTTCCAGGTTACCATCACCCTGTGCCTAACGGCAAGCGTAACATTATAACCGGCCAAACAGGTTATATAAAGGAGGTTTATATAACAAATTTCTGGTTTTGAATTGCCGTGGGTGTACTATGAATCCCACTCCTCAGACGTTCTCGGATCAAATCCAGGGGTTAACCCAAATGGTCCGGGATCTGTCCCTTAAGGTAAACTCCCAGGAGCAGAGGGTGCGTCCCCCAGAGTCAGGGGTATTAGAACCCAAGATGAACCTGCCCGATCGGTTCTCTGGGGATCGGAGGGCTTTTTTCAACTTTAGGGAGAGTTGTAAGTTGTATTTTAGACTTCGACCCCAATCCTCTGGTTCAGAGTCGCAACGGGTAGGCCTGGTGATATCTTTATTACAGGGGGACCCGCAGACCTGGGCCTTTGGGCTTCCCTCTGACAGTCCAGCCTTATCCTCGGTTGACAACTTTTTTAGTTCTTTAGGGTTGCTGTATGATGACCCTGATAGAGAGGCTTCCGCGGAGACTCACCTGCGAGCCCTTAAACAAGGGAAGAACCCCGCGGAAGTATATTGTACAGAATTCCGTCGTTGGTCGAATGATTGCGGTTGGAATGACCCTGCTTTACGGAGTCAGTTCCGCTGTGGCCTGTCTGACATCATCAAGGATAGCCTTATCCAGTATCCTGTACCTAGTTCCCTTGACAAACTGATGGAACTGGCTATCAAGATTGACCGTCGTCTCCGGGAGCGGAGGTCGGAGCAGGGTGCTCAAGCTCGGTCTCTTCCCTATGTTCCTCTCGTTCCGGAGGAGATGGACGAGCCCATGCAAATTGGGGTGACTCGTATCTCTCCAGAGGAGAGAACTCGTAGGTTGGTTACAGGTCTTTGTTTATATTGTGGCAATAAAGGTCATGTCCTTAAGAATTGTCCCAATAGGCCAGTAAAAGCCTTGGCCAGGTGAATGAAGAGAGGGTTCACTTAGGCCTGCAATTATTTTCCTCTCACGATTCTGTATTAGTGCCATGTAGCATTTCTTTTCAGGAACATCAGTTTTCCGGTTCTGCATTTATTGATAGTGGTGCAGCCGGAAATTTCCTGGATATCAGTTTAGCCCAGAAATTGGGCATTCCTCATTTAAAACTCCAAGGCCTGGTTACCCTTCGGGGTTTGGATGGGAATATCCTGTCCAATGGGGCTATTTCTTTTCAGACTCCCTCAGTCTCGATGACTGTTGGTTTATTCCATAGGGAGCATATTTCTTTTTTGTTAACTTCTTGTCCTCTTGTTCCCATAGTTTTGGGTTATCCTTGGTTAGTTAAACATAATCCCATTATTGACTGGAGTTCGGCGCAGATTGCCCAGTGGAGTCCTTACTGTAAACAGCATTGTCTTCATACGTCGGCCTTGGTGGCTTCCGTCTCCCTCTCTGGGATACCTTCCCCTTATCAGGACTTTGCGGATGTTTTTTCCAAAGGGAAAGCGGACAGTCTTCCGCCCCATCGTCCGTACGATTGTGCCATCAGGATAATTCCCAATTCTCCTTTACCCAAGGGTAGATTGTACGCCTTATCTATCCCAGAGACGAAGGCGATGGATGAATACATACAGGAGAGTCTCAAAAAAGGGTTCATCCGCCCGTCTAAGTCCCCTCTCAGTGCGGGGTTTTTTTTTGTGGCCAAGAAGGATGGTTCCTTAAGGCCTTGTATTGATTTTCGTGCCTTAAACAAAATCACGGTGAAGAACACCTATCCCCTTCCTTTAATTACGGTACTTTTTGACCAATTAAGATCCGCTACGGTTTTTTCCAAGATTGATCTCAGAGGGGCATACAATCTTATTAGGATCAAGGAAGGCGACGAGTGGAAAACAGCTTTCAGTACTCAGACGGGGCATTATGAGTACTTGGTTATGCCCTTTGGCCTCTCCAATGCGCCCGCTGTTTTTCAGGATTTTATCAATGATGTCCTTCGTGATTTTTTGGGCCACTTCGTAGTCGTTTATTTAGACGACATCTTGATTTTCTCACAAGACTTGAGATCACATAGAAGTCAGGTTCGGCAGGTCCTGCAAAGACTGAGAGAAAATCAGTTATTTGCCAAATTAGAAAAATGTGAGTTTGAACTCACACAGGTTTCGTTTCTGGGTTATATTATTTCCTCCCAGGGTTTTCAAATGGACCCCAAGAAACTTCAAGCAGTTGTGGATTGGGCCCGACCTACCAGTCTGAAGGCAATCCAACGTTTTCTTGGCTTCGCCAATTATTATAGACGTTTCATTGATTCTTTTTCTTCTATTGTTGCGCCATTGGTGGCTTTAACCAAAAAGGGTGCAGATCCATCTCAATGGTCTCCTCAGGTTGTGCAGGCCTTTGAATCCCTGAAGCAAGCGTTTGTCTCGGCTCCGGTTCTGAGGCATCCTGATCCTGACCTGCCCTTCATTGTGGAGGTGGACGCCTCCGAAGTCGGGGCGGGAGCAGTGTTATCCCAAAGGGATCCGAAATCATTGGATTTACATCCCTGTGCGTATATGTCCAGAAAATTTTCACAGGCAGAGGCCAACTATGATGTTGGAAACAGAGAATTGCTTGCCATCAAATGGGCCTTTGATGAGTGGCGCCATTGGTTGGAAGGAGCAATTCATCAGATTCTCGTTCTCACGGATCACAAGAATCTGCAATATATTGAGACAGCTAAGAGGCTTAACGCCCGACAGGCTCGTTGGGCGCTGTTTTTCATGCGCTTTAATTTTGTGATCTCTTACAGACCGGGCTCAAAGAACGCCAGAGCTGACGCACTGTCTCAGTGTTTTCTTCCTCAATTCGATGGCAAGGTCAGCAAGACTTCCATAGTGCCCACGTCTTGTATCCATGCAGGAGCCCAACAGACTCTGGAGGGTCTCATCCGTCAAGCGCAGGGTCAGGCACCGGCCCAAACCCCCACCAACAAATTATTTGTTCCTCCATCTCTTAGACGCAGGGTCCTTTCTGAGTTTCATGATTCCAAATTGGCTGGGCATCCTGGGGTCTTCAAAACCTTGAAACTCCTTTCCCGTGTTGCTTGGTGGCCGGGTATGTCACGAGACACCCGGGAGTTTGTATTATCCTGCTAAGGTTGCGCTCAACATAAGGTCCCTAGGTCGCGGCCTGTCGGGGAACTTGTTCCTTTATCCATTCCTGTCAGACCCTGGTCACACTTGGCGATGGATTTTATTGTAGGATTACCTGTATCTGCTCATTGTCAGGTGGTTTGGGTCGTTATAGACAGGTTTTCTAAGATGGCGCACTTTGTGGCTTTGAGACAATTGCCATCAGCCAAGGAGTTGGTAACTCTGTTCCTGCAGCATATTTTTAGGTTACACGGTCTACCCTCAGATATTGTGTCCGATCGCGGTCCACAATTTGTGGCGCAGTTTTGGAGGCTCTTTTGCACTGCATTAAAAGTTAAGACCAGTCTGACTTCGGCTTTCCACCCACAGTCCAACGGACAAACTGAGCGATTGAACCAGTCTCTCAAACAATACCTGAGATGCTTTGTGTCCAAATTACAGAATGATTGGGCAAGTTTCTTACCGCTTGCTGAATTTGCATATAATAATGCTCATCATTCAGCCTCCAGGACCTCGCCATTCTTTGCAGTGTATGGGTTCCATCCGCGAGCCAACTCTTTAGGTCCTGAAGCGTCCGGCTCGGGTTCTTCGTCGGCCTCTCGGCTTAGAGTCATTTGGAGGAGTATTCATGTTGCTCTCAAGGAGGCCGCATTAAGGGAGAAAGTATCGGCAGACAGGTCCAGACGTCCTTGTCGTTTTAAGGTGGGTGACTGGGTCTGGCTTTCGACCCGTAACATCAAGCTTCACCAACCTTCAGCGAGGTTGGGGCCTCGATTTATCGGTCCCTTTCGGATCATTAAGAGGGTAAATCCGGTAGCCTTCCGCCTGTCTCTACCCAAATCCCTTAAGATTGCCAATACATTCCATGCCTCCCTGCTTAAGCCGGTGTTCTTTTCTCAAAAATTTCCTCGCAGAAGTGGCGCTGGATCCTCCCCAGTGATGGTGCAGGGACAACAGGAGTTCCCGGTAGAGAAAATTCTGGACTCCAAGTTCGTGAGAGGTTCTTTGCAGTTCTTGGTACACTGGAGAGGATTCGGTCCAGAGGAAAGGTCATGGGTTCCTGACAGGGATCTTCATGCACCCAACCTCAAAAGAATTTTTTTTCGGGAGTTCCCTGATAAACCTGGGGGTAAGGGTTTGTTAACCCTTCCTCAAGGGGGGGGTACTGTTACACGCCGCCGTCCGGTATCTCCAGGACCCGGACGGTCGGCGGATGGAGAGCGGGGCTGCGAGGCTGGTGACGCTGCTCGGCAGCGTTCCAAGCCTCCCTCTCAGCTCGGGCGTCGGGGCGTTGCTAGGCAACGTTCCCGAACTTCCGCCCGGCAGCAGCACCCGTACGGCGCGCCTGACGTCATGCAGGCGGCGCCAAATTCAAATAAGAAGCCGGCGTCTGCTGGGCACAGACGCCGGTTATAGCGTTTCTATACGCCTGCCCGGTCCCTGGCATTTTCCAGCGCTCTCCAGCCCTCCTGGGTCCCTTCCTGGAAGATCTCCAGTCTCCCTGCCTGCCTATCGTTGGAGGTCAGCGTCTCAGCCGTCTCCTGTGACCTGTGCAGCTTCTCTGCAGATCTTGGGGGTCAAGTAAGTGCTCCTTTGGAGCCTGGTTTATTCTGTGGAGCCTCCGAGCTCCTTTGTCTCTGATCTGCCTGTGCCCATACTGGTTCCGCTCCCCTGCTGGGGCATCGGACCAGCCCCGCCGTGGGCCTTATTCAGAACCTGACTCCATCTGTATTTTACCCTTGTTCTTGCCTTCTCTTTCCTGTCTGTCCTAGGCAGGGCCTTCCCTGCCTTTCCACTCCTGCTGGGGGGTTTTGGGGATTCACTGTCTTGCATTATATTGTATTCTTTTGGCGATTCCCCGTTAAGTTCTCCTGGTGTCTGCGACTGGGTCGTATTCCCGTTATTGGCCTGGTGCCGGCAGACAGGGGTTACCTTTAAGTCAGGCCCGGTAGTTAGTATTTCCTTTTGAGTTACCCCTGACGATCACTTCTCCTTTGTCCATTCATAGACCTAGCTGCATCGGGGTTGGAGCGGGCCTAACTCGCTCCTTCGAACGCGGCGGCCACAGGTGAAGCCTAGCTCCCGCAGGGATTGGTCATCTGCCCGGGGTACTCAACAGAGTTAGTATAGGGTTCGCTGTGGCCGTCCTAACCGGCGGTCCCGGCTGCGGGCTCACGCCTAACTTCCCATTCCCGGTTCCAGGTTACCATCACCCTGTGCCTAACGGCAAGCGTAACAGTCGGATGTGGACTGCTGCTTTGAAGTTGGATATCTCCAGTTCCCCAGGGACGATTTTCAAAATTCTGGTATCCCTGGAAAAGGGATCCTCAGCTATCAGCATAGTGCCCTTATACACCTGGGGCCCCTGGGCAAGTGCCCATTAAGCCCATATGAACAGATGGCCCTGACTGCTAGAGGTTTGAGGCCAATGATGGAGATGAGCATGCGGACAAAAATGGTCACTGAGTATAGGAGAGCTGTGAGTGAAATAAAAAGAGAAGAGGGCATTGACAACAGGAGGGAAGAGGGCCCTGCTCTGAGGAGCTTACAATCTAGGAGTTTACAATCTGTGTATATATAGTGCTTACACATCTTGCAAGATATATCATCTGTGACCACATCCAGCAGTATGCTGCCGATAGCGAGATTTACAAACCTTCCTGAATGTTCAAAAGATCAGAAGAAGCGACTTACGACCAGCGGCAATGCGTATCTGTATTGTGATAGAGCATACACACAACAATGTAAAAGATTTGTCATTCCGATCTATCAGAATCATCAAAAAAGTTTAAAATGTTGTCTAATGCTTACCAGGCTTAAGACATCATCACTAGCAATCCCAATA
Organism: Crinia signifera; assembly: GCF_055691185.1. NCBI lineage: Eukaryota > Metazoa > Chordata > Amphibia > Anura > Myobatrachidae > Crinia > Crinia signifera. The sequence goes on from NC_139224.1 coordinate 113,275,490, forward strand.
GATGTTTGAAACTACTCATTCCATATATGTCCACATTTAATTTATGTAGTTTCAACTTAATTTACAGAATAAGGTCATTTTGGGCTCTAAAGGCCCATACACACTGGAAGCCGCTCAAAACAGCATGTTGGAGTGGCTTTCAGCTCAAAGCCGCCCAGTGTGTATGCCCAACTATGAGCGGTGAGCGCTGCTGCGCGCTCCCGCAACATCGCCGGGAAAGCCGCTCATCTGCTGGTATTACCAGCAGATGAGCAGCTTTGAGGACAGCTTTGCATAGCTCGGCACCGGGCTGAGCTTCCCCTCCCCCTGAGCGGCTTCCCCTCCCCCCGGGATGAACGTGATCATTGCTGTCCATACACGTGTATGGACCTTAACAGTCAAAATAGATTTTTTTTTTTTTTAGGTCCTGTCAAAACAAAGTATGTTATTCCTTGGTACATTAAACATAAAAAGAAATTACAATTTTGAGTGTAATGGGAAAGGATTCAAATAGGCTAGAACCTATGAATCCTATGCTTAATAATGAATAACCACTTTCACTGATCTGTGCAACATCATACAGCTAATAGGAAATGCTTAGTAAACCTTGACAGAAAATGGTATAAAACACGTAGTCACAATGTACACATACATATTTCTTTATCACTAGAGGTGTCACTTCCTCATTCAGTAGGCAGCTATAACTTAACCACAAGATAATGATAACAAAATCAACATTATGAGTAACTCTTTTTCTGCAAACAGTTGTTTGAGCACTGGGCAGCCCCTGCTGTTGAATTGTATCATTATAACCACCAAGGGGATGACCGAGCTTGGATGCGGTTGAAACCAATGTATGACTTTAATTTTCAGTGTCAGCCATTGTAATACAACACACATATACAGGATAGAAAACTTTATTCTACATACTAAGAGACACTAAATTATCTAGGGAAATTTACTGAGTACTTGAACAAATTTCAACTGATTAGACTACATTAGTTTAAAACATAAACACGATAATACATGCCAACACATGGGGTGAAATGTAATAGGATGAGAGAATCAGAAAAAGAGAGATTTGGTAAGAAATCTCCAGTTTTTTAAAGCGGCAATCATTTACACTGCAAAACCAAATTTGATTTTGCAGTGTAAATGATTGCCGCTTTAAAAAACCCTGGAGATTTCTTACCAAATCTCTCACTTTCTGTATCTCTTATCCTATTACATTTCACCCCTGATGTCATATAGACCATATACAAGGTAGAAGGTTATCCAAACTGGTTCACTCCTTCTGGCAAATTCCTTCTCAAATGGACAAAACCATGTGCACTGCAGGTGGGGTAGATGTTACTTGTGCAGAGAGAATTCGATTTGGGTGGGGTATTACTTCAAAGTGAGATCTATATTGCAGTGTAAAAATAAAGCCAGAAGGAGTGAACCAGAATAACCCCCTTGGTCCTTAAGACACCCAAACTGTCCAGGTTTTACAGATATCTATGCTTTTGCACAGATGGTGTAATCAAACTGTGATACTAATTAAGACACCTGTGCTTTGGCACGTCCATCCTTAAAACCTTGAACAATGTTATGGTGACTTGATAACATTAAAGGGTTATTCAGAGCTAATGGCTGTTGTACGAATGTGCAAGTGGATTGATTATTGGACAACTGCGCATGCATACGGATCACAGAACGTATGTGCCAGGACAAACAGCAACAAAAATCTGCGATTACTTTATTTGCAATCCCCTCACAACTTGACCTTGATGGATTATTTGCCTGTGGCCTAATGTTGAACCTCATGGATTAGCAGACCTAGAGTAGAAGGTCTCTTGGAGTCAGTTTTGAAATTTGGCCATCCATATCATATCCTATCCATTTTTTTGTAGTCGATTGTGATAAATATGCCACATACTGAGATGTAGTATTATGGGGCCTGACTCAGACACACTCACTAAGCAGCGTTCTTTTACTGCTTAGCTTAGCTAAACGCCGCCTGCTGCTCCTACGAATGCCCGGCCACCCGAATCCCCTCGGTAGAATGCAAGGAGATGTGTTTGCTAACACATCCCTTCACATGCGGCCGCTAGCTGGAGCAATCCTTCGATGATCGCTCACCATCAAATAACTTCAGTAATAAGTCAGTCTCAACTGACTTTTATTACAGCTTCTGTCCGCTGAAGACAGGGCTTTCCCCTCCGGCCGCCCCCTACCTTTCCCAACCCATGTGAATGCCTTGGCGAGTGTGATACTTGCCTAAGGCATGCACAAAGCTGGTCTGCACATGTACAAATACGCGCATGAGCAGACCACCCAACATCGGAATGGTGTCAAATTCAGCCCTCTCCGAGTGTGTCTGAATTAGACCCATGGTGCAGAGATGCAGTGGCATAGCTTGGTTTGGGGCGCCCCCCCCCGCCGTTAATGGGGGGCGCCTCCCCCCCTCCCGCCCCCGGCCGCCGGTGCCCCCCCCCCCCATCGCCGCAGGTTTACCTGTCTGCGCGTCCCGGCTCCCCTCCTGGCTTCAATTAATCATTCTATGCAGACGGACCACAATAAAATGGCCGCCCCCATACCGCAGACAGTTTCAGAGAACTGTCTGCTTTATGGGTCGGCCATTTTATCGTGGTCCATCTCCATAGAATTGATTGAAGCCAGGAGGGGAGCCAGGACGCGCAGACAGGTAAGCCTGCGGGGGATGGGGGGCGGGGGCATTACTATAGCACCGCAGCCCCCCTGGCGCCCCCACATGCACAGCGCCCCCCTCCGCGACCGCGGGGGTTGCGGTGCTTTAGTTACGCCCCTGCAGAGATGTAGGTATGAGGGGGAAGTGTAGCGATGAAGCATGCTGCCGCAAATGGGGGGATTGTATGTGGTACTAATCGTACCCATTGTGCTACACACAAAAGGCCCTTAATATATTTGAGCTCCAGGCCCATGTGGACCTTAATCTGGCATCTGCTGTCGTAGTTGTCACTACAGACCCTCATTCATTGATGTTTGTTGTACAAGTGCAGAGTCCCAGAGACTTGATACCAGGTCTTTGTCATCGATTGTCGGCTGGCATGTTCCTGGAATCGTCCGCTCCATTTAGCAGCCCATTTATCAGGGATATACCTGTTCAGATACATTGCAATATCACAAAGGACTTCCATTTATTACCACTTTTATTTGTGCCTATATGTGAATATGTTTACAAACATTATAGAAAGTGTACTTACATTAATAATTGTGTCCATTATACAGATTCCTATGTGCTGTCTATTATTTTTATGCTCTATTAATTTGTTTTTATTGATTATGCCTTTTTTATATATGCGCAAAAAAAAGTTATATTTGAGTTGAGGGTTGAATTATGGAAGCATGTAGTGTGGGGCAGGGAATTAGAGGTATATGGCTGAAAGAGGGAAGGAGAAAGTGAGAGGTACAAAGAGTGATGGAGGGAAGGAGGGAGAGGTAAGAAAGAGTGAGGGAGTAAAGGAGGAAGTGAGAGGTAAAGAAGTGAGAAATGGAATACGGGAATGAGAGGTACATAGGGTGTGAGTGGAAGGTGAGGTATAAGGCTGACAGAAGGAAGAAGGGAATGAGAGGTACAATGGGTGAGAGAGGGAGGGAAGGAGGGAGATAGAGGTACACAAATGAGAAACGGAAGGAGGGTGTGAGGTTACGGTATAGGGGTGAGACCTGGAAATATGGAGTGAGAGGTACAAAGTGTGAGAGAGGGATGAGAGGAGGGAGTTAGTGATACAGGAATGAGAAATGGAAGGAGGGTGTGAGGTACAGGGGTGAGATGTGTAAATATGAGTAAGAGGTACAAAGTGTAAGAGAGGGAGGGGAGTTAGAGGTCGGATTGATAGAGGAAAGGAGGGAGTGAGAGGTACAGGGTTGAGAGATGGGAGAAGAAGGAAATGAAAATGTGATGGATAAAGACGGATAGAGGTTATCAGAGGTGAAGAGGGTAAGTAAGAAATGAAGGAAGTGAGAAAAACAGGACTGATGTGAAACATTATGGGAAGGTGAAAAAAACTGAAATGGTGAAGAGTGGGATGAACATATGGGTAAAAGAGAACATATCCTGGATAACTTTTGTTATACAATATTGTTTATTTTATTTAAAATTAATTTTACATTATCTAACGCTCTACAGCTTCAGTGGTTCTAAGTGCTCCTCAGATACCTGCGTGCGTGTGTTTTAATGTCTTTTGTTTTTTTGGGTGAGAGAAGTCAGGGCCACTGACTGTGTTTGCCCCCCAGCCTTACAGGTGCCAGCCAGCCCCTGCCTAGACCCATGTTGACCTTGACCCATGTGGACCTATCCCCATGTCAACCTATTAGTGTTGACCAAATGCTTGTCGACCATCATGCTGTAGACCAAATGACCGTAACCCTACCAGGTTGGGGGGGTTGAATAAACATTCTAACACAGTCACATTAGTTCCCACCTCTAGAGAGAGGTCAGGATGCTCTCCCCTCCTGTAAAAAACTTAAGTTACAGATACTTAAGAGGGGGTTGATTCGTTACATGGTCTATTGTCCAGCAGTGAACTGGGTAAAGGTATATAATTGTTTCTCCCTTTCAATGGTCTGTGTTCACTTTTGGGAATTCAGGTACAGTACAAGCTGGGAATTACCCTGCTTGCTCACTGTGCAACCCCTCCACAACAGATTCCTAAGTAGTTTATGTTAAGTGTTAGGTTCTCAAATATTATTCTCTGTTTATTTTTATGAGATTTCTATGTACTGTATTTCCTGTCTATTTGCAATATTTTTTTGTAATAATATCGTGGAATATTTTGTTTAATATAATTAATTCTAGTGTATTCTCCATGTCCTTAACGAATCTACCAGCCTGTGAGTTTTGCAACTGGTAAGCCTGGTTACAGATACAAACAAGAAAAAGAGAAGAATGTCTTCTATGTGGTGCACCTAATAGGCAAAATTATAGACATAAAATTTAACCTTTATTTGATTTATTAAAAGATAAAGCGGCGAAATATTGACAAACAGTGAGACATATAACACAGACAGTGTTTTTTTAAAAGAGGATAAAGAATCTACCCTCATTCAGTGTGGCCCAAATCCCTTGGAATCCCCTCAGTAAAAAACAGGCAAAGAACAAATGCAGTATATGTAGTGTTAATGCTTCACTTTATTGCCTGTTAGTATTTTGAAATGTGTACACTTGGCTTATGTAGCCTGCAATCTAAGGCTCTTTTATATGCCCTTAACACAGTGTAGTATATTCCCCACTGAGTGAGCGGCTAAACAGATCTGCCACTATCTGTGTCACTACCCCTGCCTGGGGAAGAGAAGGCTAAAAAGCTGTAGCCCAAGTTAATGGTTAATTAAGGGTTGAATAACACCCGTGAGTGTGGTGAACTCGGTGTATATTTTTTTACAATCACAATTTAGCTGAGGGCTTTATGTCTATACAGTAGGTGGCAGCTAGTGAGAACTGCCACTTCTCCTCTAGCTCCACGCTGCTGTCAAAAGGCAGAAGTGATCGCGGCTGGATAGTAAAGGGCTAGATGGGTTGCGGCATATGAATATAAGTGCCGCTAGTCCCCTATCTGCCTAGGAATATCACACGCTGACTAAACTTGTAATTAGGCTGTGCAGAGTCAGACGAGCGGCGGCGAGTCTCATACAACGCCGTCCGTCTCACCGTCTGCTCTGAAAGTAAGCGCACTGTCAGTGACAGCCAAGTCGGGCAGAGCTGGACGGACTGCGGCGTGTCTGATACAGCACCGTACGTCCCCTGTCTGCTAAGGAGTTTAGTCCGCTACGGTGTAGACGTCACACACCGTGCGGCTAATGAGCGTGAGAGCAAGCCCAGTGGAAACTGGCGTTCGCTCTATCCTAACCGCAGCACTGGTACACATTCAAAATACAATAATCATGGGGAAGGGAAGAGGGAGTCACACACTGACATTCGGTCAGTGTACACTTCGTAGAGTGAGCTTCATCAGGACCAACCTGGTAAGCCTCCGGAAGCTCATTATATACCTGCTGTCTGATTACTTATTCAGACAAGGTGTTGCAGGTGGGTGTTTTCACATGTCCATTCTCAGATCACTCACCCTGAAGGTGTGGGTGTGGTCACTCACACTCTATGCTAGCTGGATTGTTCCTCAGGTAGCATACACACTACGATTTAGCAAGAGATTGGGCAGATATAAAATGTTGCCACAAATTTGTATATTACTAAAAAAGAAAGAAAATGTATATAGAGACAAGAAACTGTGCCTTGGTGGGCTGATGTTTTTAAGTCCTGCACCTGTATTGAAAAAATGTGTGCTGTAAAAAGATGGGAGAATAAAACGATTTTAATAATGAAAATATGCTCATTCTCAGTGGGGTATCCCTAATTATATGGATGTTCCTTGCCATCCTGGTGGCATTGTCTCACTGCTCAGCTCTATTAGGTGGGACCTTGTATGTTCATCCCCTATCGGGGGTAATGTGTCATGTGATGTTTTACTGGGCAGCCGACTAGATGTTGATTTATTAATTTCATACACAAATTTATTGTCACAAAGAAAAACAATTTATTGGAGTGAGATCATTTCTGTACACCGAGGTGCCGACACGTGTGTTGCGTAGCCACTTATATGTTCCAAGCAGCTATGCTAGGATACAAAAATTGCCCAAAAAATAACATAATAGGCAGAATATAGTAAACACAAGGGTATTGATGGTTCAGGCCAAGCTTAATGTTTGTACATATTCTCTGAATATGTAGATATCTGATAAGGTCATCATTTCAAATCGATGTCATATACAGGCCCTATGGTGGAATATTTTCATTGGATATCTTCAGTTATAAAAATATATCTCTGGTGATGATATCACTTGGATTGATCTCATTTGCAGGCTCTACTATAGGAGATCTCTTATGGGTTGTTCAATGTGTAATCATCCCCTTCTAGGTACCTGTTAGGGTATCCTTATAATAGAGGGTGAGAATGGTTGTTATGTAGAGGATCTCCGTCGAAATGTGAACATCTAGATGTGTGTGTTTTTGTACACCAGCGGGTTGCAGTAGATAATTTGTCATGATGATAGAGTACTCATGGAGCCATGCTGGTGATGCCTGAGAACTATCAGACCTCTCACATGGTTGTATGTGATAATTTAAGGTGCAAGACAATTAAAAAGAATTAAAAAGAATTCCAGGAAAAGGGTGATCAAAAACAAATAGGTGAGTAGGTGAACCAAACAAAACAAAACAAAGAGACTCGTGTAAACTATCCTGGTGCTATAGGTAGACATATGAGTATGAATAAATGTTAAAGTGTAAATGGGGAATAATTCCCCATAGTGCTGAAGGTAAGTGTGTGATATCATGTGGAAAAATACTTGATGTGACCATATGGGGGAATAATTCCCTATGTGGAGTTAGTGCAAAACATAATGTCCTATAGGACAAAGAAAATATGGTGTGATAAAACCAGAGACTTTAAAGAATTAGACTCCAGATAATGTTTCTTCGAAAAGATAGTGGCATAATGTATATGTGGTCACCCTATAATGGTGTACATGTATTATTATTTCTTCAGGAATTTCAATGAGCTGCTTAGGATCACCAATTGGTGATAACCATATTATACTATGACACTCAATATTCCCTTGATAGGGTATACTATCTTGTGCCAAAAATAAGTGTTAAATGACACCCACAGAGGAGGCTCCCCTCCAAATGAGCAGGACCGTATTGGCAATATTATGGATCACCCAATGAGAGCAGAAACACATACATTTTTTCTAAAAGTGCGTTTAGGAGATAGTATAAACGACAAGAAAAATAAATATATAAATAAATGAGCGGGAGTCAACAGGAAGGAAGTGTTGGATGAAGGGAAACTGAAAAATGGGTGGACTTATAGAAAAACCGTAAAGTTGTTCTCTTCGTTTAGTCCCCTTGGGGACATGGTGTCCATTAGAAAAATGAGTCGAGTCTCTTGTTTTAAGAGCTCTCGGTCCCAGTCTCCTCTCCTAATTCCCATTACAATCTTTATCATTCCAAAGGCTTTTAAACCATTGGGATTGCTCCCATGGTATTTTAAAAAATGCCTGGCAACTGGTGTTAGGGCTTTGAACAGAGATTTGTCCCTGGGGGCATTTCTAATATTGAGATGGTGTTCCGACAATCTTTTCTTCAGTGGTCGGCGGGTTTTGCCAATGTAGTGCTTCCCGCAGGGGCATTCTAGGTTGTAAATAACCCCTGCGGTGTCACAAGTGATATATTGGCCAATTTTCCACACCTTGCCATATTTGTCAGTATACTTTTGACACGGAATCATCAGGTAACACATTTTACAGGTGCCACATTTGTAGGAGCCCTTTTTAGAAATTGTTGGAGGCGCAGTGATAACCTCAGGGACATACTGGTCCACAGCCATCTTGAAAAAGAAACCGGCAGTACCATTTCTAAAAAGGGCTCCTACAAATGTGGCACCTGTAAAATGTGTTCCCTGATGATTCCGTGTCAAAAGTATACTGACAAATATGGCAAGGTGTGGAAAATTGGCCAATATATCACTTGTGACACCGCAGGGGTTATTTACAACCTAGAATGCCCCTGCGGGAAGCACTACATTGGCAAAACCCGCCGACCACTGAAGAAAAGATTGTCGGAACACCATCTCAATATTAGAAATGCCCCCAGGGACAAATCTCTGTTCAAAGCCCTAACACCAGTTGCCAGGCATTTTTTAAAATACCATGGGAGCAATCCCAATGGTTTAAAAGCCTTTGGAATGATAAAGATTGTAATGGGAATTAGGAGAGGAGACTGGGACCGAGAGCTCTTAAAACAAGAGACTCGACTCATTTTTCTAATGGACACTATGTCCCCAAGGGGACTAAACGAAGAGAACAACTTTACGGTTTTTCTATAAGTCCACCCATTTTTCAGTTTCCCTTCATCCAACACTTCCTTCCTGTTGACTCCCGCTCATTTATTTATATATTTATTTTTCTTGTCGTTTATACTATCTCCTAAACGCACTTTTAGAAAAAATGTATGTGTTTCTGCTCTCATTGGGTGATCCATAATATTGCCAATACCGTCCTGCTCATTTGGAGGGGAGCCTCCTCTGTGGGTGTCATTTAACACTTATTTTTGGCACAAGATAGTATACCCTATCAAGGGAATATTGAGTGTCATAGTATAATATGGTTATCACCAATTGGTGATCCTAAGCAGCTCATTGAAATTCCTGAAGAAATAATAATACATGTACACCATTATAGGGTGACCACATATACATTATGCCACTATCTTTTCGAAGAAACATTATCTGGAGTCTAATTCTTTAAAGTCTCTGGTTTTATCACACCATATTTTCTTTGTCCTATAGGACATTATGTTTTGCACTAACTCCACATAGGGAATTATTCCCCCATATGGTCACATCAAGTATTTTTCCACATGATATCACACACTTACCTTCAGCACTATGGGGAATTATTCCCCATTTACACTTTAACATTTATTCATACTCATATGTCTACCTATAGCACCAGGATAGTTTACACGAGTCTCTTTGTTTTGTTTTGTTTGGTTCACCTACTCACCTATTTGTTTTTGATCACCCTTTTCCTGGAATTCTTTTTAATTCTTTTTAATTGTCTTGCACCTTAAATTATCACATACAACCATGTGAGAGGTCTGATAGTTCTCAGGCATCACCAGCATGGCTCCATGAGTACTCTATCATCATGACAAATTATCTACTGCAACCCGCTGGTGTACAAAAACACACACATCTAGATGTTCACATTTCGACGGAGATCCTCTACATAACAACCATTCTCACCCTCTATTATAAGGATACCCTAACAGGTACCTAGAAGGGGATGATTACACATTGAACAACCCATAAGAGATCTCCTATAGTAGAGCCTGCAAATGAGATCAATCCAAGTGATATCATCACCAGAGATATATTTTTATAACTGAAGATATCCAATGAAAATATTCCACCATAGGGCCTGTATATGACATCGATTTGAAATGATGACCTTATCAGATATCTACATATTCAGAGAATATGTACAAACATTAAGCTTGGCCTGAACCATCAATACCCTTGTGTTTACTATATTCTGCCTATTATGTTATTTTTTGGGCAATTTTTGTATCCTAGCATAGCTGCTTGGAACATATAAGTGGCTACGCAACACACGTGTCGGCACCTCGGTGTACAGAAATGATCTCACTCCAATAAATTGTTTTTCTTTGTGACAATAAATTTGTGTATGAAATTAATAAATCAACATCTAGTCGGCTGCCCAGTAAAACATCACATGACACATTACCCCCGATAGGGGATGAACATACAAGGTCCCACCTAATAGAGCTGAGCAGTGAGACAATGCCACCAGGATGGCAAGGAACATCCATATAATTAGGGATACCCCACTGAGAATGAGCATATTTTCATTATTAAAATCGTTTTATTCTCCCATCTTTTTACAGCACACATTTTTTCAATACAGGTGCAGGACTTAAAAACATCAGCCCACCAAGGCACAGTTTCTTGTCTCTATATACATTTTCTTTCTTTTTTAGTAATATACAAATTTGTGGCAACATTTTATATCTGCCCAATCTCTTGCTAAATCGTAGTGTGTATGCTACCTGAGGAACAATCCAGCTAGCATAGAGTGTGAGTGACCACACCCACACCTTCAGGGTGAGTGATCTGAGAATGGACATGTGAAAACACCCACCTGCAACACCTTGTCTGAATAAGTAATCAGACAGCAGGTATATAATGAGCTTCCGGAGGCTTACCAGGTTGGTCCTGATGAAGCTCACTCTACGAAGTGTACACTGACCGAATGTCAGTGTGTGACTCCCTCTTCCCTTCCCCATGATTATTGTATTTTGAATGTGTACCAGTGCTGCGGTTAGGATAGAGCGAACGCCAGTTTCCACTGGGCTTGCTCTCACGCTCATTAGCTGCACGGTGTGTGACGTCTACACCGTAGCGGACTAAACTCCTTAGCAGACAGGGGACGTACGGTGCTGTATCAGACACGCCGCAGTCCGTCCAGCTCTGCCCGACTTGGCTGTCACTGACAGTGCGCTTACTTTCAGAGCAGACGGTGAGACGGACGGCGTTGTATGAGACTCGCCGCCGCTCGTCTGACTCTGCACATCCTAATTACAAGTTTAGTCAGCGTGTGATATTCCTAGGCAGATAGGGGACTAGCGGCACTTATATTCATATGCCGCAACCCATCTAGCCCTTTACTATCCAGCCGCGATCACTTCTGCCTTTTGACAGCAGCGTGGAGCTAGAGGAGAAGTGGCAGTTCTCACTAGCTGCCACCTACTGTATAGACATAAAGCCCTCAGCTAAATTGTGATTGTAAAAAAATATACACCGAGTTCACCACACTCACGGGTGTTATTTAACCCTTAATTAACCATTAACTTGGGCTACAGCTTTTTAGCCTTCTCTTCCCCAGGCAGGGGTAGTGACACAGATAGTGGCAGATCTGTTTAGCCGCTCACTCAGTGGGGAATATACTACACTGTGTTAAGGGCATATAAAAGAGCCTTAGATTGCAGGCTACATAAGCCAAGTGTACACATTTCAAAATACTAACAGGCAATAAAGTGAAGCATTAACACTACATATACTGCATTTGTTCTTTGCCTGTTTTTTACTGAGGGGATTCCAAGGGATTTGGGCCACACTGAATGAGGGTAGATTCTTTATCCTGTTTTAAAAAAACACTGTCTGTGTTATATGTCTCACTGTTTGTCAATATTTCGCCGCTTTATCTTTTAATAAATCAAATAAAGGTTAAATTTTATGTCTATAATTTTGCCTATTAGGTGCACCACATAGAAGACATTCTTCTCTTTTTCTTGTTTGAATTTTCCGCTGTGTCCAGTGGTAGCACACCCTCCTTAAATAATTATTAAAATAAAAACCATACTGAGGGTCCGATTAACATTAATATCCTATTTTCCTGTGCGACTGACTCCTCCCCCTTCCCCGTTCCCTGGTATTGAATGGTTACAGATACAGTATATGCAAAAGGAATATCTGATTTCCATATTTGTATTGGATTGTTTATTGTTTCGTTCTTTTGCTGGTGTCAGTGATCCATGTTTTAGCATTGACACGTGCTGTTGTATCCATAAGTCTCTGGTGGCGATTCTCAGATTGAGATACCTGGAGAACTGGCTGGCCAGTTCATGCCATTGATAAATCCCTCAATTTTAACCCCTTCGCTGGAGAGACTTTTCTTTCTACTGAGTTATGCCTATTTTGTTCATATTAGCGCTGGTCACATTCCAACATCAATCTTAAGTTTTAAGGAGTTTTTTTAGGCAGGACCCACACAAATTACATTTTTTCCAGAAGTTTTTGGGGGGAATTTATTTGCTGCCAAACCGATTCACCCAGACAAATTGGCTTGACACCCGCCACACTTTACACCTCGCTCAAAAGTGTTTGTCACCCCATTTGAGGGCGAATAGTGGAGCAAATTGGCCAGGTAAAGGGTGTCAGGCTGCCATGGCCAACGATTAAATGCAACGGCAACAGCAACTCTTCTTCTTCACCGGCAATTGAATTCCCCACTTTGACTTTGCAGAAAGTAACCATAGTTTGTTTAGATCTATGCAAATGTCTACTAAATCACAAACAAACAAAAAGGGGTCTGAAATTATAAGAAATTGTACTAAATACAAATGCTAAAAATAAATACTTAAAGGTTCTTGCTTCAGTATTAAACCATCTTTCCAAAAATAGAAAAATAGAAGATTTAAGATATACTGAAGGTTTCCATAATAAAATCTACTCTTCAACATTAGCATTTTTTTTTGTTGTTGCTGGTTTCAGTGAAATGTGTAGAAATAACATGTATTCTCAACAAAGTATAACATTCCGCATCAAAATTAAGATTCTCTCAATTCAATACACTCAGTCCCAGATTCAAAGACTTCTTTGTAAATTTGGTGCCATAAGCATGGCATACAGTATAGCCACAATTACTCGTGGGTCCCAGCCCAAAGCGTGGCAAGCGCAGCGAGCCCCGCGAGGGGCCGTGTATACCTGTGATGTACCTGGGGTATACCTCGCTGCGCTCGCCACGCTTCGGGCATACTTCGGGTTGGCGTCAATAGTGGGGTGGCGTTAACAATGGGGGACCATTTACCATACTTAATACCCATGAGGGGGCATATACAATCAAAAATCGGGCACATTGGCCCTTTTTACATTGTTCCCTATGTAAAATCGCGTTGATCGCGTCGATCGCATCGCATGCCATTATAATGGCATGCAATGGACGCGATCAACGCGATTTTACCATTGAAAGCTAATTTAACATTGAGCCCTATGGAAAATCACGTTCATCGCGTCGGTCGCAAGATGGTCACTTGAAATCTCCCCTCTGAGTGTATTGAAGCCAGGTTAGTAAAAAACTACTGTAGGCATTAGATGCCTCAATTTCTGGACTACAGACTGCACTGGCTTCACAGTGACTGGCAGTGACTTCCTATTGGTAGTCCTACCTGTCAGTCAGAGATTCCACAGTCCAATTAGGGGGTGTTTTCTCCCTCCTGGACTGCCAGTACAGGCTGCGATAGGCAGTGACTGGTATCTGAGATGGGCTGGTATTTATGGCCGGAAATGGCGCTCAAAACACCCGTGACCGGAAGTGCATCTCCATCTCTTCCGGTCTCGTGGTGCTAACATTTCTGTATAGTGTTAAAATAATCTATATTAAAATATTAAGCCACAATAGTGATGGGGGAGAGGGGCATTGCGCCGATGACCTTGCATGATGAGCACATTCTTGAGTGCGATTAATAGCGGCGCCGTCTCCGCTACTTCCGGGTACCGGCTTATGATGACAACGTCCGGTTTCGGCTGGTGGATGGTGGTACGGAATTTCTGGTTGGTGGGAGGTCAGTCTGTATTTGATGCTGAATAATATTCATGCTGCTTCCTTATGGTTGAACAGCCGAATGTCAAGAGAGATATTTTAGGATGTTCTTGGGGGACTCCACATTTGATATAAAAAGAAAAGAGAAAAAAAAGGAACGGATAGTAATAGTGCATAGTATATATTAAAATAAGCAGTCATATATATATATATATATATATATAAATATATATGTAGTCAAATATATATAAAAAAGTCAAATATATACAAAAGTCGAGTGCATATAAAAATCTGAATATAAAATTAGAGGTGAAGAGTATCAATATAAATCTCCATGAACCATTTAAGTTTGAAATCTTTGTTTAGTCCAGTTGGTATTCATGTTTTTAATTGAAATATCCAGTACATTTCCTTTTTAGCTAATTTTTGATCAATATCACTGTATCTCCATGATGTTTTAACAGTTTCTATTCCAATTTTTTTTTTATTATTAAGTTCGGGTTGCAGGCATGGTTCTTTTTAAAATGGTCAAACAGTGAGTGGCGAACCTAGAAACACTTGGAAATGGAGAAAACAATGTGAAACAAGTTAGGTTTGTGACAGCACCACATCTGCTATTCACCAGTCCCTTGATCCTGAGCCTGATTAAATTGAATCTGTGGAAAAATATCTACAATGGTTTAGCTATTTCTGAGTTTAGCTTCATAAGAACCCCTGGATGTATGCCATCTGGACCTGGAGCTTTATATATCTTAATTTTGCTTAGTCATTTCTGGCCTTCTTCCTCTGTCAACCAAGGATTAAATAACAGTACATTAGTATTTCTATTTGATACTTTTTAGTAAACATTAAAGAAAATAAAGCATTTCATACATCTGCTTTATCCTTATAATCATTAATCAATCTGCCTATCTCACTTCTAAATATAGGATGACAGAATTAGAGTGGGAAAGATGTAGCAAAACTTCTAAACAGTGGCGGAACTAGAAATTTTGCTTCCCCCTGCCCCAAAAAAATTCTGCCATTTTTGTGAAAACAAACAAGACTGTTTCTTGGCAAGTAGGTTCCCAGTGTGATAATATATATATATATATATATATATATATATATATATATATATATATATATATATATATATATTCTGGCTGCTAGAAGTATCTACATGCTATTGCTGACCAGATATTGACCACTATCGGGCCAACCACCCCATTTCTTTCCAAGAGATTGATTGTCCACATCTTGGAATCAAGGTTTAAGTGTCCACTGTTCTGAAATCAATGTTGACACACTACCCGACTTTACCATTAATTGATACCACATCCCATTGTAGATCACGGGATATTGTGGATAAAGTCCATTTTAAGGATCCATGGTTCATCATTTGTATGATACATTTCTCATTTGTATAAACCCCTGATGAAGTATTTTTCAAGACGAAACGCGTTGGTTTGTGAACTTTTGTTCTGAAAAGAAAAGATCTGATGTGTGTAAAAGTAGTGTGCGGCCATGCTGCTGCCGTGAAACTAAAAAAGTACCCAAATCATAATGTACAACTTATGATGATAAAAACGATAGGTTTTAATAAAATTCCATGATTCACATCAGATCTTTTCTTTTCAGAACAAAAGTTCACAACTCAACATGTTTCGTCTTGAAAAATACTTCATCAGGGGTTCATACAAATGAGAAACGTATCATACAAATGATGAAACATGGATCCTTAAAATGGACTTTATCCACAATATCCCGTAATCTACAATGGGATGTGGTATCAATTACTGATAAAGTCGGGTAGTATGTCAACATTGATTTCAGAACAGTGGACACTTAAACCTTGAGTTCACACTACGTAGATCAACTCCATGCCAATGTGGATAGTGGGGGTATGAACTATCCACGTTGGCATGGAGTTTATTTTAGAAAGTGTGGCGAGAGACTTCCAGTGGGCGGAGCATCGCGATGGCCACTTTTTAATCCCATCTTCGTCTCCCTCTGATCTATCCACACCAATCCACCCTAATAGCCCTCCTGTCGGATACTATTTCTGCACCAGCAGATAGAGGACCGACTGTTGGCCACAACCATACCAATATCAGAGGGGTTGGACCCAGAAAACCACCGGAGTCCGGCCTGCTAAGTTTCGAGGCCTACCACCGCATGAAACGAGAGACACCATTACAGCCTCCACTACAAAGCCGTCCCTGCAAGTGCTACTGCCGCTACAGCATAAAACCTCACCTGGCGGAAACATCTGAGGACACCACTGCCACACATGTAGCATCCCACAGAACGCAGTGCCTCTTCACGGCGGGAGACCGAGGAGTGACGCACGGAAACGGCACCGAGATTGCCGGAGAAGCGTCAGCTGGAGATCCCATCTGATCCCTGCCATCTGTACATCGGGCTGCCAGACCGAGAGGCTTAAGACCGCTGATTACCAGGAGGGAGGCTATATGGCTGGTGAGTGCTGCTGCCTGCTGCGGCGGGGTTGAGGGGCGCTGGCTGCGGAGAAACACTGCGCACCATACACGGGAAGACCCGCTGCGGTGACCCGGAGGCCACGGGCGGAGAAGCTGCTGGGGCTCACTGTTGCCCACTCCACACTGCCACTCCACATCCCTGGCTGCAGGTACCTGTCCCCCCCCCCCCACGCACTGGCAGAGACTACAATAGTTTACTACTCAGCAAAAAACTCCGGGATAGAGGGTAACAGCTTTGAATAGCTCCCATTCACGCTGAGCATTGGACACAAGGACATCGCACTAACAGGCAACATAACACAGCCTGACTCCAAGGGAGAGGAGGCAAGGGAAGAGGATAACTCCCTGCAGAACAAAGAAAGCAGTGTCGGTCTCCAGCCTTGCTCCAGTATCCTCAATTTGATATCTGTTTTCCGTGACTGTGTAGGAGCTCTGACAATACCGACTTACTCGGATTATTCAAACCGACATACTGTCATAGACCCAGAGTGCACAATACTGGTATATTCAGCCAACTATTGTAATTTAAGCACACATGTATGTATTTTATATACATGAATGATATAGGCTGACCTACAATCTACATATACCAAACCACACTATGGGCCTTATTCTGGTCTGTGCGGCCGGAGCCGAATATGCGGCCAGGACTGTGCGTCCTAAACCCCGCCTTCTGTACGGATCGCTCACTCCGTCCGAATATGGTAAACTGCTGACCGCACGGAGCACGAGTGGATTTCTCATGTATACACCTCCTACATCTCTGGGAACCTCCCCCATCATTCGATGGTCGCAGACCATCGAATGCAGGACCGAGTGGTCAGGCAGCTCCCGCGAGCTCAGACCACTCGGGCATTTCTCTGTGCAAAAGCAGGGATCTGGGCGGGCAGCTGACATCCGGCAATGTCATATGTCCGCCCCCTACACGTGCGTCACGGCCGCATTACCATATGTACGCCCAGCGTTTTCATGGGAACGCCCATGAAATGCGGGGCGTATGCATATGTTAATGAGGCCAAACAGCCCTTCACGCCCCTCTCCTCCCCCTGTTCGTAGTGTAAACAATTCATGCGGAATTTGGACGTATGTCCCTTTCGCACATGCGCAGATATGCCTCTGCACATGCGCAAACACAAAACATCGGCGGAACGAACGCACGCGGACATATCCGCACCAACCAGGATAAGGGCCTCTATGTTGAAATGTAACCACATGTATAGCCACATATAAATCTATACCCCCAATTGCTGACCATTGTTTCAACAATCATCGTGCCTGCTGACATGAATCCTATGCTGTAAACTCTGAGTATGAGGGGTAACATATCAGCCTGATACAGGACAAGCCCGCAAATATTAGCCCTACAGGATATGGACAAATTTATGCAGAAACCATCCCATATACTCCCAACCATGATTAAACAAAACAAACCAGGTCCTAAAACTCAAATATAAAATATAAAAACCCACTGGTTCAACACTCTGCCACCATGGAAGAGTCACAATCACCCTCCACACAATCAGACTCTCCTTCACCACAATCTGATATCTCCCACCCTGAGATACCGTTCTTTCAGCAACTAGACAAAAAACTGGACACCATACAAGCATCAATGGATGCAAAACTAGACTCTATCCAAACATCTCTAGACTCTATAGTCACCAAGATCGACAAAAACACCAAAAGAATAGTCGACTTAGAAACCAGAACAAGTGATCTAGAGGACTCTGTAGTGTCCATTCAAAACGCAACAGACCCTATGGGCGGTATTCAATGTGAATACCGGCGACGTGCAGCGAATCCTGTATAGGATTCGCTGCACATTCACCACTGCTCGCTGCGTTCCGTAGCCTCGCCGACTCCGGTATTCAACGAGTCAGGAGCTCGCTGCCCCTGACTGGCGAATTTGAGCTCCTGCGGCGGACGCCGCAGGGAGCCTGAGGAGAGTGGCAGGCAGGGAGATGGAAGTCTCCCTGCCTGCCCCAGAACGTTTGTGGGGGGGAGGTGGGCTCCCGGG
Organism: Crinia signifera; assembly: GCF_055691185.1. Classification (NCBI taxonomy): domain Eukaryota; kingdom Metazoa; phylum Chordata; class Amphibia; order Anura; family Myobatrachidae; genus Crinia; species Crinia signifera. Next base: position 113,293,886 of record NC_139224.1, read on the forward strand.
TGCCAGGCAGCACAGGCTGCCCCCCGGGGGTGCCAGCAGGGGACCGGGTATATTCACTACACCCGATCATGCATATGTAATGATCGGGTGAAGTGAATATATGAATATCTAATGAACGGCTCGGCTCCGGCCCCCTGCTGGCTGGTCTGTGTAAAAAAAAATATATATATATATATATTTTTTTTTTTTATTAAATATATATTCATGTGTTTACAGCACATGAATAAAAATAGCATGCCCCTCCTCAGAATAAAATTCCAGATTTTTTTACACCAATTGTAAAAAACAAAACACTTTATTTTAAAAGTTCACCTTCCACTTCACCATAAAAAGATAGCGATTGCTACTCGGTGAATCATGGCGAAAAAAACCTTGAAATGTATTCGCCATCTGGTCATTGAATAGGGTGATTCACCGTTTTAGTCAGAAATTCACCTTACAGCACAAAATCGTCATAAAAACCTGGCGAATCAGCCTCATTGAATACCGCCCTATATCTGCAGCCTTGGAAGAAATGGCGATTAAAATAGATGAACTGGAGAACCGAAACAGGAGGTGCAACCTACGGTTTGTTGGGATCCCCGAGTCAATTAAGGGAGGTGATCTACAGGACTTACTAAGTGTTGATCTAGTGAATGCTCTTAAAGTGCCTACTCCAAATGGGTCTATACAAATAGAACGCTCACACCGTATAGGTCCAGAAAGAGCACCAAATGCAACAAAACTTAGACAAGTCATTGCCAAATTCTTAGATTTTAGAGACAAGGAAAATGTCCTACGCCTTTACAGAAAAACCCCCTCACTAAAGATAAGAGATTTTCCAGTATTGATATTCCAGGATTTTTCCGCAGCAGTAGCTAATAAGAGGAGAGAATTCAGCCCAATATGTAAATATCTCTACGAGAATAAATACAAATTCACTCTGCAATAACCAGCTAGGCTGAGAGTACTGTCAGATGGGAAAACCCTGACATTCAAATCCCCCCAGGAGGCGAGGAAACACCTGCATCTCCCTCCAAACGACTGATATGTCAGAGGCAGGCACACAAAATTTCAACTCTAATTGTTTAGTCTGATAGGGTAATGGGCCCCATATTCGGCCTTCCCCTGTTGGATTGTTTAGCAAGGAATATTTGGTCGGTTAAAAATGTTTAATGTGCTGAGTAACTCATGTACTTAATATGGTTAATAGTTCTTATATTTAATGTGTCTCCCCTATCTTACTCTTTTTCCCACTATTACTGCCTTTCCACTCTTTGCGCTGAGCCTCCGGGGCAGAACGACATTAAGAAGGAACAGAGACGCCCGGCTTGCTGGGACCGGTTGTCTCCTCCATCATACATACCAGGCTTATCAAGACAACGCTTGAAATCAGGTATCGGATAATATGGCAAATTCACCAACACACACTTCCTCAACACACACTAGACGAGATTTCCTCATTCTATCATGGTATGTGGATGGGTTAAATTCAGCTATTAAACGCAAAAAAGTAGTAGCACATTTAAAATCTCTTAATGCAGACGTTATTCTATTACAAGAAACACACTGGATTGCAGGGCCCTTTGCTAAATTGGTGGGACCGTGGATAGGAGACTGCATAGAAGCACCATACACTAGCAAAAAGCGAGGAGTTGCAATTTTATTGCACAAACATCTGCAGTATGAGATACTTCATACAGACATTGACCCAGAAGGGCGCTACATAATACTGTCCATAAAAATACATGGAGAAAAATTTACAATCATGAACATCTATGCACCTAACGCCCCAAACATGCCTTTTTACACCAAAATATCTAACTTACTATTGTCAAAAGACACCCAAAACCTTATAGTAGGTGGAGATTACAACCTCCTATATGACTCATCAATAGATAGATCTCCACCGCTCCCACAACGAATATCCTGGAAACGAGATGGTCTAACTAAACTAATGTCCTCTCATAACTTACTTGACCCATGGATAACAATACACTATAACGACAAAGAATTTACTTATTTGAAACACGTTCACCAAGTATTTACAAGAATAGACCATATCCTAATACAATATTCCCTCCAACTAAGAATCACAGAAGCGAATATTGAAAACATACTGATCTCAGATCATGCCCCTATTCACCTGAATGTAAAACTTCAAACCCCTATAAACTCCAACTACACCTGGAAATTCCCGTCATATCTTTATAAACAAGAGGAGTTCTGCAAATTCCTTGAGTCAAATTGAAGGGAGTACTCAGAAACTAACGAAGGCCACAAATCAAACCCGGTCCTCTTTTGGTCTGCTTCCAAGGCGGTTATGAGGGGGCACATTATTGCATATATATCCCATTGAAGAAAGGAAAGGAGAAATAAAATCCAAAATCTCTCCACAAACCTAAACCAAGCATACCGCACCTATGTGCCAACAGAGAACAACAAAATAGAGTATTCCCGACACAAAGCCCTTATGGAATCATACCTTAACCAAGAAGCCCAACTAAAAGTAGACAATAGCAAACAAAAGTACTTTCTCTTTCAATGGTCCTGGTGACACAGCTCAACACTGGGATGTAGGAGGGTCCGAAGGAGCCAGGCACCTATCCTAAAGCTTTAGAGGGTAGGCTCCTCCCCTACTGCATCCCGGACTCTTCAGTTCGTGTTAGGTGCCCACTGGAGTGGGTGCTATTCTAAAGGGCTGCAGGAGCAGCCGAAGAATTAGAGTAGTTAGGGAATTTTTATTGTTTTATTAACTTTCACCCTAGCTAGGTAGGCACAGTGTGAGGATTCTCATAGTGAATCCTCACACTGCTAGCGCAGCAGGAGCTGACAGAATCGCGTCCTGTCAGCTCACTGTGCACAGGGGAGATGCTGTCTGGCCTCCCTGTGCAGCGCTTACAGCTTCTATTAAGAAGCTGCCTGGGCTCCGGAGTACCCTGAAACCGGCTCCACGTTTAGGTGGGGATCATGGGGGACAGGCGCTCCGTGATGGCGGCGGCCATTTTATGCGGAGCTTACACGCTGAGCTCCTATATGAGAGGACAGCAGCGTTGTGACAGGCATGTTCCAAGTGGTCCCCAGTCGAGGGGGAGATACTGGAACTAGGAAATCCTACCTAGGGAGCGGCTGACTGGGGGTGGTTGGCGCCAAAAGTCACGGACCCCGCAGCAGCAGGGACTTTTGGTCTCTTCCCTCACTCTGTGTTTGGCGCCTTTCAGAACGCTTGCAGCGGAGCTGAGCTGGCTTACTGATCCTGGCAGAGTGATTTGGATTTCCTGGGCATCGTTTCCCCGCATCTGAAACCAACAGACAGCTAAGTGACTGGGTGCATTGACTCTGTATAAACGCTGGTACATTGTTTGCACTGTATATATATATATATATATATATATATATATTTTCACTTGCATCATGTCTGAGCATCAGGCTGTGGTTTTGGGGGAGGGAGCCCTTATTGCACTGAGCGCGTGCAATGTATGCACACAGAAATTTGTCCCTGAGCAGATGGCCAAGGGGGGCTTATGTATTACTTGCGCTGCTGTGAGACCCATGGGGAGTGAACCCCATAGGGCAGAGCAGATTGAACCCGCGTGGGCCAGTTCCCTAGGCAGGTCAGTGAACGCTTTGGTGCAGCTTCTGGACAGGCAGAGTGATGTGTTGGTAGAATCACAGAGACCTATACCATCATCTCAGCAGTCTTCTGGCTCCTTGCCTCTTACCCAGGCAGATCCTGCTCTTATTCAGGTGATGCAGGATACTGCTAAGGGGATCAACAGGTTTAGTGAAATACTAGACAAAATGGATGTTGATGTTGCAGGGACCCCTAAAAGGTCTTATGCTATGCCTACTTTGGCAGATGAGGAGGAGGGAGCGTATACTGTCATCCCCTGGGATCAGGGTGATGATTTTGAAGAGACCTCTTCTGCTGGTATAGAGGATCTTATTGTAGCTGTGAAACAGGCTTTAAAACTGTCTGTGGAGGATAAGACTCCTGTTAAAGGTGTTTTTAAGCGACAGCGGAAGGAGGCTGTTACTTTTCCTTCAGATGAGGGGTTACAGGAATTGTTGGAAGGGGCTTGGAAAACTCCTGATAAGAGGCTACAAATGCCTAAGAGATTCCTTAGTCTGTACCCCATGCCAGAGTCTCATGCGGAGCTCTGGGAAAAGGTGCCAGTTGTGGATGCTTCAGTGGCACGTTTGTCCAAGGCTACTGTACTGCCAGTACAGGGCGGTGCAGCTTTTAAAGATTCTGTGGATAAAAAGCTGGAGGGTAACCTCAAGGCTATTTTTGAAGGGGTGGGATTCACCCTACGCCCCCTTATTGCTTCAGCCTGGGTCTCTAAGGCCATGATTGAGTGGGCTGGTGAATTATGCACCATGCTGCAGGCTGACCCTGGTGCATTGCTGCTGGCAGAGAAAATTAAGGCAGCTGCAGAGTATGTGGTGGAAGCAGAGGAGGAAGCTCTTAAAATGGCGACCAGAGTGTCCACAGTCTCTATTAATGCCAGGAGAGTGCTCTGTCTTAAGGCCTGGGAAGAGGACAATGAGTCCAAAAAGGCCCTAGAAACTTTAGCTTTCAAGGGGAAGTTACTATTTGGAACTGAACTAGAGGAAATTATTAAACAGGCCACGGGCGGCAAAAGTACATTTCTGCCGGCTCCCTCGGCTAAGCAGCCCTCCAGATTCTCTGCTTTTAGGCCGTCCTTTCGGCCCTCCCCTAGAGGTGGTGCGTCCTTTCGAGGACAGTCTTTCAGGGGAAAGTTTCAGTCCTCTAGGGGCAAGACACAAAAGTCCAAGTTTGGTTCCTTTAACAAGAAGCCTGCCTCCAAAGGAGAGGACAAACCCTCCGCATGACTGTCAGGGGTTTTGCCCGGCAGTGATAAAGGTGGGGGGGCGTCTCACACACTTCAGGGACGCATGGGCTTCTCTAGACCAGGATGCCTGGGTGTTAGATATTATAACCCAGGGCTACAAAATCCCTTTCAGAGGTCCGCCTCCGAAAAGGTTCATCCCCACATCCTTACCAAAGGAGGCGCTGCTTCGTACAGCTCTTGTGAGAGCAGCTCACTCCCTTTTGGAGAAAGGGGTGGTTACCCCGGTTCCCAGGGCAGAGTGGAAGAAAGGCTTTTACTCCCCTCTGTTTCTGGTGCCCAAACCAGACGGGTCTTTCAGACCAATACTAAATTTGAAGTCCCTAAATGTTCACTTATGGGTAGACCATTTCAAAATGGAGTCCCTACGGTCAGTACTCCTGAGTCTGGACCAGGGAGAATTTTTGGCGTCCATGGATGTCCAGGACACATATCTGCACGTCCCTATACACCCGGAGCATCAGACCTTGTTGAGGTTTGCTATAGGAGACCTGCATTTACAATTCCGGGCGTTACCCTTTGGGCTAGCAACCGCGCCAAGGGTATTCACAAAGATAATGTCAGTGATGGCGGCGGTGCTGAGGCTCAGGGGAATCACAGTAATACCCTATTTGGACGATCTCCTGTTCAAAGCAGAGTCAGCAGCCATGCTTCAGAGTCACTTGGCAGAGGCCATCAGTTTTTTGCAGGCTCACGGCTGGATTTTAAATTTACAAAAATCTCAGTTGGTACCATCACAGAGGCTCCAATTCTTGGGAGTCATACTGGATACCCATCTCCATCGGGTATTTCTCCCGGAGGTAAAGGCCAGGGATCTGGTCACCTTAGTCCAGGAGATTCTCAGAGCTCGGAGCATTTCAGTATGGAGGTGCCTCAAGCTCCTGGGGAAAATGGTGGCGTCATTCGAGACGCTTCAATTTGCCAGGTTCCACTCTCGGGTGTTCCAATGGAGCATTTTGTCAGCCTGGTCAGGAAACACTCTGACCATGAGGTCGGAGATGATAGTGCTGTCTTCGGACACTCGAGACTCCTTGAAATGGTGGACAGAAGTAGATTCCCTTCAGTGGGGTCGGTCATTACAGACCTGGGACTGGTTGGTAGTAACTACCGACGCCAGCCTCAGGGGCTGGGGGGCAGTAGTCCTGGATCTCAGGCTGCAGGGCCTGTGGACGGCAGAGGAATCAGTGTTACCAATCAACATCTTGGAGCTGAGAGCTGTCTGGAAAGTGATTTCCTTGGCGGGAGACAGGTTACTGAACCTCCCTTTGAGGATTCAGACCGACAATGCCACAGCTGTGGCGTATCTGAATCACCAGGGAGGTACACGCAGCAAATTGGCCATGTGGGAGGTGTCCAGAATCTTCCTATGGGCGGAACAGAATGTTTCAGCTGTATCGGCTATATTCATTCCAGGAGTAGAGAATATAGAAGCCGACTTCCTGAGCAGGGAGGAGCTCAAGGAAGGGGAATGGAGCTTACACCCTCAGGTGTTTCACCAGATCACCTCGATGTGGGGAACTCCGGATGTGGACCTGATGGCATCCAGGTTCAACCATCAGGTGCCCAGGTTCTATGCCAGAACGAGGGATCCACTAGCGGAGGCAGTGGATGCCATGACTATTCACTGGCAGGGAGATCTCCTCTATGCATTCCCTCCAGTACCAATGTTAGCGAGACTTTTGAAGAAAATACAGGGGCAGAAGGTTCCGGTGATCTTAGTGGCCCCAGATTGGCCAAGGAGGTCCTGGTACTCGAGGCTTCAGAGGTTGTCTGTGGACTCATGGCGTCTACCTCTGAGGCCAGACCTTCTAAGACAAGGCCCATTCAATCACCTGGATTCCGATCGATTGATTTTGACGGCTTGGCTATTGAAACCGCCATTCTGAAAAGAAAAGGGTTTTCTGAGGCAGTAGTACAGACTATGATAAAAGCCAGAAAAGCTGTATCTTCGGCAAATTATTATAGAGTCTGGAAGACTTACATTCGATGGTGTGAGAGAAGAAAGGCTCACACATCTCATTTTAAGCTATCAAGAATGATGGAGTTCTTACAAGATGGTTTTTCATCGGGCCTAAGCCTTCAGTCATTGAAGGTGCAGATTTCGGCCTTGTCCATCTATTTCCAGAAAAGGATAGCCATTTTGCCGGAAATTCAAACCTTTTTACAAGGGGTATCCAGGTTGAAACCTCCATACAAGCAACCAGTAGCGCCTTGGGATCTGTCACTGGTTTTGGAATGCCTTCAGAAGGCACCCTTTGAGCCTTTAAGGTCGGCAGACTTTAAGTTTCTCACATGGAAGCTAGTGTTCTTGTTGGCAGTGGCATCTGCTAAAAGGGTGTCAGAGTTGGGAGCTTTGTCATGCAAATCTCCCTTCCTAATTTTTCATGATGACAGGGCAGTTCTGAGAACAGTGCCTCAGTTTTTACCGAAGGTAGTCTCTGCCTTCCATTTAAATCAGGAGATAGTTCTACCTGTGTTTCAACCCCCTGAGGGTTCTAAGAAAAGGGACAAGTTGAAGAGTTTGGATGTTGTGCGTGCTTTACGCATCTATGTGGACAGAGTAAAGAGTGTCAGAAAGACTGATACTTTATTGGTACTGTATGACGTACACAAAATTGGTTGGCCTGCATCTAAGCAGACTATTGCTAGGTGGTTGTGATCTGTGATAGCCTTTGCATACACCAAAGTGGGTAGGCCTGTACCGGCCAGAATAAATGCGCATACCACCAGGTCAGTTGCCACCTCTTGGGCGGTTCGACATGGGGCCACAGCTGAGCAGGTTTGCAGGGCTGCCACTTGGTCATCTGTTCATACCTTTGCCAAATTCTATAGATTCCATGAGTTCGCGTCGGAGGACGCATCATTCGGGCGAGCAGTGCTGAGAGCTGCAGACCTGAGCGTACCCACCCAAAGGACCAGCTCTGAAACGTCCCAGTGTTGAGCTGTGTCACCAGGACCATTGAAAGAGAAAAAGGGATTTTTGTAAGAACTTACCGTTCGAATCCCTTTCTCTGATATGGTCCTGGTGACACAGCGATCCCTCCCTTACGCTCAGTAAGTATGCCAGAAGTTTCATGATGTTCATGTTAAAATGGTTAAAAGTTAACAGTTACTGTTATAAATTGTGCATATAATATGTGCAGGCGTTTGTACTGAGTTAATGTATTCCAGTGGCTTTGAAAGATTGAACTGAAGAGTCCGGGATGCAGTAGGGGAGGAGCCTACCCTCTAAAGCTTTAGGATAGGTGCCTGGCTCCTTCGGACCCTCCTACATCCCAGTGTTGAGCTGTGTCACCAGGACCATATCAGAGAAAGGGATTCGAACGGTAAGTTCTTACAAAAATCCCTTTTTAATTGGGAGGGCAAGTCCGGAAAATTGTTGGCATATATGGTCCGCCAGCAGCAGAGAGAGAGATATGTCACACGCTTAAAACACCAAACAAGCTACATCACTACTCACACAGACATTGCAAAACAGTTTCATACATTCTTTTCAAATTTATACTCCCCACCAAGTCCCCCAACATCCCCAGCGAATGCACTCTATGAGGAGGCCGGACTACCAAAGCTCTCAGTGGAACAGATAAAAATCTTAGAAGCTGACATATCAGCAGAAGAACTAAGTGCAGCAATAAAAATCTCAAAACTAAACAAATCTCCGGGACCTGATGGGTTCAGTGGGGAATACTATAAAATCCTGAAACAGGAAATCTTACCAAATCTATTAGAGCTGTTCCGGCTTCTTCATAGGGAGAACCCGAGCTATCCGGAGGTTAATGAGGCACATACCATTTTACTCCCCAAGCCCAACAAAGATACAGAAAAAGTAGACTCATACCGCCCAATAACCCTGCTAAACCAGGACTTTAAACTCTTAGCAAAAATCATAGCTACACCTCTCCAGACTTTAATGCCATCTTTATTAACGCACCACCAACTAGGATTCACTCAAGGTAGAAAAAAGGGACAGGGAAGAATGTCTTTTTTGTTGGCGCACAAGAGTAATTTTAAGAGGAGTGTATGAGTTAAAATCGTTTATTAATCTTTATTAGAATATGTTTTAAAATAAAACTGTCCAATTTGTGAAATATTCCATATATATGTATATGTGAAAACCTTTTCAATTTCGTTGGTTTTTAGTAATAAATTGCACTTTAATTGTGATCTGTGCCCTTTTATGTGTTATGTCAGGTCCTTATATACTAGGGAGTTTTTTATTATTCTGTGGAGAAATTGTGCTTTGATTTCTTAAATGTATTTGTTCAAAATTGTCACTTTATCTATTCTCTATAGTTTAGCTCCCTTAGTGATGCTATTCTAGTTTCTTCTGTTTTACTTGTTTTGCAAGTTCAGTGCTCATCAGTGAATCAATTGATCCTTTAATAGTTACACGATGCACAATATCTGTCAGTGTGTATGGCCCAATGCACTATCATAAGACAAAATTGTGAATTTTGCACAATATCTACTGGTGTGTGTCACCTTATGCGCAATTTTTTGGGTTGGGTGTATATTTGCTGTGGTCAGTGAGCGGATTTTAAGTAGGTAATAGACGTATCTTTCTCCAGATATTCTATAGCTCACTTCTCACTGTGTGTGTATTCTGTTGCCTATTTTAATACTTTGTTGCTTTTTCAACATAGAGAATTATGCTGACATTGAACTTGAAATGAAGATACAAGATGATACTGTGGATCCTATTATTGCTGTCAATGGATTGGACTATCTGTGCAATAATAGCTTCTATAGATTATTTAATATGTCTACCGTCTATCCACACTTTTGCAAAATAAACAGTAGTTTTATACGCTTCAAATTATCCAGCTGGTATTGCTGACTGTTAGAATTGTCACCTACTGTCTTGTGGAGACTGGTAATTTTTAATTTAACATATTGCCAGCATGTGGTAGTAATTGTTTTGCTGGTTATATAATCTATATAGAAGAAAAATATATAGGGTACCACAGTTATTAAGGTTTAGTTGTTGACAACCAGTTTCACAAAGTTTGTTTTTTGTGCGGGTTCAGCTATTATTTTACGTGCTGCCGCAATCTCAATTTATTGCTACTGGTTGAACAACATATGTATTAATTTGAAGGCAACTGATACTTCTTAGGTTGCCTATTGGTTTGAGGCAGATTTCGGCAAAGTCGCTTTGTGCAAACACTGCACCTTTTATCAGAAAGACTGATTAGGCTATTGCGGCTGTTATCCCTGCTTTACAGCCGGTTTGCTGTTGTGTGTTGTATATCATACAATATCTGTTAGTGTGTATCACCTTATGCGCAGTTTTTATCTGTATGGTTTATTCACTGGAGTTGGTAGATAGATTTTGAATTGTTGTTGGTACTAATACATTTTTACCAAATATTGTCCAGTTAATTTTTAGTATGTATACACGTATGGGATTATATAGGAGAAGTGGTTCATCAGAAATGAGTGTTTTTACAGTCCGTCTCACAAGTTTTATTTTGTATGAGTTCAGCTCCTTATCAAAGCTGCTGCTGTAATTACACCTCTATTGACGCTCACTGACCAGCACATACACTTGTAACTAAGGGTAATTATGTTTATTATATAACTTTTGTGCGCTTAGAGCACACACTATTAGTCAAGTAAATTAGTGCTGGTGTTACACTTCTCTCCCAGAGGTTTGCAAGACTGTATCGTCCGCTACTCCGGCTTCATACAGCCGGCAGGTCGGGTGCAGTTGCTTACTGTCACTGCGCTGTTACTTATTTATTAAGTAGGGTGACTTATAGTGTATAGGTTATGATTTGGAAAGTTCGTTAGTGATGTCTGTTTTGATTTATTTGGATGATTGGACCATATAGGTGGATAACAACCATGAACCTGACATTAGAAGGTTATGCCATGATATATAACCCAGTGATCTGAAGTTATGTTTGAGGGAATGCCATAACATTCAATCTGTACTAGATAAACCATAACCAACTATAGGGATACCCAATGACATATGTGAACTTATCTATACATTGGTGGATTCAATAGATGACAAAAAATTATGTAATTTATATTAGTATAATAAACTACAAACACCATTTATGAACTTTACGCACATGTTTTCTCACAAAATGTTTTTCCACTCTTTTCCATTTTTTCACCCAGTTTTCTCACGATTCTCTCACACCAATCATCCAAATAAATCAAAACAGACATCACTAACGAACTTTCCAAATCATAACCTATACACTATAAGTCACCCTACTTAATAAATCACAATGTCTAGTAATCACCGGAGCACATTCTCTCCTTTTATTTCATTATCTAAAACCACATAAATTCATCAACACTAACTATCTCAATTATTCTACTTCTAATTTTTTATTTTTTACACAGCATATTCACAAAACCCACATTCTTATTTTTGTATTTTTTATTTTACGAATTATACACACATTATTCATCTAACTTCATTTTATTACCTTCAATTAATTCCATATATTTGTAATATAATATATTGACCACTAATGCATAACATACAAATATAAATTTCATCCCTCTTTATGATCTCTTTGAAATCTAATTGATTTTCTAGCTTAACTCCCCAGAATTCAGAATACACAGCACGGTTTACTATAATAAAGCAAGGACTACCTGTACCATGTATAAATGATAACCGGTACCGTGGAGAACGACTGGATGAGGAATACACGTGACCTGAGATGCACCCTGTAATTGGTGGATGCTCATTTAAATACCCTCAAAGCGGGACGATCGGGTTCTGCCTCGAAAAAACTGTCAATAGTGAAACGCGCGTCGGCGTTCACATGTCTTTGTGTTAGGTCCTCAAAATATTATTTATTGTGATGCTAGATCTATAATAACTTGGAATTTTGCATAGTGACGGTGCAGCGATAGTACGAGACTGCACCCGCGCTGCCGGCTGTATGTACAAAGCCGGAGTAGCGAACAATATAGCCTTATAAATCTTGTGCGGAAAGTGCAACGCCAGCACAGATTTACCTTTCTAACAGTGTGTGCTCCAATTCAATACATAAGAAATATAAAGTCACTCTCAGTGACAAGTGTATACGTTGGTCAGGAAGCGGCAATAGGAGTATAATCACGGCAGCAGCCTAGACAATGAGCTGCACCCGCATACTATGTAAAAATAACCTGTAACAATCTGTAATTTTGGGCAGTAACAGTGCAGTGACAGCAAGTAGCTGTACCCGCTCTACCGGCTGTATGAAGCCGGAGTAACGGACGATACAGCCTTGTAAACCTCTGTAAGAAAAGTGTAATGCTAGCACAAATCTGCTTTACTAACAGTGTGTGCCTTAAGCGCACAAAAGATATATAAAAACATAATAATTGCCCTCAGTAACAAATGTATGTTGTCTAACAGTGTGTGCTCCAAGCCCACAAATTACATAAGAAATATAAAGTCACTTTTAGTGACAGGTGTATTCGTTGGTCAGTGAGCGGCAATAGGAGTCCTGTAATAGCCTGTAATTGTGGGCAGTAACAGCGCAGTGACAGTAAGCAACTGCACCCGACCTGCCGGCTGTATGAAGCCGGAGTAGCGGACGATACAGTCTTGCAAACCTCTGGGAGAGAAGTGTAACACCAGCACTAATTTACTTGACTAATAGTGTGTGCTCTAAGCGCACAAAAGTTATATAATAAACATAATTACCCTTAGTAACAAGTGTATGTGCTGGTCAGTGAGCGTCAATAGAGGTGTAATTACAGCAGCAGCTTTGATAAGGAGCTGAACTCATACAAAATAAAACTTGTGAGACGGACTGTAAAAACACTCATTTCTGATGAACCACTTCTCCTATATAATCCCATACGTGTATACATACTAAAAATTAACTGGACAATATTTGGTAAAAATGTATTGGTACCAACAACAATTCAAAATCTATCTACCAACTCCAGTGAATAAACCATACAGATAAAAACTGCGCATAAGGTGATACACACTAACATATATTGTATGATATACAACACACAACAGCAAACCGGCTGTAAAGCAGGGATAACAGCCGCAATAGCCTAATCAGTCTTTCTGATAAAAGGTGCAGTGTTTGCACAAAGCGACTTGGCCGAAATCTGCCTCAAACCAATAGGCAACCTAAGAAGTATCAGTTGCCTTTAAATTAATACATATGTTGTTCAACCAGTAGCAATAAATTGAGATTGCGGCAGCACGTAAAATAATAGCTGAACCCGCACAAAAAACAAACTTTGTGAAACTGGTTGTCAACAACTAAACCTTAATAACTGTGGTACCCTATATATTTTTCTTCTATATAGATTATATAACCAGCAAAACAATTACTACCACATGCTGGCAATATGTTAAATTAAAAATTACCAGTCTCCACAAGACAGTACGTGACAATTCTAACAGTCAGCAATACCAGCTGGATAATTTGAAGCGTATAAAACTACTGTTTATTTTGCAAAAGTGTGGATAGACGGTAGACATATTAAATAATCTATAGAAGCTATTATTGCACAGATAGTCCAATCCATTGACAGCAATAATAGGATCCACAGTATCATCTTGTATCTTCATTTCAAGTTCAATGTCAGCATAATTCTCTATGTTGAAAAAGCAACAAAGTATTAAAATAGGCAACAGAATACACACACAGTGAGAAGTGAGCTATAGAATATCTGGAGAAAGATACGTCTATTACCTACTTAAAATCCGCTCACTGACCACAGCAAATATACACCCAACCCAAAAAATTGCGCATAAGGTGACACACACCAGTAGATATTGTGCAAAATTCACAATTTTGTCTTATGATAGTGCATTGGGCCATACACACTGACAGATATTGTGCATCATGTAACTATTAAAGGATCAATTGATTCACTGATGAGCACTGAACTTGCAAAACAAGTAAAACAGAAGAAACTAGAATAGCATCACTAAGGGAGCTAAACTATAGAGAATAGATAAAGTGACAATTTTGAACAAATACATTTAAGAAATCAAAGCACAATTTCTCCACAGAATAATAAAAAACTCCCTAGTATATACGGACCTGACATAACACATAAAAGGACACAGATCACAATTAAAGTGCAATTTATTACTAAAAACCAACGAAATTGAAAAGGTTTTCACATATACATATATATGGAATATTTCACAAATTGGACAGTTTTATTTTAAAACATATTCTAATAAAGATTAATAAACGATTTTAACTCATACACTCCTCTTAAAATTACTCTTGTGCGCCAACAAAAAAGACATTCTTCCCTGTCCCTTTTTTCTGTTGTTACATATATTGTCTTTGGCTGCACCCCCTCTGAGATTTATAATCGATAATGTCTCGCTTGGGGTAACTTTTGGTGCTGTAGCACCTGCTTGTGCGGATATATCCCTTTCCCCCATCCCCAAAAAATCTTACGTTTCACTCAAGGTAGGCATTCTGTCCAGGGAGTAAGATCCGCGATAACGGCAATGGCATCCGCGACAATCAACAAACAAAAACACAACATACTATTTATTAAGCCTTGACGCGGAGAAGGCATTTGATAAAATAACTTGGGAACATCTATATGGAGTACTTGACCACAGACAGTTTGGCACACGGTTTGTTAACATCATACGATTTTTCTATACCAATCCGTCCACAAAGCTGATAGTTAATGATCTAATTGGAGAACCAGTTAAACTATTCAGAGGTACCCGTCAAGGATGCCCTCTATCCCCCCTCCTGTTCAATCTGTCCCTCGATCCCCTAATAAGACTGTTAGATATCATGACGTCCTTCCCGGGAATAAGCATTGGCAACAGATCACTCAAAATTCTAGCATTTGCAGATGATCTCTTGCTATTTTTTGGTAATCCCGAGGTCAGTCTACAGGCGGTAATATCAAAAATAGAACAATTTGGAGCTATTTCGGGATTCACTATAAATGTACAAAAGTCAACAGCCCTATCATTATCCAATCAGACATGCCCCTCTTGGGCAAATGCACTCAAATTAACATGGGCAACAACCAGCATCCCTTACCTGGGTATCCAACTCCCCAAAAACCTGGCGTCACTGTACAGACTTAAAGGATCTGCAATAATAGAAAAAGTCGTCACGGAACTACGCCACTGGCAAGACTTACAATTATCCTTTTTAGGAAGAGCTCAGCTCATAAAAGCTGCTTTACCCCCTCCAACTTCTTCCGGTCGTATTAACCAATAGGGACGAAACCCAAATTAATATTGCTTTCCGCAGGTTTATATGGTCTGGCAAAAAACCCAAGATGAGCCTAAAAATACTCCAAAAAAGCAAAAAAGAGGGGGGCATAAACTTCCCAAATATGACATTATACAACCAGGCGGCAATTTGCAGATATATTAAGGACTGGGTAAACTCCACCAACAGCTACGCAAACTCCACATTAGAACAACAGCTAATCCCAAACATACACCTAATAGCCCTCTTGCATATGGACAAAAAAGACTTACCTCCATTAATACAAGATAACCCGATCCTGATATCCACTAGAGCAGTATGGTTTAAAATCCGAAAATCTTGGAATTTAAATTAAAAAAATCTCCCTTTCTCCCACTTTTGGGCAACCCATCATTCCAAGAGGGGAAATCTAACTTTCCATTCCATTTATGGTCAAATTTAGGTTTATCTTCTATAAAACAACTCATAAACACTGAAATTCACAAACCCCTAACAATTTCCCAAATTATGAACAAATATACATTCACCACTCCACATACACTAGCAATTTATCAAGCACAACACTACACTCATGCAGTCCTCAAGGACCTAACAAACAAGGATCTCTCCAACCCTCTAGATGCGTGCCTTCTTCTATCCACTCAGACACCCAAGCTAATATCCCTCTTCTATTCAGCCATTCGTACACCCACTTTCTCACGCAACTTCACCACGGGCATACATAAATGGATTGAAATTTTTCCACACCTAACCTACCCAGATATATTAGAAGCGCTACAGCAATCGTTACACAACATGCCAAATATATCTTACAAGGAAATTACATATAAAATTTGCTATCAGAGTTATGTTTCCCCATCAAGGGCATCTCAGATAGGCATTGCCTCATCATCCTCTTGTCATAAATGTACCCAATCCCAGGCAAATCTGCTACATTGCTTTTGGGAATGTCCCAAATACAACATTTCTGGAAACAAGTTACCAATTTTATAAATCAGACTATGAAAATAAAATTCACCATCACCCCGGAGTGGGCGATTTTGGGGGTAATAAAGTTACACACACAACAACCTAGAAGAGAAAAAAATCCTTTCTATAGCTGCTGGCGTGGCTAGAAAATCTATTTTACATCAATGGATATCCCATCTCCCGCCCTCTATGCACCTCTTTGAAGATAAACTGTTCTTCTTCTTTAAAATGTCATGGATAGGGACTCACACACATAACCAACAATCCCAAAAACAGCTCCTAAACATATGGGAAAACGACATAAAATCACTCCCCCCGGACATATCAAGACAACTGCGTATATGCCTGCCATAACACCCAAGGCTAGAAGTGACATATAGTTTAAGACGATACAAAACCCAATCCGAACCTGATTAGGCGGAAAGCCAACACAACATGGTCGCTCTGATGTAAAAAGTGCTGAAACCCCGGAGACCGGCGCAACCCCCCCTCTTTTTCTTCCCTCCCTTTCTTCTCAATCACCTTTCTTTCCTTTCTACTTCTAAGTGCCTAATCTAAATCCAAATTCCCCCTCTTTCAAATGTATTCTATATAGTTTTGTTACTGTATTATGTTTGACACAACGCATCTAAGTGTGAGGCATTCGGAAGAATACAAGAAATGCTTATCCTTATATAGAAATCAAGCTCACACACCAAGACCTTAAGACAAATAAGAAACAGTGATGATGTGTCATGCTTACAATTGTTCAAAACTGTTTATTTGTTAAAATTGAAAAACTTTTGGTTCACAAATGATTCTGGAACACAGGCCAAAACAACATCATGAGCCCAAGGACACAGGACTCTTCTAAAGAATTTCTCAAGACCGGACTGTTCTTAGGGTACTCTACTTGTGTAAAAAATTTGAATTTGGTACCTCATACCATATAGGGGGAAATTTACTAATATGGAAAACCTAAAAATTCGTATTCATATTTTACCTACGACCGATTACGAATCTGTACGAATGGTATTGTTGTAGAAAAAGTCGTGTTCCGGGCTTTAATTTACTATGTAGTCGTAATTGAAAAATTCGTATTTTTCGATGTCGTAGCCATTCGTATTTTGTTTTACAAATGTTTCGTATTTTTGTAGAATCGTAAATTGAAATACAAATGTCCTAGGGAAGTTTGTTTAAAAACCAGGATATTTTACGAATTTTCGTGAAATGAAATACAAAAAATTCTATTTAATTCCACATGCATCACTATGAAAATGAAACCAGAATCGTGATTGGTGTATTTGTTTTACACTTGGGAGGTCTCTCACAGCCATATATAAGTCGTGGAGGCGCCAAAACTTCAGTTTAATGTATAGCACACACTGTTTGCATTACAACACAATAGCACAGGTTAGGTCTGCAGAAACACTGCAAACCACAATACTCATCACTCTTTACAAGCGTTTGCCACCATTTCTGCCCTTGTATTCCCAACCTTACTTTTCCAGATTTTTGTTCCCAACACTTACATCAGACATAACATCTGTAAGTGTGTACAGAACTATATATATATATGCAGGCAATAACATAATATCTGCTCATAACCTTCAATACGAATTAATGATTCTCCTCACCTAATTTGACACACCCTTGTTTGCACAGCTCATCAGTGCAGCAGCTGACATCATTTCTTCATTACTCTGAAAGTCCAGAAGGTTACTGCTTTTCATCCTGGTTTTAGCCATTTGCAATATTACAGTGTTGTAAACATTATACCCACTAACTGCAGTTTTTATTGATCATGTGACCTGCTAATTGAATGTGTATTAATGCTGTGCGTCACTGATCTTGTTTAGGAAATCACAGGTTCAATCACATACATGTATGTTTTACTGTGTGAGTGCTTCAGGTGGGCTTTAGCTGCTCAAGGGTTATTAGTGGACATACATTTATTCTGCTCTCAGCACACCAAAATTTCACAATCCACATTTTCAAACTCTTTTGCAGTGCAGATGTAACATGGATATAAACAGTTTTATATATTTCTATGATTTTTAATTCCTGTGCAGCCTAAATAATGTACTTATTTGTAAAAACACAGCACTTTACATTTCTGCTTCCACACACCCAAGCCCAGGGCTGGCGCCACCACTAGGCAATGGTTGGAAGCAGGGCAGGAGGGAGGGCTCACTGCGCTGTGCGCAGTTCAGTCCCGATGCATGTTAACGACATTTTCCTCCACGCGTACAGCCGTTCAGCGTCTGAGGGTGAGCCAAGTGCTCAGCGCTGCCCGGCTGAGTGGCTGTACGCGGTGCGGGTGGAGGAAAATGTCAATTAACATGCATCGGGACTGAGCTCTCCCTCCCGCCCGCCCGCTCGCTCGCTGGACCGTCACCCGAGGTCCTCCTTAAGGGTGAGTGGTGTCCCCCCCAGGAGCAGCATGGCGGCCGTATTCCTCCCCCACCCCACCCCCCCGTAGAGCGGGTGAGCGCCGGGGCGCCCCCCCCCCCGCCTGGGGCGCTCCGGCGCCTTGCACCGGCACTGCCCAAGCCAATTGTATCTGACTCTGCACATGTTACATCTGGCCCACCTGCACTGCACATGCTCTGACCCACGTTGTTGAAAACATTGAACTACCATCATAACAGAATAATAGGCATAGTGCAACGCTAACACAAAGTCAATTTGTACACTACAAATGTTACATGAACTCAGGCCACAGCACAGCATGTTTTCCTGCATGAGTGTGTGTTCTTCTCACACATGTGTATGGGGCTTGTTCTCCTGGGCTGGCTGGTACCAGGATGTCAGTTGCTGGCCATGTCTTTGATCAACTTAGCTGATGTATGAGTCACCATAACTGCTGGTTACAGCTGACTTTACAACAGTAACAGGTGTATTTGATCAGCTGTGTGTAGTGGTGCCTCGCTGACATCTGTCTTAGGGCCAGATGTACTAAGCTTGAAAAGTGATAAAATGGAGAGTGATAAACAACCAGCCAATCAGCTCTTGTCTGACAATTTTCAAACACAGCCTGTGACATGGAAGGTAGGAGCTGATTGGCAGGTTGTTTATCACTCTCCATTCTATCACTTTTAAAGCTTAGTGCATCTGGTCCTTAGAGAGATAGAGAGAGAGATATGGGGCAGATTTATTAAGCTTGGAGAAGAGATAAACTGGAGATAAAGCGGTGAAAAGGTAAAAGGAGATAAAGCACCAGCCAATCAGCTGTGTTTGAAAAAGACAGTTGGGAGCTGATTGGCTGGTGCTTTATCTCCTTTTACCTTTTCTCTGCTTTATCTCCAGTTTATCTCTTCTCCAAGCTTAATAAATCTGCTCCTATAGAGGGAGACAGAGACAGATTATAATGTATTCATAATCACACAAAAAGCCAGAGAGATAAACACACATGTGTAATCAATTCCCTATGTATCGCATACAGCAGTTTATACAGTATTAGAGACTTACCCAGTAGCCAGCCCTCTGCCATTGATCCGGCTTCAAACTCATCAAAGAGGACTGACTGGCCGAGGATATAGGAGTCATGACATGAGCCAGGGTAGCCTGCAAACACACTCATGATCTTAAGATTGGCATCACAGACCACCTGGACGTTGGTACTTGTGCTTCCATATCGGTTATAATAGGAACGGGCAGTATCCCGAGGTGGTCTCAGCGGAATGTGTGTGCAGTCAATAGCACCAAGCACATTTGGCATGCATGCAATGCGATAGAATGCTACCCTAACATCATGCCACTCTGTCTCCTGGCTTGGGAAGCAGATTGAGGCATCTATATGTGGCTGAAGGGCTTCAAGCACCTGGGTCAGGTACCTGGACAGTGTGGGCTGAGATATGCCAATGCCTTGGCCAGTGACATGTTGAAAACTGCCAGATGCCAGAAAGTACAACACAGCCAGCAGTTTGTGCAGGCCTGAGACAGCGCATGAGTCGTCTTCTTCCTTGGCACTGCCAAGACATCAGGTCTCTCAAAGCCCACACTGAAGCACCCTGATATAGCATATAGTCTGCCATGCTATAAGTCAGGAAGTGTTTGTAGGTAGTTATTTGGCTTTTATAAGGCACACATTTGGGATTACAATGGTCTGTGATGTATTGTTAAAATGATAACACATGTGTCCCATTGAAGCAGGCGAAAGACACTTCAAAATACACCTTGCAAAGGAAGGTGTATTTTTTTTCACGAGTTTGTTTATGAATCGTAGGTGTTTACGAATCCGATTTTACGAATTCACGAATACGAATTTTTAGTAAATGGTGAAAATAAGCCTAGCCAATGCAAAAATCAGGCGTATTCTATCGATGGTGTAGACTTTTCGTAAACATGCGTAATCGTATTTAAAAATACGAATACGATCTCAATATGACATGTTTACGACAATACAAATTTCACGAATCTACGAATTTTGCACTTGATAAATGAACATTTCACGAATACGACAGAAATTCACGATTATTTCCCTACGAATACGACTTTTTTCTACTTTAAAATACGAATCCATATTAGTAAATTTCCCCCATATTGTCAAATGAATGTTATAAACTTACTCACTGTGTTTCCAAATACACTTTATTATAAATTCTGTAGTCAACCTAATAAAAATGTATGGTTATAAAAAAAAGAAAGTGTGGCAAGCGCGAGGGGATGCCGACCCAGAAGTAGCGTGCGGCCATGCTGCCGCCGTGAAACTAAACAAGTCCCGTGATTTGATCTTCACTAATGGTGAAAACCTATTAGGTGGTGGATAATTATATACTCCCTCTATACTCTCCATATATACAATATTGTTTCCAATGCACTTACGGTCAAAGATCAACA
The DNA here is from genome assembly GCF_055691185.1 of Crinia signifera. Classification (NCBI taxonomy): domain Eukaryota; kingdom Metazoa; phylum Chordata; class Amphibia; order Anura; family Myobatrachidae; genus Crinia; species Crinia signifera. Next base: position 113,314,719 of record NC_139224.1, read on the forward strand.
TAGGCGGTGCTCCCATCAGGCACATGGACTTCCAACATGGTCCAAATCCACATAATTTGAAATCAGGGCACTCACCAAGCAGCAATATTTCAAGTGCTTTTTATTCCATCATATTCCTTTATAGTAAGCCGACGTTTCGGACCTGTTATAGGCCCTTAATCATGGCGTCCTGTGTCCCACATAGAAGGCAACTGATCTACAAGCCACAAACAACACACCTATATAGGGCAGTAATTTAGCCAACTCAATTCACCTGCATAAACAAGGAATACCCAATTTCATGTATCTCATGTCAGCACATAACGGGTTAATTCCAATCTCACAGGACACAATACCAGTATTATAAACAGATGGTCTGAATCACAGGTGTATCGCTGCGAAAAAACTGTATAAAAGTATTAAATAACATACCTTACACATAATAATCTGATCACGGAGTGACCACTAACTTCCGGGTGGGCGGTGACTACCAACTTGTCATCAGTGACACTATCAAGGCATTACACAAATAGCGCCCTCAATCCCCTCCAGAGTGGGCCGTCATTCTCCCCTCATAGGTCAGTGAGTTAAACACTATGGTGCGCCCTTCTCCAATATGGCGCATCAGCATTCAACTTCTCACTGCGCATGCACTATCAGCGGCGCATCACTCTGGATACATCTTGTGATGCGCATCATACATGTGCGTCATCACGTATCCAAGTAGTGTGCGTCCCTCTGTAGTACGCCGCACTGTCAGCGCATGCATCAGCCTCTTTTAGGAGATGGGCTGTCCTAGCGTCAGCATGCGTTCCAACACACTGGAACGCATATCCGGAAGTGTATATTCAAAGCCAATGGCATGTCTAGAAAAATCTTTTTTTAGAAAAAACGTATCCCCATAGGTAGATTGTTCATGGCTAGTGATCAATATGCCAATAAAACAACATACATAATTACAAACAATATAAACATACATACATAAACATACTTAACCCCTTCCCGACATTTGACGTATATATACGTCATGGCCGGGATGTACTTCCCGACACATGACGTATATATACGTCATGGCTTCAAACTGTCACTGCGTCTAGAGACGCAGTGACAGAGGGACGATGTCTGCTGTCCCTGACAGCAGACATGTCCCTGCATGCCCAGGGGGGGCTGCGATGCCGCCCCCCCGTCGGCGATCGCTGTGATTGGCTGTTCAGTGTGAACAGCCAATTACAGCGTTTTCTGTGTCACCGGCGAATAACGTTCGCCGGTGACACAGGGATCGGAGGTGATTGGTGCTGTAAAGTACAGCACCAATCACCGCGGGGTGTAAGGGTGACACTGGTGTCACCCCACCTCACCCCGCCCGCCCCCAAAGGCCGTGATTGGTTCGTCGGACCGACGAACCAATCACAGCCATGGAGGGGGGTTTAAACTAACGGTGACTGCACTGCAGACGCCATTCCGGTCTGGAATTGCGTGCAGTGCGGTCACCGTGCCTAGCTGCCGCAGTATACTGACCTGAACCTTACAAAATACTTACCTGATCACTGCCTGGATCTTGCTACTTCTTGCTTCTTGCTGTGACTTCCTGTGCTGTGTTGTGCTGTGTTGTGCTGCTGCAGTGTCATCGAGTATAGATAGAGAGATAGAGAGAGAGAGAGATAGAGAGAGATAGAGAGGGCTAGTGACAGAGAGTGCTATATTTTGTGCTGCTGCAGTGTGATAAAGTTATAGATAGAGAGATAGAGAGTGATAGAGAGAGATAGAGAGAGATAGAGAGATAGTGACAGATTGTGCTATATATTTTTTATATAACTGACTGCTGCCCCCCTTTTGTGCTGATCAGTATAAATTAACTGATCAGCAACTTTTTGGGGGCGCAGGGTTTTATTTTTATATAAATACCTGTCAGTGCTGCTGCTGCAGTGTCATAGAGTGATAGATAGTGAGAGATAGAGAGATAGAGAGAGATAGAGAGATAGTGACAGAGAGTGCTATATTTTGTGTCTGCTGTCCCCCTTTTGTGCACCCCCAGCAACTTTTTGGGGGTGCAGGGGTTATTTTTTATATATATTACTGTCAGTGCTGCTGCTGCAGTGTCATAGAGTGATAGATAGTGAGAGATAGAGAGATAGAGAGAGATAGAGAGAGATAGTGACAGAGAGTGATAGAGAGTGCTATATTTTGTGTCTGCTGCCCCCGCCTTTTGTGCTGATCACTATATCTGAGGTGATCAGCAACTTTTTGGGGGTGCATAGGTTTTTTTTTTTATATATACCTGTCAGTTGCTGCCAGTTGCACTGTCAGTTGCACCAAAGGTTGTGCACCTGCTGCCCCTCACTGGTAATCAGTGTCGCATCAGTGATCACCTTTTTTTTTTTTTGAGGGTGCTGTGGGGTCTTTTTTTAATTTTTTTTTTTACACACACTGTGATTTTGTGGGTGTCCTGTGGCCACTGTGCGCTGATTAGTGACGTACATCACTGATCAGCTTTTTCGGCACAGGGTTGATCTATTTTTATTTTTATTTTTTGATCAAATTCCTGTTGCCTTTGAGCGCTGTTCAGTGACGGACGTTACTGACCAACATCTGTGCTCAATTTTTGGCGCAGGACCTTTTTTTTTTTTTTTTTTAACCCCTTCAATTTTTTTTTTTTTTTAACCCCTTCAATTTTTTTTTTTTTTATTGGGATCAAATTCCTGTATAAAGTATTTTTTTTTCTGCACTACATACACACTACACACTACATACCCCCCTGGGTTGAAATAAAGTTTGTACCCCCCCCTACACTATACACGTGTTGAAACATTTCACTACCAGAAACACAAAAATAAAAATGTCATCCCAAATGTCATCCCAAATGTCATCCCAGTCATCCAGAAGAATGTATTCAGCGGAGGAGGCATATGCCATGCTTGCCTCTGACTCTGACACAGCCAGTGATGCAAGCGGGGAATTTGAAGGCTTCGTCTTAAGCTCCTCTTCCTCCTCTGGTGATGAGGGACCCCCTCAAAGACGCCCCCGTAGAGCAGCTGAGACCCCCCCCCCAATAATTGATCTCGTATGGACCCCACCACCAGACAATTTTGAGCCCCAGGTTCCTGAGTTTTTGGCCATGCCAGGAATCCAATTTGATTCCACAGGTCTCAGAGAAATTGACTTTTTCAAATTATTTTTCTCTGATGATTTTATAAATTTAATGGTGGACCAAACTAATTTATATGCCCAGCAGTTCATTGCTCAAAACCCCACGTCATCATTTGCTAGGTGGACCCCTGTAGATGCAGTAGAGATGATGACGTTTTGGGGTCTGGTGTTTCATACGGGCATAGTAAAAAAGCCAGAAATTAGGCAATATTGGAGTACAGATGTTCTGTACAGCACCCCATTTTACCGTATGGCCATGACTCGGGCTCGTTTTGAGATGATCCTTAAATTTTTGCATTACAATGATAATGCACAGTGCCCACCCAGAGATGATCCCACCTTTGACCGGCTATTCAAAGTCAGGCCGGTCATTGATCATTTCAGTGCCAAATTTGAAGAGATGTACATCCCTGAAAAATTTATTTGTATCGACGAGTCCCTTATACATTTTAAAGGAAGGGTTAAATTCCGCCAGTACCTTCCCAGTAAGAGGGCAAGGTATGGCATAAAAATGTATAAGCTGTGTGAAAGCACCTCAGGTTACACCCACAGGTTTAGGGTATATGAAGGGAAGGATTCAAGAATTGAACCGCCAGAATGCCCCCCCTCCCTCGTAGGTGTTAGTGGAAAAATTGTCTGGGATTTAGTGCACCCCTTCCTGGATAAAGGTTATCACCTCTATGTGGATAACTTTTACACTAGCATCCCCCTGTTTAAGGCCCTTGGTTCAAGAGGTACAGCAGCTTGCGGTACTGTGCGTAAGAACCAAAGAGGCCTCCCAAAAACGCACATTGCCCAAGTAATGAGAAGGGGTGAAAGCAGGGGAATATGCACCGAAAATATGTTGTTGGTCAAATATAAGGACAAGAGGGATGTCCTTATACTGACAACAATTCATGGAGACAGTACCACCTCCGTCCCTGTACGAGGTACCAGTACCCACACCTCAAAACCTAATTGTATCCTGGATTACAATAGGTACATGGGCGGAGTGGATCTTTCAGATCAGGTACTGAAGCCGTACAGTGCCCTGCGGAAAACAAAAATCTGGTACAAGAAGCTGGCCATGTATATCATCCAGATGGCACTGTATAACGCTTACGTGCTATTCCGTTCTACCAGCCAGAGGGGGACATTTATGCACTTTCAAGAGGAAGTCATAAAGGGCCTAATATTTGGGAACCAGCAGGCAGAGGGCCCCAGTACTTCTAGTACTGGCCCCCGTATTGTACCAGGGCAGCATTTTCCTAACGAAATCCCCTCCACTGCAAGAAAGGGCAGGACACAAAAAAGGTGCAAAGTTTGCTATAAAAAGGGAATAAGAAAGGAAACTATTTTCCACTGTGAAACTTGCCCCGACAAACCCGGCCTATGTATAAAGGAGTGTTTTAAAATATACCACACATCTATGGATTATTAGGTTCATCATTTCACCGTGCTTCGGGGGTCTTGCTAATGCCACATAGCACCCACCATTCATTCCACCAGAATCTGAGCTGCAAAATCCAAAAATCACTCCTTCCCTTCTGAGTCCTGCCATGCACCCAACTGGTATTTTTTGGTCACATATGAGGCATTGCCATACTCGGGAGAAATTGGGGCACAGATTTTGGGGTGCTTTTTCTCCTTCATACCTTCTGAAAATGAAAAATTTTGAGCCAGAACTGCATTTTTGTGTAAAAAAATGTAATTTTTCATTTTCACTGCCAAGTTGTATCAAAATTGGTGAAACCCCTGGGGGTTTGAAATGTACACTATACCCCTAGATGAATTCCCTGAGGGGTGTAGTTTGCAAAATGGGGTCACTTGTGGGGGGGTTCCACTGTATTGGTGTTTTGGGGGTCTTGCTAATGCGACATAGCACCCACCAACATTCCACCAGAATCTGTGCTGCAAAATCCAAATATCACTCCTTCCCTTCTGAGTCCTGGCACTTTTTGGTCACACATGAGGCATTGCCGTACTCGGGAGAAATTGGGGCACAGATTTTGGGGTGCTTTTTCTCCTTCATACCTTCTGAAAATGAAAAATTTTGAGCCAGAACTGCATTTTTGTGTAAAAAAAATGTAATTTTTCATTTTCACTGCCCAGTTGTATCAAAATTGGTGAAACCCCTGGGGGTTTGAAATGTACACTATACCCCTAGATGAATTCCCTGAGGGGTGTAGTTTGCAAAATGGGGTCACTTGTGGGGGGCTTCCACTGTATTGGTGCTTTGGGGGTCTTGCTAATGCGACATAGCACCCACCAACATTCCACCAGAATCTGTGCTGCAAAATCCAAATATCACTCCTTCCCTTCTGAGTCCTGGCACTTTTTGGTCACACATGAGGCATTGCCGTACTCGGGAGAAATTGGGGCACAGATTTTGGGGTGCTTTTTCTCCTTCATACCTTCTGAAAATGAAAAATTTTGAGCCAGAACTGCATTTTTGTGTAAAAAAATGTAATTTTTCATTTTCACTGCCCAGTTGTATCAAAATTGGTGAAACCCCTGGGGGTTTGAAATGTACACTATACCCCTAGATGAATTCCCTGAGGGGTGTAGTTTGCAAAATGGGGTCACTTGTGGGGGGCTTCCACTGTATTGGTGCTTTGGGGGTCTTGCTAATGCGACATAGCACCCACCAACATTCCACCAGAATCTGAGCTGCAAAATCCAAAAATCACTCCTTCCCTTCTGAGTCCTGCCATGCACCCAAATGGTATTTTTTGGTCACATGTGAGACATTGCCGTACTCGGGAGAAATTGGGGCACAGATTTTGGGGTGCTTTTTCTCCTTCATTCCTTGTGAAAATGAAAAATTTTGAGCCAGAACTGCATTTTTGTGTAAAAAATGTAATTTTTCATTTGCACAGCCCAGTTGTATCAAAATTGGTGAAACCCCTGGGGGTTTGAAATGTACACTATACCCCTAGATGAATTCCCTGAGGGGTGTAGTTTGCAAAATGGGGTCACTTGTGGGGGGCTTCCACTGTATTGGTGCTTGGGGGGTCTTGCTAATGCGACATAGCACCCACCAACATTCCACCAGAATCTGAGCTGCAAAATCCAAAAATCACTCCTTCCCTTCTGAGTCCTGCCATGCACCCAAATGGTATTTTTTGGTCACATGTGAGACATTGCCGTACTCGGGAGAAATTGGGGCACAGATTTTGGGGTGCTTTTTCTCCTTCATTCCTTGTGAAAATGAAAAATTTTGAGCCAGAACTGCATTTTTGTGTAAAAAATGTAATTTTTCATTTGCACAGCCCAGTTGTATCAAAATTAGTGAAACCCCTGGGGGTTTGAAATGTACACTATACCCCTAGATGAATTCCCTGAGGGGTGTAGTTTGCAAAATGGGGTCACTTGTGGGGGGGTTCCACTGTATTGGTGCTTGGGGGGTCTTGCTAATGCGACATAGCACCCACCAACATTCCACCAGAATCTGAGCTGCAAAATCCAAAAATCACTCCTTCCCTTCTGAGTCCTGCCATGCACCCAAATGGTATTTTTTGGTCACATGTGAGACATTGCCATACTCGGGAGAAATTGGGGAACAGATTTTGGGGTGCTTTTTCTCCTTTATTCCTTGTGAAAATGAAAAATTTTGAGCCAGAACTGCATTTTTGTGTAAAAAAATGTAATTTTTCATTTGCACAGCCCAGTTGTATCAAAATTGGTTAAACCCCTGGGGGTTTGAAATGTACACTATACCCCTAGATGAATTCCCTGAGGGGTGTAGTTTGCAAAATGGGGTCACTTGTGGGGGGGTTCCACTGTATTGGTGCTTGGGGGGTCTTGCTAATGCGACATAGCACCCACCAACATTCCACCAGAATCTGAGCTGCAAAATCCAAAAAATCACTCCTTCCCTTCTGAGTCCTGCCATGCACCCAAATGGTATTTTTTGGTCACATGTGAGACATTGCCGTACTCGGGAGAAATTGGGGCACAGATTTTGGGGTGCTTTTTCTCCTTCATTCCTTGTGAAAATGAAAAATTTTGAGCCAGAACTGCATTTTTGTGTAAAAAATGTAATTTTTCATTTGCACAGCCCAGTTGTATCAAAATTGGTGAAACCCCTGGGGGTTTGAAATGTACACTATACCCCTAGATGAATTCCCTGAGGGGTGTAGTTTGCAAAATGGGGTCACTTGTGGGGGGGTTCCACTGTATTGGTGCTTGGGGGGGTCTTGCTAATGCGACATAGCACCCACCAACATTCCACCAGAATCTGAGCTGCAAAATCCAAAAATCACTCCTTCCCTTCTGAGTCCTGCCATGCACCCAAATGGTATTTTTTGGTCACATGTGAGACATTGCCGTACTCGGGAGAAATTGGGGCACAGATTTTGGGGTGCTTTTTCTCCTTCATTCCTTGTGAAAATGAAAATCTTTGAGCCAGAACTGCATTTTTGTGTAAAAAATGTAATTTTTCATTTGCACAGCCCAGTTGTATCAAAATTGGTGAAACCCCTGGGGGTTTGAAATGTACACTATACCCCTAGATGAATTCCCTGAGGGGTGTAGTTTGCAAAATGGGGTCACTTGTGGGGGGGTTCCACTGTATTGGTGCTTGGGGGGTCTTGCTAATGCGACATAGCACCCACCAACATTCCACCAGAATCTGAGCTGAAAAATCCAAAAATCACTCCTTCCCTTCTGAGTCCTGCCATGCACCCAAATGGTATTTTTTGGTCACATGTGAGGCATTGCCGTACTCGGGAGAAATTGGGGCACAGATTTTGGGGTGCTTTGTCTCCTTCATTCCTTGTGAAAATGAAACATTTTGAGCCAGAACTGCATTTTTGTGTAAAAAATTTAATTTTTCATTTTCACTGCCCAGTTGTACCACAATTGGTGAAACCCCTGGGGGTTTGAAATGTACACTATACCCCTAGATGAATTCCCTGAGGGGTGTAGTTTGCAAAATGGGGTCACTTGTGGGGGGGTTCCTAAATTTTAGCATCTTATAGTGCCTAGAAACCTACATGGTGCCTAAAAAATAATCTCATAAAAAGGAGGCTCCAAAATCAAGTAGGTGCTCCTTCTATTATGAAGCCTGTGGTTTGGTCAACGTGCACACTAGGGCCACATATAGGATATTTATGAAAACAAAAGAATTGGGGGAATCAAATTTTAGTCACATTTCTCTAGTAAAATCTACTGTGTTCCTTAGAAAAATGTATTAAAATTGCAAATCTGCAAAAAAAATGAAATTTTGAAATTTCACCTACACTTTGTTTTAATTCCTGTGAAACACCTAAAGGTTTAACAAACTTCCAAAATGCTGTTTTGAATACTGTGAGGGGTGCAGTTTTTGAAATGGCATCATTTATGGGGGTGTCTCACATACAAGTCCCTCAAAGTCACATCAGAACTGAACTGGTCCCTAAAAAAATCAGTGTTTGAAATTTTCTTGAAAATTTGAGAATTTGCTATTCATATTGTAAGCCTCCTAGTGTCCAAAAAAATTAAAAGGAAGTTGAAATAATGATGGAAACATAAAGTAGACATATGGTCTATGTTAGTTATTAACTATTTTGAGTGGTATGATTATTTGTCTCACAAGCAGAAAATTTAACATTTTGCAAATTGCTAAATTTTCCATTTTTTTACGACATTTTGGTATTTTTCACAAAAAAACACAGACTGTATCGACCAAAATTTACCACTAATTTGAAGTACAATGTGTCACGAAAAAACAATCTCAAAATCACTGGGATAAGTAAAAGCAAAAAAAAGTTATCCCCACTTAAGTGATACATGTCAGATTTGAAAAAAAGGGCTCTGTCAGGAAGGCAAAAACTGGCTCTGTCAGGAAGGGGTTAAAAAGAGCAAGGTATACTATTATGGTCACATCAATATTTCTCTAACTAAGACACTCTCCACTATCTAGGGTAGATTGATAATTTAGTAAACCATATAGATCCTTAAATATTATATAGCTCTATTTAGTGCCGCATATCCACCTGTGAGCCAGCTATGCAGAGAACACGCAAGTCCAGATTGATGAGATGTGGAAGAAGTTCGAGGAAAGGGGGTACTCACCACAAATAATAAATAGCAGCTTGAAACGTGTGAAGGAAATCCATCATAGAGAGAAGACCGCGAAAGATAAAAAGAAGAAAGACCGCATGATTGTGACAACTACTCATGATACAGGGGCACCAAGATTCAGGAGGAACATCAAAAAGCATTGGGATATAGTGTCATCTGACCCAAAGCTAAAACTGAACAACAAACAGCCCTTGATTGCCTACAGACGAGGTAGGAATCTTTGTGACCTGTTAATGAGACCTACGTTGAACTTCAAGGAAACAACTGGCAGCCAATGGCTGAGAACAACACGTTTGGGGTGTTACCGATGCGTCGGTTGCACCACATGTCAATCAATGACCACGGGAGAATTATTCTACCATCCGCAGAGTGGTCGCAAAATTAAGATCAGATACAGGCTCACGTGTTCGTCTGATCATGTAATCTATCTTTTGAAATGCCCGTGTGGGTTGACATACGTGGGGAAGACGGTTAGCTCATTCAAGGAGCGGATGGCCAACCACCGCTCTAGTATCAGAGCGGCGTTACTGACTAAATCCAGTGATAAACCAGTGGCGCGCCACTTTCTGGAGAGACAACATGCCTTATCTACATTAAAAAGTATTATTATTGATCAGGTCCCTGTGCTGGACCGGGGTGGAGATCGAGCAAAATTGCTCCTACAAAAGGAGACGAGATGGATATACTCGCTCGCTAGACACCATCAGCCCTAGAGGCCTTAATGAATATAATTCATTTAAATGTTTTTTGTGATCCTCAGCCCTGGAACTTGCATTTTTCATCTTTTTTCATCTTTTTTTCAATTTTTGCATTTTTTTGCATTGTTTATCTGACCATCCTCTTTATCCTCCTTTGTATCATTTAAATTATTGGCCATAGCTGGCTCACAGGTGGATGTGCGGCACTAAATAGAGCTATATAATATTTAAGGATCTATATGGTTTACTAAATTATCAATCTACCCTAGATAGTGGAGAGTGTCTTAGTTAGAGAAATATTGATGTGACCATAATAGTATACCTTGCTCTTTTTAAGTATGTTTATGTATGTATGTTTATATTGTTTGTAATTATGTATGTTGTTTTATTGGCATATTGATCACTAGCCATGAACAATCTACCTATGGGGATACGTTTTTTCTAAAAAAGATTTTTCTAGACATGCCATTGGCTTTGAATATACACTTCCGGATATGCGTTCCAGTGTGTTGGAATGCATGCTGACGCTAGGACAGCCCATCTCCTAAATGAGGCTGATTCATGCGCTGACAGTGCGGAGTACTACAGAGTGACGCACACTACTTGGATACGTGATGACGCACATGTATGATGCGCATCACAAGATGTATCCAGAGTGATGCGCCGCTGATAGTGCATGCGCAGTGAGAAGTTGAATGCTGATGCGCCATATTGGAGAAGGGCGCACCATAGTGTTTAACTCACTGACCTATGAGGGGAGAATGACGGCCCACTCTGGAGGGGATTGAGGGCGCTATTGGTGTAATGCCTTGATAGTGTCACTGATGACAAGTTGGTAGTCACCGCCCACCCGGAAGTTAGTGGTCACTCCGTGATCAGATTATTATGTGTAAGGTATGTTATTTAATACTTTTATACTGTTTTTTCGCAGCGATACACCTGTGATTCAGACCATCTGTTTATAATACTGGTATTGTGTCCTGTGAGATTGGAATTAACCCGTTATGTGCTGACATGAGATACATGAAATTGGGTATTCCTTGTTTATGCAGGTGAATTGAGTTGGCTTAATTACTGCCCTATATAGGTGTGTTGTTTGTGGCTTGTAGATCAGTTGCCTTCTATGTGGGACACAGGACGCCATGATTAAGGGCCTATAACAGGTCCGAAACGTCGGCTTACCATAAAGGAATATGATGGAATAAAAAGCACTTGAAATATTGCTGCTTGGTGAGTGCCCTGATTTCAAATTATGTATATATATATAGAGAGAGAGAGAGAGAGAGAGAGAGAGAGAGAGAGAGAGAGAGAGAGAGAGAGAGAGAGAGAGAGAGAGAGAGAGAGAGAGAGAGAGAGAAGAGAAAATCCGGCACTCCACTGAAGAAATAAAAAGGCAGCTTGCTCCGGTGCCTTTCCAGAACCACGCAGGTCCAACACAGGTAAATCAGGCAACAGGCATCACTCAGAGTCTTGAAGTAAATAAAGTGCTTTATTGCATATCAGGTGACCTACACCAGTGTTTCGAGCCCAGTGCCCGTACCCTGAGGACGAGCACTGGGCTCGAAACACTGGTGTAGGTCACCTGATATGCAATAAAGCACTTTATTTACTTCAAGACTCCGAGTGACGCCTGTTGCCTGATTTACCTATATATATATATATATATATATATATATATATATATACTGTATATATATATATATATATATATATATATATATATATATAAACAGGGGGTAGCAGCGGCACTCAGGACTTATCCAATAGTAAAAATGATTCGTAGCCTCTCAAAGTATCATTGACGTTTCAGCCCTTCCGGGCTTTTATCAAAACAGCTTACATAAGTGAACAAGGTGAGCTTACCTCTATATATAGTGACGTCACTGTTGTGTGGACCGTTGCCGTGGCAACGCGTCTGTTTGTGAAGAAGATCAATAAAGTTTCATTGAAACAAAGAAGAAAAAAAATGTAGAAAAGTGCTTTTGAATGCGTGTATCAGTAAGCCGCTGTCATTACTCAAAACAAAGGTGCCGCATACAACAATAAACAAAATCAACTGTGCTATAACTAACAAAAGAGACAGCGGGCTATAAATAATGAATGTGCATAAAGATAAATTTGAATTAACATACATGACAATGATAATGAGCTAAATGGTGTAAAGCTATAATTAATACTATAGAATAACCATAATCTAGAACGCTGCACTGCTGTTAATGAAGTAATCTGGTATGTAAGCACGGATCACTCTTTAAGTTGAAAGCTGGTAACTGCTAAAAAAACTTTTTACCAATGGGAGATCTTATATATTATTTCTTTTATAGTAGTACTTTTCAATGTTATATATCGCTGGGCTTATGTTGAGCTTACGCCTATGTAAGGTGATATATACTATATACAATATGCTTTAATAAATAACATTATTGCCCCAACCCTTCACTCTACTTAGCACCTGCTTAATAAGTACAATCTAGATCAGTGTTTTTCAACTGGTGTGCCGCGGCACACTGGTGTGCCGCGGAAGGCCTTAAGGTGTGCCGCGCTATAGTGGGTCACGGCGGCGACTCACCAAGGTCCTCCTCCCTCCTCCCTCTTCACCGCTCGTCAAATCAGACAGCATCCTCCGTCCTCGGCGCTGTCTGTATGACTCCTGTAGATGACGCCGGGACGCGCCTAGGTCGGATGACCTAATGCGCACAGGCACGTCCCGGCGCATGCGCAGAACGCCGCCGGAGCCATCTCGTGAAGTGCGCACTGCGCGCACTGTGTAATATTATTTTCCTTGAGGTAGGGTCAACATTTCAGATGTTAAATGTGTACATCCAACGGGCGCTGTTCAATAATAAAGGACTGGCAGGTGTGTGTAATAACCAGGGGGGGGGGGGGGCAGGTGTGTGTAATTATTACACACACCTGCCCCCCCCCCTTAGTTATTACACCCCCCCCCCCCTTAGTTATTACAGTGTAATAAGGGGGGCAGGTGTGTGTAATAACTAAGTGGAGGCAGGTGTGTGTAATAACTAAGGGGGGGGGGCAGGTGTGTGTAATAACTAAGGGGGGCAGGTGTGTGTAATAACTAAGGGGGGGGCAGGTGTGTGTTATAACTAAGGGGGGCAGGTGTGTGTAATAACTAAGGGGGGGCAGGTGTGTGTAATAACTAAGGGGGGGCAGGTGTGTGTAATAACTAAGGGGGGGCAGGTGTGTGTAATAACTAAGGGGGGGCAGGTGTGTGTAATGACTAAGGGGGGGGCAGGTGTGTGTAATTACAATGAGGACATGTGTGTATAATTACGCTGTGGGGGCAGGTATGCGTAATTACAATGGGGACATGTGTGTATAATTACGCTGTGGGGGCAGGTATGCGTAATTACAATGGGGACATGTGTGTATAATTACGCTGTGGGGGCAGGTATGCGTAATTACAATGGGGACATGTGTGTATAATTACGCTGTGGGGGCAGGTATGCGTAATTACAATGGGGACATGTGTGTATAATTACGCTGTGGGGGCAGGTATGTGTAATTACAATGGGGACATGTGTGTATAATTACGCTGTGGGGGCAGGTATGCGTAATTATAATGGGGACATGTGTGTATAATTATGCTGTGGGGGCAGGTATGCGTAATTATAATGGGGACATGTGTGTATAATTACGCTGTGGGGGCAGGTATGCGTAATTACAATGGGGACATGTGTGTATAATTACGCTGTGGGGGCAGGTATGCGTAATTACAATGGGGGGTGACAGCATATGTTTAATTACAGTGGGGGCCAATGTGTTTTATTACTGCGGGGCCAATGTGTTTTATATGAGGCTCTTCTTGGCACTCCAGTGTGTGACCGAGGCTCTTCTTGCCACTCCAGTGTGTGACCGAGGCTCTTCTTGCCACTCCAGTGTGTGACCGAGGCTCTTCTTGCCACTCCAGCGTGACTGAGGCTGCAGAATCTTTCATTGTTGAGATACTGACAGGTAGGGACCAGTGTTTTTTCTATGGGTCAAGTGTTTGTTTATTTTTCTGTGGATGTCAATATGTGTTTTTTTGTTTTTTTTTTCTGTGCTACTGCAGCGTGTGACAGAGGCTCTTCTTGCCACTCCAGCGTGTGACCAAGGCTCTTCTTGCCACTCCAGTGTGTGACCGAGGCTCTTCTTGCCACTCCAGTGTGTGACCGAGGCTGCAGAATCTTTAATCGTTGAGATACTGACAGGTAGGGACCAGTGTTTTTTCTATGGGTCAAGTGTTTGTTTATTTTTCTGTGGATGTCAATATGTGTTTTTTTTTTGTTTTCTGTGCTACTGCAGCGTGTGACAGAGGCTCTTCTTGCCACTCCAGCGTGTGACAGAGGCTCTTCTTGCCCCACTCCAGTGTGTGACCGAGGCTCTTCTTGCCACTCCAGTGTGTGACCGAGGCTCTTCTTGCCACTCCAGTGTGTGACAGAGGCTCTTCTTGCCCCACTCCAGTGTGTGACCGAGGCTCTTCTTGCCACTCCAGCGTGACTGAGGTTGCAGAATCTTTTATCGTTGAGACACTGACAGGTAGAGATCAGTATTTTTATTTTTACGTGGGAGTAGGTGTGTTTTTGAGGAATATAAATTCTGAATTAACTTTTTATTTTTATTTTATTTTTTTCCAGATTTTCTGAAACATGGACAAGTTTCTAACTAGGAAACGTGCATTAGCATCAAATGATGATGACAATGAATCAAGTGTTGCTGGCCATAGTTCTGGTGCTAAAGCCATTGTGCACCAGTATAAAGAAGATTATTTGTCCTTTGGATTCTTTACATCTGGAGAAGAGCAGCCACATCCTAAATGCCTTGTATGTGGTGAGAAACTGGCAAACCAAACCATGGTTCCAAGTAAGCTGAAGAGACACTTTCATACAAAGCACTCACATGTGTGCAATAAGCCATTAGAATATTTTCAGAGACTTCTAGCTGAACAAAAACGCCAGGCTAAACAGTGGGAAAAAATCACAACGGTTTCTGACAAAGCTCAAGAAGCCAGCTATGCCGTTGCTGAAATTGTGGCAAAGAAGATGAAATCACATACAATTGCAGAGACAGTCATTTTGCCAGCATGCTGTAAAATTGTAAATATCATGTTTAGTGAGAAATATGAACAAGAGATTTCGAAAATCCCTCTGTCTGATAACACTATTAGTCGGCGAATACTAGACATGTCTGAAGATGTTGAGTCACAAGTCATCACCAAGATTAAAGAAGCCAAGGTCTTTGCATTCCAACTGGATGAGTCAACTGACATCACTGGAAAAGCTCAACTCCTAGCATTCAGCAGGTTTGTTTGTGATGAAGAATTCATTGAACAATTTTTATTTTGCAAAATTCTTCCGGAAACAACAAAAGGCCAAGACATTTTTGATGTTGTCAACCCTGCCATTGTTTTTACACATTGTTTCCTTCACAGAGAGGCCCTCATTTCAAAATCTGTAGTACCTGAGCTGCAAAAAGTACTGGACGAGACAATAAAAATGGTCAATTACATCAAGAGTAGGCCATTAAAATCAAGGTTGTTTTCTGCACTATGTTCTGCCATGGATGCTGCTCACACACAACTCCTACTACACACAGACGTGAGGTGGCTATCTCGAGGGCGGGTGCTTTCAAGATTCTATGAACTTAGAGAAGAGCTCATTGTTTTTTTTTACTTCTGAAAATCCTGAGATGGCTGAGCATCTTAGTGATGAGACCTGGTGCAATAAAGTTGCCTTCCTAGCTGATATTTGCCAAGTATTGAATACACTTAACAAAAGTATGCAGGGTAAGAATGAAAATATTCTTACTTGTACTGACAAAATTACCACTTTCAAGGAAAAATTAACATTGTGGGGAGCCAGAATAAAAAAAGAGAACAAAGTTGAGATGTTTCAGCTGACAAAAAGTTGCAGACTTGAGAACCATTTTATTAACTTAATTCTACAAAGTTTGTTATTGCTGACTGACAACATTGACAAGTATTTCCCATCACTTGATATTTCTTCCTTGGACTGGGTGAGAGATCCATTTGTGCCAAGTGCATATGCGTCGGCTGAACTTAGTGTTACAGAAGAAGATGAGCTGGCAGAAATAAGGAATGACAGAGGGCTGAAATTAAAGCACTCATCAACAGATATGGCCTCATTCTGGTTGTCTCTTCGACAAGAATTCCCCATGGTCACAAAAAAGGTGATTGAAGCACTACTTCCTTTCTCCACATCGTATCTGTGTGAGGCTGCATTTTCTGCTATGAACACCATGAAGTGTAAGAAAAGGTCACGGCTTCAATCATTGGAGGAGGACTTGAGGGTATGCTTGTCAACCATCCGTCCGCGGACAAGAGACATCATGAGACATCACCAAGCACAGGTTTCCCACTGATATTTTTATGTAAGTAAAACCTATTTGTTTCTACTAATTTTAAAGGAAATAATAACATATGTAATATACAGTATGTTGAGATCTATGTCAATATTTGTTATTACTTGGGTTAAATTTGATTAAAAACTGTTGGTGTGCCTTGGCAATTTTAAAGTCTGGGCCCGGTGTGCCGCGACCTGAAAAAGGTTGAAAATCACTGATCTAGATCCTACTTATATGCATCTTTTATTATTGGTCTCACAAGAACCAATGAAGTCCCAACTGTTCGTTGAGACCTCTGGGAGCCAAGGTTCCCAACTTGTGGAACCAGCGGGTCTCTAGCTGTAACAGCTTTCTCCCTCTGTCTCCCCCTCTCACTAGTGGTGGCACATGGTCAAGGATCATGTATTTGACTGAAGATAAGGGATGCCGAGCCTGAGCATAATGACGGGCAAGAGGTTGGTCACTAGTGCCCTTGTTGATAGCTGCCCGGATGGCGGAGCGGTGTTGAGACATTCGCTCCTTGAATTGTCTCTCTGTTTTGCCTACATAGACAGAAAATAATATACACAACAAATTTTGTTGTGCAAGTAAGGAAATGCTTAATGGGGAAACGTTTACCTGTATATGGGTGTGAAATTATGAGCCGGTTTGCATGAAACTGCACGATGTGCAATTGGGGCATTTGTAACACCCTTTCCTAGTTTTACCCAGGAATGTATTGGGCCTTTTGTTCCATATGCTGGACAAAGACAGTATATGCCTTACCAAAGGTTATGCAGAAAATTTGCTAACATATCTATACCCATGTATATTTACTTCCAGCTAAGAAGTCATGTGACGAACGTATTGGATAAAATACCGATATCGGGAAAAAATAGGGGGGTTAGATAGTATGATAAGACGAAATGAGAATAGACTAAATAAAACCTTACTAATATACCCACATATAAAGATACAAATATAATTTGAAGGAGTAAATACAGGC
This sequence comes from Crinia signifera, assembly GCF_055691185.1. NCBI lineage: Eukaryota > Metazoa > Chordata > Amphibia > Anura > Myobatrachidae > Crinia > Crinia signifera. The sequence goes on from NC_139224.1 coordinate 113,331,933, forward strand.
TTAGTAAAATGGCTAGTAGATCTGCCAGAAATATCGGTAAATGAGCTATTAAGTACCTTCGTCCGACTGAACAAAAATCTGGTATCTGCCACATACTCAGAAATGCAGTATAAACTACTACATAGGGTGTATTATACCCCTAAACGCAGAATGCAGATGGGCATAGCAACAGACTCAGCATGCTTTAAATCTAAAGCCATAGATGCAGACATAATACATTGTATGTGACAATGTCCAGAAGTTAAAGCATTCTGGCTGGATATAAGCAGATACATATTGGCCAGATATTGAATAGACTGTACAATTACTTCTGAATGGGCCCTATGGGATATTGTCCCTGGGGTAAATGATATAGGCTTAACAGCAGGAAAGAGAATCCTCCTAGCAAAAATATTTGCGGCTGCAAGAAAAACAATTCTATCTCAGTGGATAGCATCTAATACATTAGTAATAACATTGCTAGAACCCCGAATTGCTTATTTATTCCAGATGGACTGGTTAGAAATGACACTGGAAAAGGAAAGGAAAATTAAAAAATTCTTCTCCATCTGGCTGCCACATATAAAATCATTGCCCACAGAAATAAAAAATACGCTGAGAAAAAAACATTCAAACAACATCTTGGTATGAACTAGAAACAATACGATTAGGTACACAACCATTTTAAGGAAAAGGTAAAGAGAGAGAATTTCCTTTTTGTTTTTAATAAAAGTATAAGGAAGATAATATACATGGGACAAAGTAGGAAAGACAGAGAAGGAGAAGGGTTAATTAAAGTATGCTGTCATAGATACTAGAGTACTATATATATATATATAAGTTCGATATGTAATATGTATATGTTTTATTATGTAAGATTTGTATAAAAGAAAATAATAAAAATTATAAAAAAAAAAAAAAGAAATGGGACTAGGAACACAATGAAACTTGTAAAATATACTAAAAGGGTACCAGACCCCCCCCCCCAGGAGCGTAAGTAGGACACTGCGAGCCCCATAGCCAACTCTTGAGAAAGCCCCCCACAAACACATTGTCAATTCCCCTAAAGCTGGGTATACACTGGGCGATTTATCAGTAACGATATGGACGCATGAATATCGAGTTTGTATGGTAAATATTGTTAAAAATGCGTGATGCCTGTTGTCTGTACATGCAGCTCAATCTGACAGTATTGTCAGAGGCTGCATGTATGGAGTGGGGGGGCGAGTGAAGTCCCTGACCGATATTGTGAACGATATCAGTCAGTATGTATGCACTTCTTTATCGTTCTCCCCCAGCAATCGCTTCAGCGTATCCCCAGCATAAGGGTAGCAAGAAAGAGAGTGTGGGGAATTACTGACCAAGAGGGTGTTAGGGGGAGACAGAGCGAGAAAGAGAGAGAGGAGTGAGAGAGGTAGAGTGGGTGAGGAGACAGCTTCAGATAGAGGGGAAGGAGACAGAATCAGAGAGAGGAGTAGAACACCGCATCAGAGAGAGGGGAAGTAGACAGTGTCAGAGAGAGGGGAAGGAGACAGCGTCAGAGAGAGGGGAAGGAGACAGTGTCAGAGAGAGGGTGGAGGAGACAGCATCAGAGAGAGGGGAATGAGACAGCGTCAGAGAGAGGGTGAGGAGACAGCATCAGAGAGAGGGGAAGGAGACAGCGTCAGAGAGAGGGGAAGGAGACAGCATCAGAGAGAGGGGAGGAGACAGTGCCAGAGAAAGGGTGGAGGAGACAGCGTCAGAGAGAGGGGGAGGAGACAGCATCAGAGAGAGGGGGAGGAGACAGCATTAGAGAGGGAAAGGAGACAACATCAGAGGAGGAGACATCATCAGAGAGAGGGGGAGGAGACAGCATCAGAGAGAGGGAAAGGAGACAGCGTCAGAGAGAGGGGGAGGAGACAGCATCAGAGAGAGGGGGAGGAGACAGCATCAGAGAGAGGGAAAGGAGACAGCATCAGAGAGAGGGAAAGGAGACAACATCAGAGGAGGGGGAGGAGACAACATCAGAGAGAGGGGGAGGAGACAGCGTCAGAGAGAGGGGGAGGAGACAGCATCAGAGAGAGGGGGAGGAGACAGCATCAGAGAGAGGGAAAGGAGACAGCATCAGGGGAGGAGACATCATCAGAGAGAGGGGGAGGAGACAGCGTCAGAGAGAGGGGGAGGAGACAGTGTCAGAGAGAAGGGGAGGAGACGGCATCAGAGAGAGGGGAAGGAGACAGTGTCAGAGAGAGGGGGAGGAGACAGCGTCAGAAAGAGGAGGAGGAGATAGCGTCAGAGAGAGGGGGAGGAGACAGTGTCAGTGAGAGGGGGAGGAGACAGCATCAGAGAGGGGGGAGGAGACAGGGTCATAGAGAGGGGGACGAGACAGCGTCAGAGAGAGGGGGAGGAGACAGCATCAGAGAGAGGGGGAGGAGACAGCATCAGAGAGAGGGGAAGGAGACAGCGTCAGAGAGAGGAGGAGGAGACAACATCAGAGAGAGGGAGGAGGAGATGGCATCAGAGAGAGGGGAGGAGACAGCGTCAGAGAGAGGGGGAAGGAGACTGCGTCAGAGAGGGGGGAGACAGCGTCAGAGAGAGGGGAGGAGACAGCGTCAGAGAGAGGGTGAGGATACAATGCCTCCTCACCCTATGTTTCTATGAGACAGTCAGAGAAGGAGAAGGAGACGGCCTCAGAGAGAGGGGGAAGGGGATGATGCCAGAGAAAGAGGGGGAGGGGACAGCACCAGAGAAAGAGGGGGAGGAGATGGCACCAGAGAAAGAGGGGGAGGAGATGGCGCCAGAGAAAGAGTGGGAGGAGACAGTGCCAGAGAGAGAGAAGAGTCAAAGAGAGGGGGAGGGGACAGCATTAGAAAATGAGAGTGTGGGCCTAAAATACCTATACCTATAATGCTTTAATACCTCATTATAGCAGACAACAGCCTCAGTGGGAGCACAGGCTCAGCCAGGGACCTCTTATGGGGGCAGGCACTTCACGGCATTAGGACATGCTCCCTAAATGTCCGCATATCGCGGGACTGCTGGAAGCCGGCCATGAGGGTGAGAGGATGCAGCTTGAGGGGGCGGGCCAAGGTGAGGGGGCTGTCGCTAAGGGGAGCAGGGAGCTCAGCCAGCGCTGACTGACGCTGATCTTTGGTCAGGAGGACTGCCAGGTGCAGGGGGAACAGTGGGCATGGAGGAAAAGGGAGCTCTCTGGCTGTCTGTGTGGGGACGCTCAGTGACCCGTCATGGGGCAGGTCACTGAGCGTCCTCACACAGACAGTCAGAGGCGGAGTAGTACATGACATATTGGCTGCTGCAGCAGTGGAGAGAGCTTGCACAGGAAGCCTGCCTCTAGATCTGAGAGTGCCGTGAGCATAGGTGTGCACACATAGAGTGTTAGGGGTGCACAGGCAACCCCTAATGCTGTGCCCACCCTTACATACTTTTGCGTTTTAGAACTGGTATTCCATTAAAACAAGCGACCATTAATCAATTATGTGTGTTTTGCATTGTTAATTGTAATAGACCATTGTCATATCACTACACACCTGGTCATCCATATATGTTTATGGCTTTATTTGCATGTACTGTTACACAGAGTAATTAGAAGATTAAAACTGAACCATGCAGAAGATTATGGTGTGGCTGAGAGATATCTGATTATATTGTAGCGAGTGCAAATAGCTGATGGTAGACAGGTCTGATTGGTGGTGTTAGACACACCCAATTGGCGTGTAAGACACCCCCTAATGAAATGTGCCCCCCCTAATGAAATGTGCTCCACACGCCTATGGTCGTGAGTCGTGACCCGGCTGCGCCCTGGTGGCGCCGGCTCCCCCGCCACTGCTGGGGCTGCGGAGCACAAGTTACGCCACTGATTTTAATGTGTGGAGAAGTGGACATGTTGCCCATAGCAACCACACAGTTTCTACCTATATTTCATACAGTGGCGTAACTGTAAAATTTGCTCCCCCAAGCCAAAAAGTTTCCTGCGCCCCCCCACCCCCACGCAGGCTGCTGTGTCTGATAGAATTGGACAGCTGAGCTGACGCTCAGCTGTCCTGTCCTTCTATAGGCGCCAGCAAGGGTGAATCCAGAAGTAAATGATAGGGAGGGGGGCACTACTATAGGGGATGGGATGGGATGGCAAGAGGGGGTTAGTGCACATTTTCTGAGAGAGCGGAGAGACAGGAGAGAGAGAAGAAGAGTGGGAGAGAGAGAAGGGGAGGCAAAGGGGGGGTACAGAGAGGGGTATGCTGAGAGAGAGAGAGGGGGAAGGCATAGTTGGATGAGGAGAGGCAGAGAGGGAGAAGGAGAGGCAGAGAGAGAGAGAAAAGGAGAGGCAGAGAGAGAGAGAGAGAGAGAGAGAGAGAGAGAGAGAAAAGCAGAGGGAGAGAGGGAGAAGGGGAGGCAGAGATAGAGGGAGAGAAAGAGAGATAGAGAACAGCGGGGGAAAGGCAGAGGATAGAGACAGGTTGGTATGTGTCCCGTGCACCCCCTCCCATGAATATTCCCCTTCTTCATTTTAAATATACATGAGGTGTAGAGTACCTAAGGTAGCAGGCAGCAGCAGGTGTGCTGATGTTCAGCGCCTGGCAGCAGCAGGTCCCGTGGATGAGGCTGCGTCTGCTGGAGGCATCCCTTACTGGTGGCGCAATCGCCGGTTGACAACATGACTCCGGGCGGGCTGTGGCAGCGGAATACGATGGGGTCCCGGGAACCGTCATTAGACAGGCGGCTGCGATATCATGGCAGGCAGTTTGGCACTGAGAGGGGATTGGGCCCCATGGAGGAGTCTGAGTCAGTGGGTCGCATGGAGGCTGCGACGGCAGGACTCTTGGAGGAGGATGGTAAGGGAGCACCGGGCAGCAGGGAAGGGAGCGCCGGACAGCAGCATTCAGAGAGGGGTGCAAAACAGGCTAAGCCTGTGTAGCAGACGCCGGCGCCCACCACAGACCCCACTGGCGGTCGCTCCTCCAAGCCGCCGCGGGGTCTGCCTCACGGTGGCTATGCCACTGATTTCATAGAATGCACTTGATAAATGCTAGCTAGGAGCTTATGGGTTTCTTATTTGCAAGTTCTCCACTTGTTTACTGTTTAGGTTTGATACATTTCCCTTCATGACAGGTGAATGTAGGGATGGCCATCGACCATCGATGATTTAAAATCGATGGTTTATGGCCGATGTTAAATACTTTTGCCATCGATGTGGGAGAACCAGATGGTTTCCCTACATCGATGGCAAAGGAGAAGCAATTTTTTTTTATTATTTTTTTTATTTTTTTATCAAAGTGCTGAGACACTGAGCTTTTCTTTGCCCCCGACACCCACAAGTCCCGCCCCAAGTTCTGATTGGCCCAGGGGCCATTCAGTCAATTATAATGGATGACCATCGATAGCTAAAACTATCGATGGTTATCCACCAATAGTTTTACACTATCAATGGCTAGGAGCAGCGTCTGCACCGATGGCCATCCCTAGGTGAATGGCAACAAAGGTACCATATGTGAGTCAGATTACTGTAAAATAGTCCCAGTTTTAAAGCTTACAAGATAGATGAATCATTAAGAGTTAGTCGTTATGTTATATTCACTTTATGAATATATCAAATAATTTAGAGGGGAAAATAAAGACCTTTGAAAATAGTGCATTATGGGGGAAGCAACATAAGGAACTTCTGCGTGGAGTTCAAAGACGTACTACACAAATAAAACTAATAAAAACATGTGTTACTTCTAGAGAGGTCTGAAAAATGATACGTACTGGTGTACCAATACCCCCACCTAGTGCAAGTTTCTAAAATTAGTTACAATAACAACAAAAAAAAACATTATGCGGCCCATTTCTAAAGTCATGTGAAAAGGATATTTTCACACTCTTTTCACATTATTTTAGTATCACGGAATGCATTAAAGGGCTTTTGGAGTAGTTTTCATGTGTTTGTTAGACCAATTGCCCATATGTCGCTCCGGTCCCCATATCGGACGACATATCAACTACTGTGTCTTAATCCACACCCATCACCAGTAAACCTTTCATAAGCATTCCCTTTCATATACAGAAAACCACCTCTATATCTAAAACTCAATGCAAATACAAAGCAGACAATCCATACAGAAATGGCAAGTAGAAACAAATAATCGCACAGCCCCAACTCATACTTGCCTACTTAATGGCTGTTCCCTCTGAGAGGGAGCATCTAAGTCACATAGGAGGGGGCATGATGGAGGTGGCCCGGGCGCACGGAGAGGCAATCATTATAGCCCTACCCACACTTTACTATCTGTCTACTGTCTATTGTGTGAGCAGAAGGAGCTGGGGGTGAGTGGAGTGGAGTGGGCTGGGAGTTTAATGAGGGAGACTAGCCTACATTACCAAGGGGGAACAATTCAAGAGGCTACACATGAACATGAAAAAATTCTAGTAATTGAAAAGTTTGTGACAGCCATCTGCCTTTTCAAAGCAACTCAGGATGAACAGAGTCTGACCTGGGAAAGGCCATCCATTAGACTTCCAAAAGGAGAGATACTGTACCAGTAAGTGACATTTTAACCTTATTGTGGTACAAGGTGGATTCTATGGTTCCCAGTTTAGTCATCTAAAACCAAATCTTGCACAGTGGAACTTGCACACAGGGGTTAAAGTCTGAGGAAGCGCCCTGTGAGGTGTGAAACCCCCTGAATGTGCTGATATGACCTACTTTCAACCTCTTAATAACACCAATAAAGTTTTCTTCTACTTGAATATTTGAATACATTGCTATGAGGTGGCGCAGCCACTACAGTGTGCCTGCACCAGACACCCATAGAGACGCTGGATAAAATTAGAACACACATTCACTGCAGCATAAAGATTTCGTTCTAGGGACTTTCCCAGCTCAAAGGAACTGTGCTTGTAAATGAAACAAAACTGACGGATGGTCACGAGACAACAGGTGAGATTTAATAGTATGAGAGATTCAGAAAATGAGTGATTTGGTGACACAGTTGATTTATTTATCGCAACTAAATTTCAGATGACTTCGTTACATGTTGGTTCCTTAAGTAATTGCATAAAAGATGTCCCATGCAAGTGATGTAGAATATCACTAATCTTCCGCAATCCTCAATAACTGGCTCTACTTATTGTCCAGTTTTTCATCTTGTCCATGTGAATAAAAGTTATTAAAGTTATTCCTGTCTGGATGACTTCTTCACAATATACACTAAGGGCCTGATTCAGACCTGTTTGCTAGGCAGTGTAAATGTGCTGCCTAGCGAGCAGGGAAATGCCATCCCACCGGTCGCACGATCCCACCCCATCCAAAGAGGGGCGTCTCCTGTTTCAGAGGGTGCGGCCTTTGCGGAAAACCATTTTCACCAGTCCAGGCAAGCATCCCCGCAGATAGAAACATAGAATTTGACGTCAGATAAGAACCCCTTGGCCCATTTAGTCTGCCCCTTTTTTAAACATGTTACCTCAAACCATATTTGATCCTCATTTCATTATAAGGATATCAATATGCGTATCCCAAGCATGTTTAAATTGTACTACTATATTTGCCTCTGCCACCTCTGATGGGAGGCTATTCCACTTATCTATTACCCCTGTTTCTCAAATTTCCCCTGAATCTTCCTCTATTGCTGCCCCCAGAGACTTCAGTGGTGGCAATTTGATGTCACTCCTTTTGAGGGTGACACCCAGTGGGGTCACACCCCCTGAACTTGAGTAGTGAAGTCAATTTGAATTTGAAAACATATTTTGAAAAGACTGGCTGGATGCTGATTGGCTGAATTCTCTCAGCCAATCAGCATCCAGCCAATCTTTTAAAAATATGTTTTCAAATTCTGGGGAAAGGAATTAAATATAAGATTAAATACTTCTCTATTCTCTGTGTCACCTTAGATGGTTATAGGATGCAGATCTGCACCTCCTTGGGTGGTGATGCGACACAACTGCATCCTATATTCCTGTGGTAATATCACAAATATTGTTTGGGTCCGTAAAAGCATTATGTTTCATCGAGAACAGAAAACAAAAAACAAGCAATGGGTGAATCTGACGTTAAATTGATATAGGGGTTAGGATGCCTTTAAGTATGGCGCACCTAACTCACAGAAATTATATGTAGCTGACGCATATAAAGGTTTCTTTTTTGTAGGGATAAAAACACAGAAAATAAGGCAAAGGGTTGATTTGTTGTTTAATTGACACAAGAATTAAGGTACAATTCATAAGGCGCACCTACAATAACTCATAAATTTCATATGCATATGGCACACATAAAGGTTGCATACCCGTAGTCACACAGGGAATAAAGGGTGACATTCTATGGGATGCGATTTGCGTTTTTTGGCGTTAATTAGACAACAAAATGGCGATATCGCATTTTCCCGTCAAATCGTCAATTTAATGGGATGCGCTAAGGGACTGAAATCGCATATTATGTGCGTTAACGCATGCGGACCAAAAGTGCGAGATTAATTCGCATTTTTATCGCATCCAGATGTTTTCGTACAGAAAAATATACAAATCGCTTATTTAATGCAATGCGTTTTCGCAAATCGCACTTTTTAGGTTTCTAATTATCGCACTTATTTCAGACCAGGTTCTGTTTGGCGATATGGCCCAGAACTCATTTTGGTCAAGTGCACACATGGTTAATTTCACCACAGGTGCCCTCATTTTCACTCCCAAACACCCCTACATAAACCCCAACATCATTAAGGACACCTGTGAGGGTTTCAGACATGGAGATTTTGCAGAGTGGTTTGGAGTTGCATATCTGTGATGTGGCCCATTTGGAGGAGCTGCGCAGGAGGGAGGAAGCTGCGCAACAGATCCTGGTAGCCCCCGACTACTGCGTACCCCACGTATGTATCGTGCTCGCCTGTACCTGGACTCCCTCTCGGATCAACAGGTTGTGGGGATGTTTAGGCTGAACCGCATTAACCTGTTGGACTTATATGAGCAGGTGAGAGATGATTTGGACCCTTTTGGGGGAGCCAACTATGCAGTGTCTGGCCAGCACAAATTAATGTGTGCCCTCTACTATTTGGCCACAGGCTCCACTCAGTCTGTGACCTCATGGGCCTTGGGGGTATCACAGGCCACTTTCTCTAAGCATTTTACTCAAGTGTTACTTGCTTTAAAGAAGTTGTGGCGGACATACATCAGCAGCCGTTACTTTTCTGGTAAGCACATGTGCCCTGTACTCCAAAATGTACCTGTACTGTAAGTGTAGTCATAAACAAATTATTGACCAATACCATCTGTTTCCACCAACATTTAGCCTAATACACAGTGCCCAACGGATGCACATGGTGGTGCTGACCTATCCCTTGCTGGTATCTAGCTTGTAAGTACATTTGATATATGTATGAATGAAGTTTGCAGTCAAACATGGCTCACTGGTGTTGTGGAACTACATGTGCCAGCATGCCCTGACACACTACAACTAGGGAAGCCAATCCCGGGGCATTTTTTCAATCCCGGAATTCGGGATTGAAAAATGCCCAATCCCGGGATCCCCGGGATCCCGGGATTGGCTTCCCTACTATTAAAAACCCACCTCGGCCGCCCCGCATATTTACTTACAGATGCGTGGTGCGGCCGGGTGGGTGGGCGAGATGGGGTGATGGAGCCCCGGGCTGGTCTGCAGGTGGCCCGGTGTGCCTACAGGTCCACTGCTGGGCGGGCGGGCTGGTCCAGGGACAGGATGGCTGGGCAGGCTGATCCGGGGACAGCCCGGGCTGGTCCGCTGGTGCCCCGGTGTGCCGGCAGGTCCGCTGCTGGGCGGGCGGGCGGGCTGGTCCGGGGACAGAATGGAGGCAGACAGCCTGTGCGGCCTGAGCAGCGTGACCTCTGACGTCGTCACGCTGCGCAGAGCCGCACTGCCCGGGACGGGAGAAGCCGGGCAGCTGCTGAGCACCCGCTCAGACGCTGCCCGGCATTAGACTGCGCATGCGCAGTCTAATCCCGAAATTTGTTTTCGGGTTGTTTTGGTGGTTGTTTTGGGGGCCAAATCCCGGGATCCCGCGGATCCCGATCCCGGGATTGGCCACCCTAACTACAACCATTACAGTCCAAACCATGAGTGTCAGAGCCTGCTGGAATATGTAGATCCACAGCCTTTGCCGGCCATGGAGTTACCCCACACTACTTTAGTGCAATCCCATTGTCATATACCATTACAATATGTTATAATTCACACATTAATTGTTTTTTATAAAAAGACACAAACACAATGGTATGCGGTTAGACATTTTTACTTCTGTCTACTTTTTCAGACGCAATCTGCATTTTGGCAGGTGATAAATAACAACTCTGGGGGCATGTTACAAGATGTTTGGGATTTGACAAAATTAACAAACATATATATCAGCTACCTTCTCCCAGCATCAGGCACCCCTACACCACTTCTAGACCCTGCACCAAGCCCACCACGGGTCCTAACACTCTGACGGGGTGGGGAAGTGGGGGAGCCACCTATTGGGGTGCTGGATACACTGCTGAGGGTTGATGCTGCGCCACCTCCCACATTGGCTTCCAGCTGCTGTATTTGGGCCTGCATAGCTAGTAAGGCATTGGTCTGCGCTGTGCGGATTGCGCCAGGCTGCCAATATGCCTATTCTGTTCCCTTACAGCAGCAGTTTGTTCTGCAAAATGGGTGTCAATGCTGTTAGCAATGCGCACATGAGTGCCTACACCTACCCGTACACTACGTGCAATTTTGCGTAACTGAAGGAAGGTGTCACGCATGTACCCCTGGATGTTACCTATTTGGAGGCTTTGGGAGGCCATGAATTCTAACTGTTTGTCCTTGAAATTAACCAAGGAGTTAGCTACTTGGGAAGCAGAAGCTGCTGTATGGGGTGTGTTGGTGGGCGGGGGTGGGATGGGAGACACCCCACTTGGGGGAAGATCACTCTGTGACAACGTCTGTATTTCTTCCTCTGCCGCAAAGGTGTCGACCGGATCAAGAATGATGTCCATTTCGTCTAACACCAGTATTGAAGAATCTGTTTGGTTGGACCCTAGTTGTATAGCACCTGTGGATACAGATGAAGAGGTAAGTACTGATGCATATATAGGCCACACTGTCGTCTATACTGTTTTACATAGGGCTAGAGATGCTGGACGCACATACCTAGGGGTGTTATGTACTTACACATGTACCCCGATACAGCATGTAACATTGACATGAATAATATGTCACATGCCTAGATCAGATGACATTCATTTCCGTTGCAATGTAGCAACAGGAGATGAATGTAGTGTGAGATATTGTTCATGTGACATGGGTGTGTGTACTGTATGTGTAATGGCGTGTTTTTGGATCATTTACCTGCTTCCGCAGATTCTGCAGCAACGGGCCTTCTTGTCTTGGATGCGTGAGCACTTCGGGATGGACAATCTGTGCAAGGAAAGATGGGCAGGCATTATGGACCTTGCAATGGCTAAGCATTTTCTGCAAACATGCATTGAAATGACAATAATGGACAATACCCTTTGGATAAGGACTGCATTATTTCTTCACCACCTTTTTTTTTGTTTAAACCCAAAGATTTTTTTTTAAGATTATTATTAAACTATTGTACACATGACAACTATTGGATAATCTGTGGTATGTAGTCATGGCAGCTAAACCACCAGTACACCTCTGGGTTTTTGGCCACATACATGTTAGGCTGCTAGAAAGAATGTTACAGTGTTAATCAATATGAGCAGTTGTGGAACTACAAGACCCAGCATTATGAGCAATTTAAAAGTAGTAGCAGGCAATTTCTTGTGCATGACCTTGCTGGGCTATGTAGTTCCACAGCAGCACTTTACTTAGCATAACAATACAAGTGAACATTACAGTTCTAATACATTGCCATGTATGTTTAAGATTGCATGGGGTCACACTTACCAGCTCTGGATGGCGTTTGCGGCCTATCGGAATCCGCCACGTGCATGCCAGGCAGGACCTCAGGGGGTATGATGCGCTTCAGCTTCACCTCATATGAATTGTAGCACACAGTGGTGGGGCTTCCTCCTCCAGTCTTGGTGGCCTCCTCCAACTCCATGGCCATTTTATTTTTCAACTGCCGTTTGATGTCGTTAAATCTTTTTTTACATTGCGGACCAGGCGCTTGTGCTGACTGATAGCGTTCACCGCCTGGGTGATGTCCTTCCACATAGCCCTTTTGCGCTGTGCAGTGGTCTTGTGGTGAGATTTGCCAAGCAAATGGTCAAACACTGGCAGGATAGCCCGGACAAGTGCTGCATTTTCCTCATATGAAAAGCGGACCTTTCGGCCACTTTTTGTGCGGCCAGCTTCCACCTCCTCCTCCTCCTCATTTTCAACTCCAGCCATGTAGCCCTCCTCCTCCATGCCAGTGTCTTCCTCCTTCTCACCACCATCTTCCTCCACCTCTGACATGTGGCCCTCCTGCAGCTGGTGTGGGGTATGGTCAAGGTCCTGGCTGTAGGATGGAGATGCCAGTGGATCCTCCACCTCCTCCTGCTGGGGCTGGACGCCCAGGGCCTGGTGTGGGGCTGCCCTTGCTGTGGCCATGCTGCCTGCCACACTGCTGGCTCTCCCACTTGTCTGGCTGCTGCCACTGCTCCCTCTGCCACTGCTCCCTCTGCCACTGCTTCCTCTGCCACTCCTCACTCTGCCACTGCTCCCTCTGCCACTCCTCACTCTGCCACCAACACCTCTTCCTGTACTCACACTGCCACTGCTCCTCTCCATGCTCCTTACTTCCTATCAAAGAGTGAAATGGCGCCAATGCCCCTTTATATAGGGGGTGTGATGCATAATGGAGGGGACACAGGTGGGCCAATAGGTTGGGGGGTTCTTAGTCATGCGGAGACAGTTTTGTAAATCGCACTCCGGTTGGTCCAAAACTCGCACATGACCGGCGGAAGAACTCGCACTTTTTTGTTACTTAAAATCGCACCACTTCGCCGCAAATCGCACCTCTTCGCACTTTTCAGCCTCCAAAGCGCATCACATTAAATATGCGAATTATGACTGAAAAGTGCGATTTGAAAAAGGGCGAATTGCGGCGATGTGGTGCGCTAAAAAAACATGCGCATTTATCTCAAAGCATAGAATGTCACCCAATGGGTCAAATCCTATAGCGGTATCTTTGTTCCTCAATTAGGTTTATTCAGAAAAATGCATAAAAAGCATGAGGAGCAGGAAGGTGAAAAAGCAGTGTCCTGGCTAAACTAACTTTAGGTAGCACTATACTGCTACCTAAATTTGGTTCATCCAGGACATTTTTTTTCTTCAGCAGTATAGACAAGTAAATATGTTTTATTTTCTAATTGATTAGTTTTAGATAGAAAATTAAACCAGTTTCTATTTCCATGTACACAAATGTACCCAATTGCATGTAAATATTTTTCAGAACAAAAATAGAAATACAGGTAAGAAAAATAGTCTAAGCAAAAATATACAGGGCTTAAGCCCTGTACACAAGGGGCGATTTTAGCCAGTCTCGCTGGCTAAATGGTCGCCAATCGACCATATCGCCAGTGTTTTGTATGTTGTGGGCGATAAATCACTAGGAATGCGCTCCCGCAGCCAGCCCTTAATGGTCACTGGTCGCAGAAGCTTGCTCCTTCGATTATGGCTCAAAATCACTGGTCGCTGGTGTACAATGCACTGTGCACCAGAGACCAGCCATTTCTAGTCAAAATAGAATAGAGGTTAAAAAAATGTAAAGACAGAATTGCGTGCAATTTTCCGCCAAAAATTCTGGTCGCTGAGCAATATATTGCTGAAAGATATTAAGCCAAAATTGCTGAGCAACCAAACTGAACCATGTGTTCACACCTTAAAGAAGTGGATGCAGTTCCGTGTTACATATCATTGGGGAAGATCAGCAGTCAGAGGCTGAGTGATAACAAGCTGCATGATAACAAGTTACTGTACACATTCCATTCTCTTGTGTGAGAAGCCGTTTGGCTTTGTTGTCAAACTCTTCCTTATTTATGTATGGGGGGTGAGAGGTGCGCTATCAACAGCTGCTGGCACTGGGTTGTAAGACCCAAAAACAATATAGGAAAAAAAGAGAAATGTGCCAGCGCTGGCTGAATAATTATGAAGACTAGACGGTATCTCAAAATTCGTACAGATTTAATTATGCAGATAAAAACATGAAATAACAAAAATTATAATAAAAACAATGAATAATTGTTTAAAAAAGAGAGCACAAGATGCTGGGCTGATATATGCGGAGCTCCACAAGTGTGGAATATAAATTGAGAGTTAGTATATTACCATCTGTAGTTGACTGGTGTAGATGACAACAGCAATATGAGTGATGTTGTAGTCCCTGTTGGTATGGTTCCCTGTGATGGGATGAGGGTAATCCTCCCTATTTGGCGTCTTCTCCTTTTGTGAATGGATCTTTTAGGAACTAAGCTGAAGTCCCAATCAAGCTTTTTGTAATCCAATAAGTTATGTGGAGATGATGGACGTCTGTGGGAGAAAGGGCATCACTCGGACAGATGGTTGAAAAGATGGTGAGAATTGTGAAAGCTCAACGCGTTTCCCCGGATGTTTGCTGTCCGGCTTCCTCAGGAGCAAGTGTGTGGAGTGAGCTCTGGGCTCAGTTTAAATAGCAGTGAGCTAATTGCTCATTAATTGCATCTGTGCATCAGTGCTCAGGTGAAAATACACAATAGTACAAATATATAGTAAAAAATAATAAAATGAGAACCGTCTGGATAAAAATCAATAAACTAATATTATAGGAGGCAGTATGCAAAAGATATAATAACTATAGGCAGTTTTTCTACAATCACACGGAGTGATTTAACCTTTGACCTGATAGGTCACATGATACATAGCACAATAGGTGGGAGTTTAGAAGCAGATATGTTAATCAGAATATAATGCTTACTTTTTGGGAGTGTTGGTTCAGTGCCTGTGCTGGCCGGGGTGCGCAGGAGACCACCGCCCGCCGCCGATTGCCGGTATCGGCGAAACGGGAGGTAAGGTCCACGAGCGCGACCCTGCCAGCGTCTACCGCGTTGCTAGGCAACGGCGCTCGTATGACGCGGCTAAGTGACGCGTCACGTCGCGCTGTCTAGCAACAGAGCCTGCGTCCGCCCGCTGTCCAATAGGACAGGACGGCCGCTGAAAACCCGATGAAGTGGGGCATGTACATATGCGGTCCACCCGTCCCTAGGCAACGTGCTGGAACGCAAGCTGTGGCGCTGTGGCGCCACCCGGATAGAGAAATCCACCACGAGGGATTTCAGGCACAGAAACAAGGTTGCTCCCATAGGTTAAAGAGGCAGAGGGGAGGACATAAACAATCACAATGTTACAATGGGCAAAAGCTGAGTACAATGGGCAAAAGCTGAATATTAAGAACAAGTTAAGTGAACATCGGATGGAGGACAATCGATATTATGTAATAAATCATAAGTATCAAGATAAAAATAAATATAAAGAATTAGAAAGAATAAAGATATATATATATCACAATTTATGTGGAAACAATATATAATAGATGAAATACATCATAACAGAGAGTATACATTTTTTCAGATCTTCTTTATGTATAAAATTTATAGGAAGATGTCATGGAGAATTAAAAAAAAACCTATACAAAAACACATTAAAAAAAATACATATATATTCTAAAAAATGCATTAGTAATAACCACAGGTCTGGAAAAGAGAAAATACTATTTTAAAGGACAGAATTGAGTTCTATTGTTTCATTTAACCCTTCTGGGTGTAGAGAATTAAATTTGAAGGTCCAATAGACCTCTCTTTTACACAATAAATTATATCTGTCGCCTCCGCGTGCTGTGGAGGTGACATGTTCGAGACCGATAATTTGTAGACAAGTGGGGTCAGATGCATGATTAGTTTTGTAGTGGCGAGATAAACTATGCAACATGTAACCTTTTATGATATTTCTCCTGTGTTCCATAAATCTTGTGCGCAAATTGCGAGTTGTTCTGCCAATATAGGACAGATTGCAACTACATTTTATAAGATAGATCATATAAGTAGAATCACAGTTCATGAAACTTTTAAAAATTAGTGGAGGTTCCAACGGAGATATAATCACGGGAGTTTTGTTTTTAGGAACATGATTGCACATGGTACACTTGTTTTTTCCACATTTGAAAAAACCTTTAGGTTTATTGGGGAGCCATGATAAATGTTCTTCTGTTTTTATATCAAGTTTATTTTTGGATAAATGACTGGGAGCTAGTAGAGTTTTCAATGTTTTATTTTTTTTGTAGATGACTACAGGTTGTTTAGGAATGATATTGGACAATATCTTGTCCTGTAACAAAACTCTGTAGTTGCGACATACTATTTTTTTGATATCTTTAGCACAACTGTTAAATTTGCTTATAAAGGCAATCTCTCTTCCCTCTTGTTTTACTTTGTTTTTTGGAATTTTGGGTTTAAGTAAAATGTTCCTATCCATTTCTAGGACTTGGTCAAAAGCATTCTTGATAAGTTCTTCGGGATATTCTCTATCCCGAAAAGATGTGGACAGTGTTTGGGCCTGACTGATAAATTTGTCAGTATTGGTACAGTTGCGCCGTAAGCGCATAAATTGCCCCTTGGGGATGTTTGTTTTCCAAGGGGCATAATGTGCACTTTTATAATGTATGTATGAGTTGGTGTTGACAGGTTTGATGTAATTGGAGGTGATGATTTTTCCTTGGCAAATCTCAAGGGTGACGTCCAGAAAGTCCACAGAAGTCTTGTTGAAATTATGAGTGAAGGACAAATTAAATGAATTAGAATTAAGTGAACTAACAAATTGTGATGCTGAATTAATATCCCCATCCCAAATAATAATCAAATCGTCGATGTAACGGCCATAGTAGACCAGACTCGCGTCCCAGCCGCCACCCCACACATGGGTCTCCTCCACCTCACCCATGTATAGGTTTGCGTAGCTGGGCGCGAATCTGGTCCCCATGGCCGTCCCCATCGTCTGTAAATAATAATCACCGTGAAAAGTAAAATAATTGTGAGTAAGAATGTAAGTGATACTATCCAAAAGAAAATCCCTATGTTCCGAGGACAATGATTTGTCCCTCATAAGTCTCCTCTGTATAACCTCACATCCTAGTTGGTGGGGTATGTGGGTATACAGGGCATTGACATCAAGCGTGAGGAAGGCATAATTGTCCTTCCACACTATAGGTTCTAATTTGGTCAATAAATCGGTGGTGTCTTTTATATAGGATTTCATTGTCGGAACATAGGGCTGAAGAAAAAAATCAACATAATGGGATAAATTAGAAGTGATAGAATTAATACCCGATACTATGGGACGCCCAGGAGGTGCAAAAAGATTCTTGTGAATTTTGGGGAGAAAATAAAAAGTGGGAGTGATTGGGTGAAGAGGTGAAAGAAATCTGTGTTCGTCTCTGGACGTCACCCCTAAGAGCAAGGCACCATCCAATAAAACACCCAATTCTTTCAAAAAAACATTTGTGGGATCTTTATCTAGAATTTTATAGAATTTGGGGTCATGTAATTGCCTATAGGATTCTGATAAATAATAATGTTTATTGAGGAGGACAACGCCTCCCCTTTATCAGCTTCCTTTATGACGAGCTGATCGTCTTTTTGTAATTCTCTGAGGGCATTTTTTTCTTTTTTTGTTAAGTTGGAAGGTTTAAAAGTTTTTTTCTGTTCTTTTATACAGAGTTCCTTGAAATCCTCTAGTGTGATTTTATAAAAGGATTCAATACTGGAACTCTTGGCACTAATTGGAAAAAACTCAGATGGGTTGTGGAAAGGAGATTTTAAAGATGTTTTGAGATCAAAAATTTGTTGAGGGAGATCTTGTGAAGGAATATGATTTTGTTCCCATAGTTCCTCTAAACTGGACAGAAGAGGCTCATCGTTTTTGTCAAGAACAATAGGGAGGGAGTCATCATCTCGTAATTTTAAAGATTTGGTTGCAAAATATCGCTTGCGGCACAAAGTGCGAACAAAACGATTAAGTTCCACGAACAAATCGAAGATGTTCGGTTCACTGGTAGGACTGAACTTTAAGCCTTTTTGTAATACAGATAGATGACTCTCTTCCAATTGTTTATCCGACAAATTAAATACGCATTGAATACTGGGGGGTTTTAATGGTAATGTGAGTTTCTTTTTGAGGCGTTTGCCTCCTCTACTTCCCCTGGACTTCCTTCCCTTTGTCTTTTTGGGGAGTCCCTGATATATTGAGTATTCAGGTCCCATCGGGAGGTTTTGGGGCGTGCCCCCAAAAAAGTTTCTCTGGTGTCCCTTCGATTTTGAATTATATCAGAATGAGTTTTTTTATTATTATAATGAGGGGGAGTGTTTTGAGATTTATCATTAGACCCAAAATGGCGTTTTTTGTAGCCATTTTGTGAAAAATGTGGTGAACGGTCTCTAGTGTGTTCAAATCTACCTCGGTTGTTATAGGAGGGTTTATATGAGTTGTTCCTGTCTATATCTATATTTTCTCTAGGATTTTCTACCCGTTTATTATAGGTTCTAACTCTATCATTTTGGTAGTCGTGTAGGTCACGTTTAAACTTTTTTTGTTTGGTAAATACCAAATCTTTTTCAAATTTTAGAACTCTATCATTAATTAGTTGATCCTTCTCCAGAAATTTCTCATCTGTCTTAAATCTATCTAGAGATTTCTTTAGTTCCTCGATGTCCTTTTCCAATTTATTCACCTTATTCATTCTGTATTTTATAATTAATTTCATTAATATAAATGAACAAGAATCTAAAGCTTGGTCCCACTCAGATTGAAAAGCTGGATCATCATGGAAAATAGAATTTTTAAACATTCTGAGTCCTCTCGGGATCATTTTTTTATCTAGATAATGTTCTAGATTAGTGGCATCAAGCCAATTTCTAGATTCAGCTTTTAAAAGATCCTCCATTTTATATAAATCCCTATACCAATCATTTTTTTCAGGTTGGGAAGATTGTGTGTTACATTCTGACCATTGTGAAATGTATGACTGCCTCCTATCTTTGCGATCTTGATAATTAGAGAAACAGCTCATAATTGCGGCACCACTCTGACAATTAAAAATTGAAAAAAGGATGTATGGGGGTGAGAGGTGCGCTATCAACAGCTGCTGGCACTGGGTTGTCAGACCCAAAAACAATATAGGAAAAAAAGAGAAATGTGCCAGCGCTGGCTGAATAATTATGAAGACCAGACGGTATCTCAAAATTCGTACAGATTTAATTATGCAGATAAAAACATGAAATAACAAAAATTATAATAAAAACAATGAATAATTGTTTAAAAAAGAGAGCACAAGATGCTGGGCTGATATATGCGGAGCTCCACAAGTGTGGAATATAAATTGAGAGTTAGTATATTACCATCTGTAGTTGACTGGTGTAGATGACAACAGCAATATGAGTGATGTTGTAGTCCCTGTTGGTATGGTTCCCTGTGATGGGATGAGGGTAATCCTCCCTATTTGGCGTCTTCTCCTTTTGTGAATGGATCTTTTAGGAACTAAGCTGAAGTCCCAATCAAGCTTTTTGTAATCCAATAAGTTATGTGGAGATGATGGACGTCTGTGGGAGAAAGGGCATCACTCGGACAGATGGTTGAAAAGATGGTGAGAATTGTGAAAGCTCAACGCGTTTCCCCGGATGTTTGCTGTCCGGCTTCCTCAGGAGCAAGTGTGTGGAGTGAGCTCTGGGCTCAGTTTAAATAGCAGTGAGCTAATTGCTCATTAATTGCATCTGTGCATCAGTGCTCAGGTGAAAATACACAATAGTACAAATATATAGTAAAAAATAATAAAATGAGAACCGTCTGGATAAAAATCAATAAACTAATATTATAGGAGGCAGTATGCAAAAGATATAATAACTATAGGCAGTTTTTCTACAATCACACGGAGTGATTTAACCTTTGACCTGATAGGTCACATGATACATAGCACAATAGGTGGGAGTTTAGAAGCAGATATGTTAATCAGAATATAATGCTTACTTTTTGGGAGTGTTGGTTCAGTGCCTGTGCTGGCCGGGGTGCGCAGGAGACCACTGCCCGCCGCCGATTGCCGGTATCGGCGAAACGGGAGGTAAGGTCCACGAGCGCGACCCCGCCAGCGTCTACCGCGTTGCTAGGCAACGGCGCTCGTATGACGCGGCTAAGTGACGCGTCACGTCGCGCTGTCTAGCAACAGAGCCTGCGTCCGCCCGCTGTCCAATAGGACAGGACGGCCGCTGAAAACCCGATGAAGTGGGGCATGTACATATGCGGTCCACCCGTCCCTAGGCAACGTGCTGGAACGCAAGCTGTGGCGCTGTGGCGCCACCCGGATAGAGAAATCCACCACGAGGGATTTCAGGCACAGAAACAAGGTTGCTCCCATAGGTTAAAGAGGCAGAGGGGAGGACATAAACAATCACAATGTTACAATGGGCAAAAGCTGAGTACAATGGGCAAAAGCTGAATATTAAGAACAAGTTAAGTGAACATCGGATGGAGGACAATCGATATTATGTAATAAATCATAAGTATCAAGATAAAAATAAATATAAAGAATTAGAAAGAGTAAAGATATATATATCACAATTTATGTGGAAACAATATCCATAATAGATGAAATACATCATAACAGAGAGTATACATTTTTTCAGATCTTCTTTATGTATAAAATTTATAGGAAGATGTCATGGAGAATTCAAAAAAAAACATCTTCCTATAAATTTTATACATAAAGAAGATCTGAAAAAATGTATACTCTCTGTTATGATGTATTTCATCTATTATGGATATTGTTTCCACATAAATTGTGATATATATATCTTTATTCTTTCTAATTCTTTATATTTATTTTTATCTTGATACTTATGATTTATTACATAATATCGATTGTCCTCCATCCGATGTTCACTTAACTTGTTCTTAATATTCAGCTTTTGCCCATTGTACTCAGCTTTTGCCCATTGTAACATTGTGATTGTTTATGTCCTCCCCTCTGCCTCTTTAACCTATGGGAGCAACCTTGTTTCTGTGCCTGAAATCCCTCGTGGTGGATTTCTCTATCCGGGTGGCGCCACAGCGCCACAGCTTGCGTTCCAGCACGTTGCCTAGGGACGGGTGGACCGCATATGTACATGCCCCACTTCATCGGGTTTTCAGCGGCCGTCCTGTCCTATTGGACAGCGGGCGGACGCAGGCTCTGTTGCTAGACAGCGCGACGTGACGCGTCACTTAGCCGCGTCATACGAGCGCCGTTGCCTAGCAACGCGGTAGACGCTGGCGGGGTCGCGCTCGTGGACCTTACCTCCCGTTTCGCCGATACCGGCAATCGGCGGCGGGCGGTGGTCTCCTGCGCACCCCGGCCAGCACAGGCACTGAACCAACACTCCCAAAAAGTAAGCATTATATTCTGATTAACATATCTGCTTCTAAACTCCCACCTATTGTGCTATGTATCATGTGACCTATCAGGTCAAAGGTTAAATCACTCCGTGTGATTGTAGAAAAACTGCCTATAGTTATTATATCTTTTGCATACTGCCTCCTATAATATTAGTTTATTGATTTTTATCCAGACGGTTCTCATTTTATTATTTTTTACTATATATTTGTACTATTGTGTATTTTCACCTGAGCACTGATGCACAGATGCAATTAATGAGCAATTAGCTCACTGCTATTTAAACTGAGCCCAGAGCTCACTCCACACACTTGCTCCTGAGGAAGCCGGACAGCAAACATCCGGGGAAACGCGTTGAGCTTTCACAATTCTCACCATCTTTTCAACCATCTGTCCGAGTGATGCCCTTTCTCCCACAGACGTCCATCATCTCCACATAACTTATTGGATTACAAAAAGCTTGATTGGGACTTCAGCTTAGTTCCTAAAAGATCCATTCACAAAAGGAGAAGACGCCAAATAGGGAGGATTACCCTCATCCCATCACAGGGAACCATACCAACAGGGACTACAACATCACTCATATTGCTGTTGTCATCTACACCAGTCAACTACAGATGGTAATATACTAACTCTCAATTTATATTCCACACTTGTGGAGCTCCGCATATATCAGCCCAGCATCTTGTGCTCTCTTTTTTAAACAATTATTCATTGTTTTTATTATAATTTTTGTTATTTCATGTTTTTATCTGCATAATTAAATCTGTACGAATTTTGAGATACCGTCTGGTCTTCATAATTATTCAGCCAGCGCTGGCACATTTCTCTTTTCTTCCTTATTTATCTCTGCTTATACCAGAGTTTTAAGTTTTCCCAATATCTGAAACCAGTAAAAGGTACAAAGTACAGTCGCTTATACAAGATAACAAACATAGCCTGTGATATATGATATACTATCGTAGTAATATCAGTAACATGCAGAAACAACAGCTCAGAAACATATTACAAATAGCTTTTTCACTATTATTCTTTTCAAATAGAACAGGTGGCCGTCCACGGCCGGCTCGACAAAGAATCGTCAGGCAGGATTCAATGTCCCGTCTGACGATTGCCGAAAAGGGGGGCGTGGCCGCAGGATACGGCCGTGGATTGTCGAGCTGCAGCCGGTAGCTCTACAATCCATGGCCGTTCTTGGCAGAACGGGCCTGACTGCTTATAAAGTCGGGCCCGTTCTGACGAAATCCCTGTATCAATGCTGTCTTTCCGGACCCACCGCTATTTCCCCTGTTGTGAATAGCGGCGGGAGATTGAATACCCCCTAAGGCTGTGCACATATTAAAATAAAAATTCTACATTTACGATGCACATCATTCTCTTGTAAGAAGGTGGCAATTGAAATCACTGTATTAATGAGATTGTACATATTTGCTATTATTCGCTACTTGCGATTTCTGCATAAGGTTTTTTTTTTCTAACACACAGGCACATGTGCGTTTGTTGAAACAAAGGGGCCTATTCAAGTTCGCTCGTTGCACACTTGCCTGGCCGTCCGCAGCAGGGAGGGAGGGCTGGAGGTGTGCAGCGGAACCCCCAGCGTTTTATGGGCATCCCCATAAAAATGCTAGGTGTTCCCCTGTAGAAGTATCGTCGGTGAACAGCGACAGAAACAAAAGTCAGTATAGAATGACTTATTACCAAAGGGGAGAGAAATCACCATTGAATGATTTATCTCCCCTTCTGCCGCATACGAGGGGATGTGTTCGCATACCTATCCCTTTCCATGGTACCACAAGGATTCGGCAGTGGGGGGGGGGGGGTGGTGTTCGGCCAGCAAAGTAAACATTTTTATTCATCATAATGACCTGTAATGTTTAATTTATATACTAAATATAATGTTTCTTTACACATTTTTATTTGAATTTATATAACAAATATGAGCGACGCTGCCAATTTTAGTGGATATTTTTCACATCTCTCACAGAGATGTTGGCACACAAAGGGTTAATCATATAGGGTGGAGCTGACTGTAAAAAAAAATCTTGATTTTACATACGACCAGCGCCGTCGAGAGGTGGGGGAGCTGGTACTTTCATAATGGGAGATTCATAATGGGAGATTCAGCATGAGAGATTAAAAATCTCTCACAGAAAGTGTTTAGGCGACTTCAGGGGAATAAAAAAATTATTCAAATTTAAATAATGGGTTGGAATAAAGCCTGGGGGAGTGTCATCTTCATTTTTCTATAATACAAATAAATAATGTAAAAAAGAATGGCATGGGGTCCCCTCAATGGGCATGACAGGCCCGGGTTCTCTGAGCTAGGCCTGGTGTCTCGAATACCAGGGAAAACTATTAAATAAGGTCCCCCTATATCTAAGAAACCAGCACCAGCATATTTTAGGGACCTGCACCAGGCTCCTGAGCCAGTCCTGGTTCCCAAAATATAGGTGACAAAATGAGTAGGCCAGCATCAGGCTCCATTAGCAGGGGATATAATGCCATAGCCAGGGGACAAGCTTGATGGGGTCCGTGGCCAAAGCATTACCCTAACTAGTCAGCCCAGGCTGGGAGTTTTTAGGGAGGTGGGACAGGGCTGGATTAAAGGAGGGGCACAGAGGGTCAATAACCATGCCCCCCCCCCCTCTATCTAGGGGCCCCCTGTGGTCGGCATGTATTTTAAAAAAAATTAAGCTAAAGGTTTTGTGCATGGGAGTGGGCAGCTTCACCTTTCTGCCAATGGCTGTAGTGCAATACTGGGCATTGAATAAGTCCCATGAGACTTTGCACAAGAGGTCAGAGGCTTAGAAGCTTGTGCTGAGCTCTACTTGGTGGAGCTCATCATATGCTTCTCAGCCCATGGAGGACTGCAGCAGCAGCAGCCTCGTCATAGGAGGGTTTTAAATCACAGGTAGCACTGAGCATGTCAGGGTTCCTACAGAGTAAGGTACAGAGGGACAAACACAGGCTTTTCATGTGGTATTTTATATATATTTATTTATGTTTATATTAATCCCCCCTGCAGTTACCCACTGACCAAGTCTATACAGCCTTTATTCTGTGTTTTCACAGTGTAATATTCTCCAGCGCAGTTTGCAGCCAGTAATGACAAGTGGGAGGGGTCCTTCCTGTCTAAAGTGCCCCATGGCCCCCAAAGGCTTAATCCGGCCCTGGGTGGGGACCCCCCAAATAAAAGAGTCCCCCCTTTCTGGGGCACCCCAGGCCTGGGCTAAAGCCTGGGGCTATCCCCTGCATGCCTGGGTGGTGGTTGCAGGGTTGATAGCTGGTTTAAACAGTAATAATGTCCATTACAGTAGGACTACAGGTCCCAGCAAGCCTACCCCACATGCTGGTACTTGGGAGAACCACAGGTACCAGCATGTGGGGCATTAAAGGCCCACCACTACCTATAGCTCCCCCTGTAATGGAAATATTAAAATAAAAACAGAAACATACGACATATAAAAGGTCGACATTAGTTTTAAAAAATTGAGCCGCCATGTGTCAACAGGTGGTATTTCATACCCTACCATCCACTACTGCATGGTGGGAGAATATAATATGGAGGCACCATGCCCGATGCATTCCGAGCCATGCAAGGGGATGCGGTACACTTAGATGTGTCCATACCAATCTATGTTGACATAGACACCAAAAAATCATGAAAAGCTCATGTTGACCTTTTCCATGTCAACCTTGTGTCCATGTCGACCTTTGAATATCGATCCTTTGTCCATGTCGACCTTATGACTGTCAAACTTTTGACCCTGCCAACCTTTTGACTGTTGACTTTTAGCCATTGATCTTTTGACCCTGTTGACTAATAGTGCTCGACCTTTTTACTGTAGACTTAGACATTGTAGATCTAATATACCGAAACCAAGGTGATAGCCAAGGTCAATAAATAGTGATCAGGAAACAGCAAGCAATGGGAATGCGGGAGCAGGTGTTACTACCTATACTCTGGCAGAGAATGCCTGCCAGGAACTGCCTTTTATAAGGAGAAGCCTGCTTCAGACACCAGGGTAAGGTCATCTAAAGACTCCTGTGTGGCGTGTGCTCCCTAGAGAGAATTCCCGCACACATGACCCTGAAGAGCCGCGTGGCTGTCCCACCACTCGGTGAGATCCATCACTGCTGAAAGCTACTTGCTCGGCTTCACTGCCACCCGGGGTCCCAGCCAGGAGAGGACCCGATGCTCGCCCGGTCACCTGCCACCTCCACCCACACCTCCAGCACGCTCAGACCCAGTAACAACATCCAGTAGTCCGAGGGGCTGTGACATAACCATTCACTCCCAAACACTGGAAAATGTCCAAAAGCGATTATTTGGACAAATCTGTTAGATTTAACCAATTTGTATAAATGACCATTGCCTGTTTCCAGTGTTTGAGAGCAAATGGTCAATTGTCATATTCTCCAATACATTACCAGATTTTTGTTCCCACCAGACAGATCGTACAGATAAATCTTTAGGTGTGTATCCAACTTAAGACTTGTAACGTGTCTCAGGCAGACAAAATATTGATCTTTACTCTTCAAAAATACACGTTTATTATATTAGGCTCAACGAACAGGCGTCTGTAATATCCTAAGGCAGCAAGTAAAATTGAGCCTTTAACTCAGTTGTTCTTTTATGACTGAGTCTGTTTATTGTGACAAATATAATGGGTGAGATTCTATGGGATGCGCTAAATGCGCATGTTTTATTTGCGCACCACATCGCCGCAAATCGCACTTTTAAAAATCGCACTTTTCAGTCAAAATGCGCATATTTAATGTGATGCGCATTGGAGGCTGAAAAGTGCGAAGAGGGGCGATTTGCGGCGAAGTGGTGCGCTCTATTTAGTCCTGAAAATGTGCGATTTTCATGTCTGAAAATCGCACATTTGCAGGACAGCGCAAATTAAAAAAAAAAAAAACGAGCACGGGGTCCCCCGCCCGAGTATAACCAGCCCCGGGCTCACTGAGCCGGTGCTGGTGACATAAAATCAGGGTCCCCGACAAATCGGGGTCCCCTTGATTTCATGAAACCAGCACCAGGCTCAAGGTCCGGCGCTGGTTCCCAAAATACGGGGGGCAAAGTGACCAGGGGTCCCCCTTATTTTAAGAACCAGCACCGGACACAACCGGCAAGCAGGGTAATGCCACAGCCGGGGGAAACTTATTATATAAGCTCCCGCGGCCAAAGCATTAACCCCCTGGCTGGTCAGCATGGGCAGGGGTCCTGGGGAAGTGGGGACCCCCCCAATGAAGGGGTCCCCCCCCTCCAGGACTTACCAGCCCATGCTGATAGTCCAGGGCTGTCCCTGATGCCCCTGGGCGGTGGGCATCGGGCTGATGGCTTGTGTAAAAAAAGAAGTCAAACTATTGTTTTATACTGGCGAACTATGAGTCCCAGCAAGCCTACCCCGCATGCTGGGACTTGGAGAACCACAAGTCCCAGCATGCGGGGCATTAAAGGGCCCGCTGGCACTTGTAGTTCAGCAGTACAAAAAATAGTTAACAAAATCACACTGACACACTGTAAAATAAAAGTTTAATACATACCAAACACACACACACTGATACTTACCTACCTTGAGCCCGTAGGTTGGTCCCTGGGTCCTGTGTCCGGGGCTCCAGGGCAGAAGAGTCCGGTTCCGGGGCCTTGGTCCTGGTTCCGGGGCTGGTCCTGGGGTTCCGGGGCTCCTGGGCTACAGAATCCGGGGTCCGGGATCCGAGGTAGTCCCCAGGGGTACCTAAGGAAGCAAATCCAACTCACCTGGTCCCCGGCGACAACCTCGGAATCCTCTCCGGTGACAGCGCTGGTCCCATCTGCTACCCGGCTCGCAGGACTTTGACAGGCGCTGAGATGTTTCCTCCTCGGCATCTCTGCACAGAATGATTTCTTGGCCAATCAGGAGCCGAGAAAGTCGGCTCCTGATTGGCCAGAAATCATTCTGAATACAGACGCCGAGGAAGTAACATCTCAGCGCATCTAGAGCAGAGATGTTTCCTCCTCGGCGTCTCTAGTTAGAATGATTTCTGGCCAATCAGGAGCCGACTTTCTCGGCTCCTGATTGGCCAAGAAATCATTCTGTGCAGAGATGCCGAGGAGGAAACATCTCAGCGCCTGTCAAAGTCCTGCGAGCCGGGTAGCAGATGGGACCAGCGCTGTCACCGGAGAGGATTCCGAGGTCGCCGCCGGGGACCAGGTGAGTTGGATTTGCTTCCTTAGGTACCCCTGGGGACTACCTCGGATCCTGGACCCCGGATTCTGCAGCCCAGGAGCCCCGGAACCCCAGGACCAGCCCCGGAACCAGGACCAAGGCCCCGGAACCGGACTCTTCTGCCCTGGAGCCCCGGAGCCCGGACCCAGGGACCGACCTACGGGCTCAAGGCAGGTAAGTATCAGTGTGTGTGTGTTTGGTATGTATTAAACTTTTATTTTACAGTGTGTCAGTGTGATTTTGTTAACTATTTTTTGTACTGCTGAACTACAAGTGCCAGCGGGCCTTTTAATGCCCTGCATGCTGGGACTTGTGGTTCTCCAAGTCCCAGCATGCGGGGTAGGCTTGCTGGGACTCATAGTTCGCCAGTATAAAACAATAGTTTGACTTCTTTTTTTACACAAGCCATCAGCCCGATGCCCACCGCCCAGGGGCATCGGGGACAGCCCCGGACTATCAGCATGGGCTGGTAAGTCCTGGAGGGGGGGGACCCCTTTATTGGGGGGGTCCCCACTTCCCCAGGACCCCTGTCCATGCTGACCAGCCAGGGGGTTAATGCTTTGGCCGCGGGAGCTTATATAATAAGTTTCCCCCGGCTGTGGCATTACCCTGCTGGCTGGTTGTGTCCGGTGCTGGTTCTCAAAATACGGGGGACCCCTAGTCACTTTGTCCCCCGTATTTTGGGAACCAGCGCCGGACCTTGAGCCTGGTGCTGGTTTCATGAAATCAAGGGGACCCCGATTTGTCGGGGACCCTGATTTTATGTCACCAGCACCGGCTCAGTGAGCCCGGGGCTGGTTATACTCGGGCGGGGGACCCCGCGCTCGTTTTTTTTAAATTTTAACCCTTTCTTTTATTTTTTACAGCAGAACCCTGCACAGAACATTGCGATCTGTGCAGGGTTCTGGCTAATTCGCCAAACAGACCCTGGTCTGAAATAAGTGCGAAAATTAGGCACCTAATTAATGCGATGTGCAAATGCGCATTGCATTAAATAAGCGACTTGTATACTTTTCTATGCGAAAACATCTGGATGCAATAAAAATGCGAATTAATCTCGCAATTTTTATCAGCATACCTTAACGCACATAATATGCGATTTCAGTCCCTTAGCGCATCACATTAAATTAGCGATTTCTATGAAAAATGCGATATCGCCATTTTGTGGTCTAATTACCGCAAAATAAGCAAAATCGCATCCCATAGAATGTCACCCAGGATGTCTATGACACTTGGCAGGTTCATTGTGCTCTCAGCATGCAGCCATAGGATAAAACAGGAAATCAGTTAGTCAGCATGCCAGTGACTGTCTTATCCCAGATGAGATTAACAGTGATCGATGCTGCTGCCGGTTGTTTGTCTAAGATCATGCATGTGTCTTGGGTGCATGGAGTGTTTATCTTTATACAAAATAAACATTTATCATTTTTGGCAATCAGGTGTCTGTGTTCACTAATGATTTGGATAATTTCTCAGATGTTTATACGTGCTTCTTGATAATAGAGATTGACTATCCCTTTTCCAAAATGCTCGGGACCAGAAGAATTTTGCATTATTCCGTATTTCAGAATATTTTTCTATTTCAATGATGATATTTCAATGATTATGTTGTACAAGCACATGAAACACATAAAATACACACAGATATATTTTATTTGTGCATAAAACAAGGTTTCAAAACAGAAACAAAGTTTGTGTACTATATCAGGCACTGAGGGGGTTATTCTAGTTCACACGCATAGGCATAATCACTCTCTAATGGACAAAACCATGTGCACTGCAGGTGGGCCTGATAAAACATGTGTACAGATAGATAGATTTGGGTGTTTTATTGTTTCTGTGGAGGGTAAATACTGGCTGCTTTACTTTTAAACTGCAATATAGATATCAGTTTGAAGTACAAACCCCACCCAAATCTAATTATCTCTGCAAATGTTACATCTGCAACACCTGCAGTGCACATGGTTTTGTCCATTAGAGAGTGATTGTGCCTTTCCGAGTGAACCAGAATAAACCCCTGAATTTGAATGCTAAATAATCATTTTCTTGTGCATATTTAGTGCCAGTTACATATCATGTCCCCAGTAGTGCTGTTACATATCATGTCCCCAGTAGTGCCAGTTACATATCATGTCCCCAGTAGTGCTGTTACATATCATGTCCCCAGTAGTGCCAGTTACATATCATGTCCCCAGTAGTGCTGTTACATATCATGTCCCCAGTAGTGCCAGTTACATATCATGTCCCCAGTAGTGCCAGTTACATATCATGTCCCCAGTAGTGCTGTTACATATCATGTCCCCAGTAGTGCCAGTTACATATCATGTCCCCAGTAGTGCTGTTACATATCATGTCCCCAGTAGTGCCAGTTACATATCATGTCCCCAGTAGTGCTGTTACATATCATGTCCCCAGTAGTGCCAGTTACATATCATGTCCCCAGTAGTGCCAGTTACATATCATGTCCCCAGTAGTGCCAGTTACATATCATGTCCCCAGTAGTGCCAGTTACATATCATGTCCCCAGTAGTGCCAGTTAGATATCATGTCCCCAGTAGTGCCAGTTACATATCCTGTCCCCAGTAGTGCCAGTTACATATCATGTCCCCAGTAGTGCTGTTACATATCATGTCCCCAGTAGTGCCAGTTACATATCATGTCCCCAGTAGTGCCAGTTACATATCATGTCCCCAGTAGTGCCAGTTACATATCATGTCCCCAGTAGTGCTGTTGCAGATGTCCCCAGTAGTGCCAGTTACATATCATGTCCCCAGTAGTGCTGTTACATATCATGTCCCCAGTAGTACCAGTTACATATCATGTCCCCAGTAGTGCTGTTACATATCATGTCCCCAGTAGTGCCAGTTACATATCATGTCCCCAGTAGTGCCAGTTACATATCATGTCCCCAGTAGTGCCAGTTACATATCCTGTCCCCAGAAGTGCCAGTTACATATCCTGTCCTCAGAAGTGCTGTTACAGATGTCCCAATTAGGTTTTTAGCAAAAAAATATATATATACTTTTCACTTTCTGGAATGTATGTTCTTCGGAATAATTTGGATAACGGATATTTGGATAAGGGATACTTAACCTGTAATGCTTCAAAGTAATATCAAGCTCTCAACATGCGGCCATTACTGTACAGTATATTAGGACAACGTTGGTTTAATTAAACTCTGGTGAGTATCTCATTTCTGATGTACTCAATAGTAACCGGCACTGCCACCAACTGATTGTCAACCTTTGTCCTGCTTTTTTGCCATCCTGTCAAAAGCAGATATTTCCCAACATTTTTTTTCCCCGGTTTTAACAAAGTTTGTCTGGGTTTTTTATCCGGACAGGTGTGCCTTTCACCTGCACCGGTTTTTAGCTGGATTTAATGGTGTGTTTAAAAAAAATGTGTAACTTGAATTAAAAAATAAAATATAAAAATATATCTACAATTATAGCTGCTTTGCTTGTCAAATTTAATATGGGGGAGAGGTTTCTATGTTTGGGGTGGGGGAGAGCTGCAATAGCATACCAAAAACCAGTGTGTTTAAAAGGCCCCCATCTGCCTATGTGAAACACTGTCATGCTAGGACGGAACGGCAGCCATCCTTTTCAGTGGATACATCCGGCTGCTTCCCATGTGAGAGGACCCTACACCCCATATTATACATTTAAAGCCTGAACCAGATAGTGTGAAATAGCCCTTAATGCTTCGGCAATTGCCTGCTCCTGATTGGTTGGTGGGCAGGCATTACCCGCGGTCTGTGAGTGGAGCCAAGAATGTTAACAATTTGCTCCGGACCAGGGGGTACGTGCAGCTGGAAAAGCACACTGTTCGTCACTGAAGATGGTGGGTTAGTATAATTTCATTCCAAAGGTACCCCTATTGGATTCTACTTGGATAAGAGGACAGGCCATCGATGGAATCCATAGGTATATATGCATGAGTGACTGTAGGATGAAATAAAGTTATAGTTTTCTTATGTGTCCGTGTTTTCTTTAACTATTTGTAATGTTGTGGAGGAACTACAAGTACCACTGGGCCCTTTAATGCCTGCATTCTGGGACTTGTGGTTCTCCGGGCAAGGTTAACTCGGGAGGGGAAACCCCTTTATTGGGGGGGTCCCCACTCACCAGCCACAGGGATTAATGCTTTGGCCGGGGGAACTTGCATAAAAAGTTTCCCCCTGCTGTCTGGACAGAACCATGCACAGATCTCACTTATCTGTGCATGGTTCAGTCAAATTTGCCTTTCTGAACCTGCTCTAGTTGTGTTGCGATTTTTTGGTAATGTTTACCAAAAATCGCACCCTATTACGTTTGCGAGTTGTATACTTTATAATGGGAAACCATCTGGATGCAAATTGAAGTGTGATAAAAAACAGACAGGTCTAAATGTGCATGCGGTCACATGGGATGCAAATATAGAAATATAGACAGAGGAGTTATTAATATATTATTATGAGGCAGGAGTTTTTAAGTATGTATTATTATGTGATATGTATACCTTGGTTTATTGGTTTTGAGAAATGATTAAAATACGAGTACACCCATGTGACAATGTATGAGGGAGGAGTTAAGAGGTATGATGGGTATAAAAACCCAGACTGGCCACCATGGAACACACACCCTGGGGAAGGCTTGGGATCAAGCAGAAACGCGTTGGTGGTGGTTTTTAAAGGACATAGAGGCTGTTGGACTGGACTTGTTATCACACCATCTGAGGCTATTCTGGAAGGACTTTTTTTGGTGGAGACCCGGGATCCCACTGAGAAATTATCCCTCTGATTGTCCATTAAGCAACACAAATAGCCTTGATGATAAGGCCAGACATGGTACTATGCCAATTTGATTGTGTGTATTATTGTTTTTTGAATAAATTGTTATAGTTTTACGCTATGTGCAATATTGAGTCTTAAACCGAGGTATACAAGTGGAGGAGAAAGGGAACCATATTTTTATCAGACGACATTATACGAGATATCTTGTGGCCTAAGGAAAGGCTCATTTGCGGTACGGAGAATATGTTTTGACCAAAGAGATTTTACCATATGTTTATTTCAAAATCTACACTATGAAGGTTGCGATTTGTCTGTTCTTATCTTTTTGAGGTATCTTAATTCTACAAGACCTACCGACATTGAAATCCTCCATATCTCAAGTGGGAGCGCCCTATCAGACTCTTCTGTTTTGCATCTACTATTTCTGGATAGTTTGGTGACTATCACCCTTTGTTTAGAGCGCAGGTTCTTGTACCATTTTTTCTTTGTTAAGGTCTAAATGTGCGAATTACCGAAAACCGCATTCTATTACATGTTAATTCGGCCATTTTTTTTACTAAAAATCTCAAAGTCTAATAATTGCACCCTATTACATCTTGCCCAGTTAGAAATACATTGACATAAGAATTCATTTAGGGATGTCTTACAATAATAAAATGCTTTACATTCAAATTTGATTTTAAACTGGGCTGTACTATCTACAAAATGCCTACCTAATGTTCTAACCCTTTGAGTGCCAACGTTCCTGTGAGAAATGTGCAAAATAATCTCTAAAAATGCCAGGGCTATAATCGAGGAATAAGAAAAACGTATATCTTGATCCAGAATTCGTTGTATCTTTTATTCCTGTGGTCACGTCTCAAGCAACTGTCTAGGGCAGGCATGTTAGTCCCATCATGCCCTGCCACAGTTTTGCTATTAGGGAATGCTAAAACTATGTCAAGGCATGCTGGGATGTGTAGTTTCACAACAGCTGGAGGGCCACAGTTTGGACATGCCTGGTCTAGGGTATCCCTGGCATGCACAGTAACCTTATCACTTCTATTACCAGCCAGCCCCTACACCAGTAGTTATCTCAATTCAGGATCTGACCACAGGCGTGACACATTGCTCCTGTGGATTCCACTCCATTGAGAGACCTGTACTCCTTTCAGCTTGCAGTACCGCCAGGCTGCTTTGGTGTTCCGCCATCGATACTCATGTTCATTGTGTCCTGCCATCAACACGCTGCTCCATTGGGGTTCCACCATCGATAATCTGCTCTATGTTCTGCAATTGATACTCACCCGTATTGGTATTTCACCATCGATACTCTACTCTATTAGTGTTCTGCCAATGATACTCACCTCCATTGGTGTTCCGCCATTGATAGTGCATCATCGGTGATCCGCCAAGTCACTCAACACTATTGATGTTTCACCACTGATATTCAGAACCCTCGGTATATTCCTAGTCTCCCACAGTCAGTAAAACATTGGCAACAACCAATTGATTCTTCTGCTGTTTGCTTCATTATATTGGGACTCCATCAGTGCACCTATATTGCATTTTACCACCAATGTTCCTCGCTACAGCAGTGCCTATGACTCTATGCAGTTGAGTATCTTTCTGAATTCACCTGTGATATTGAATTGCCAAGTATCATTACCATCTTATTAAAAGACTTGCTTTACTTAATTGTTTCTCCTTTATTCTGGTCACGCCTTCAGGTCTACAGTTAAGTTGCCACCTCCTAGTTTAAGAACCTTATCAAGGCCCCCAGGTTCAATTATCAGTCAGCCCCTACACCTGAGGCCTCCTCCAGTCAGAGTCAGACCTCAGGCATGACATTAAAACCACAAGACAGCATTACTATAATATATGGTAACTACTGTATATACAAAGCATATAAAATAGACAGTTACTTAAAACTGAATCAGAGAGGGCTTAGTTTGTGTTGTATAAATGTCATGTTTAGTTAGAGCATTCTCACATAAATTACAATTTAATTCATTTCACATTTGCAGATACACCTTTTGGCAGGACTTTATGTGGGTACGAGCTGGCTGGTGGGATACTGATGATGCCAACTATCAGCTGCTTTGAATTAGCTGAATGTGCAGAGTCAGCCAGTGGGTGGTACACACTATAATTATACAAGGTGTGGAACTGCACTAATAAATGGAAATCAAATAAAGATAAATAACACTGATACACAGTACAACTACATACTGTAAGTATAAGTGAATGATGTATGTGTGTGTATATGGTTGTTCTGGCGCACAGGCTGGTGCTGCAGCTACCTCTCACCCCCACTCAGCACACGACACTGAGCAGCATGTGCTGAGCGGGGGAGGGGGAGCGCAGGATCCAGTCCCCTCCATCAGACCTGGGCAAAAAGTACCCCCCCCCCCCCCTCCATGGCACTGAATACAACACAAAAAACATACTCCCTTAAGTGGACCCTTAAACCCTTGAGTGGTGTGTTTTCCTGGGGCAGGACAATCCTACCAGGGCAGGTTTGTCCTGCCCCAGAAATACTCACCACAGAAGGGGCAACCGCTGCTTTCTACAGCATGTCCTGCTCCCATGGGGCTGTTTGCGGACGCTTGGAGAAGTTCGAGGTCAATTGGGGGGGCCTCGGGAGCGTTTGGGTGTTTGGGTGCTCAGCCGTTCATCTGTTCACACAAATGGCCAAACCTCCCCGAGCCGCCCCACAGGGGGGGATGGTGGTGCATCAGTGGTTCACAGCTGGAGTCAGCACTGGTGCACCCTTTCTTTACAGTGGAATGCACAGAAATTTCTGCCCATACCGACGTAGGGGTTAAAGGCCTATAAGGGTCTGTCTGTCGGACTGACCAAGTTAATAATAAGGGGTACATTTACTGAAATGTTAGTTTTAGAAGTGAGAGATGCAATGCGGGCTGGGGGTTTGAAAAAAAAAGTGGTGGCCATCTATCTTAAGGGGCACCCGGCCCCCTAAAGGTTTATCTGGCCCTGCATACACGGATCTCACTAATCTGTGCCTGATTCTTACTAAGCTAAATCTAGTTTTTGATGAATTTTTGGTAAGCTTTATGGTGCTTACCAACATACATCCTATTACATTGGCTGAATTGTATGTTTTCCATTGCAAAACTCCTGGATGCAAATTAGGACATTGCAAGTTAAGGGAATGCTGTACGCTTGTGAGTTTGAATGATCTCACAGCTTATTACATGTGCGACTTCTAAAAAAGGGCAAGTTTAACGCTAAACTCACACGTTTTTAGAACTTGCACATTATCACATTTAGCCCGTAGACTCATAGAATTGTACAAATCAAAATTCCAATATACTTTTATATAGAAAGTCACGGAAGTTATAATCTTCCCAGAAATCTATCATTAGTGTAACAAGAAAAATAAGCTGATTCTCTAAGCAGAGAATCTGACTTACAATAAATGTCCCAGGTCCAGCAGCCACATATGTAGGCTTTCTAACTGCTTAGCACTGTGGTTCCAATCTCACAAGTAGGATTTAAACAAGTTGGGGCTGGTTCCGACATCATGCACTGCCCCCAGCAGGCAGAGGAACATTCGCCAAGGCAGTCTCTGCGTTTCTATGGATTGCCAAGCCATCGACCAGCGTCCAAATTTGGACCTGGCATTATTGGACAAGTGCATTATTTTCGCCCACGTTTGGCCTTGGTAGGGGCCTTGCCACCTGCAGCAGCACTTCTGGCACGTTGTGCTGGTGGGTTGGGGGGATCAGCTGCTGTGGAAGGGGGTGTTGCTCTTCCCCTTTGGGCAGCAGGGATTGGTGATGTTGGGTTAGCAGCAGAAGTGACAGACATTAGGGCCCTATTGGTGGAAATTAGCTCCGCCACAAGCTCATTGTGGTGGAGGAGGAGGTCATTCTGCCGGGCCGTGTCAATTCTTAGGTGCACCACACAGTGACATTTATTTTTTTGTCTCTGTACAAACCCTGTTGCTTGATATATATAGATGTCCAGTGGTAGCACACCCCCGTCAACCTAGGTTTCATTTAAACCTGTAACTAAAAATCAGGGGTCCACCTTTTCTAGTATCTTATTCATCACTCTCCTGTGCGATAAGTTTTCCTTTGTGTACAGTATCTCATTCTGCCGGGCCAACAGGTCATTTTGCCTAACAGCTTGTTCAGCTATTACCTGCCGACTGGCAGCTATTGCCTGCTGAATGGCAACAATACCTTTAATGACCTCCTCGGTCCTAGTCTGCCGCTCCGCTGCTGCCTCTCCCTGCTGCAGTATGGCATTTAGAAGCGTCCCCCCTACAGCATCATGAATGTGGGGTTGAACCGGCTGCAGCGGTGGCCTGGGTGATGGCTTCTCAGAATGTGGTGAAGTCTGGCACGGTTGACATGCATCTTCTTCTAAAAAAACAAAAGCGCAATTATATCACATTCAAGGACAAGTAAAAATACCTTGTTAGGTCATCTAAACAATTTACCTTCAAGTTCAGCCGCAAACACCTCCACTGGGGCCTCACTGTCCATATTGCTCATTTCCTGGATCTCCTCGATAGCAACACAATCCTCAGCAAGGAGTTCCAGGGAGGACAGTGCAAGATTTTTTGGCATCCTGCCAGCCCCAGTGGTCTGGCTGTGCGTCCACCGTGCTGTAAGTTTTTTCTTTAGGTTACATTTGAAATCATGCCACCTGAAATAAAAGAAACAGCAATTATTACATAGTATAGCATGGGATGAGATGAGGTTGATCCATTTATATGCTACTTATTATGTTTGATTAATCATTAAACATACCTCCCATTTCTATTTATTTGCACAATGTTGACATGTATTACACGCGCAATGTTGCTATTGTTAAACATTCACAGTCTGCCTGATACATGACACTCCTGACCTGTCCTTTTAATATTGCATCTACCTTTCTTTTCTTTTTTTTTATCATTTAATTTTTTATTTATTCAATATGTACAAATAGACCTTTACACATTTGCATGACATACATATTACATACAAAAAACATTACATACATTTAAAATGTGACTATTCCATTGTTTCATTTTTATTCAGCAGTGTTTCCACTAGTGCTTTCTACCATTACCCCATTCTCATACCTAAAAGAGCCCCGAGGTCGTTGACCTTGCTATCGATAGCCTTACCCAGCCATACCTCTGTTATTATTCCTACATCACTGTACTTCTTGTTTCTCCTCCCACTCCTTCTCTGTCCCCCCCCCTCCCTCCACCCCCCACCCCCCGTCATATTATTTCTCTCCTATCAAAAAGGTTCTATTCCATTGATCTCAATCTCCATATTATACCATGATGTCGATGTCATTTTTTTTATGATTTCTCTAGCCTGACTGGGTAGATTTTTAACATGTGGCGACCATATCTCAAAAAAGGTCTTAATCTTTTTGTCTTTATCTGAGACCATCTCTATCCGGTCCATCTGGTATAAGTATAGAATTCTGGGTTTTAACAAGGTGATCGTGAGTGTGTTGGCCGCTGTCCACTGTGATAGGATCGTTTTCCTTGTGGCTGCTGCTATTTTAGCTATAAACTTCGTCTGCCCTTGCGATAGTCTGTTCTGTGTATTATTTATATTTATGTCCCATATAGCCCACTCTGGAGTAAGTTGTATTTCTATCCCGTAATTATTTTGTACATATGCTACTACAGACTTCCAAAATCGTTGCACTTCCGGGCACTCATACATGCAGTGATACAGATCCGCTTCCGGATTCAAACATTTAAAGAAATTTGAATCTGGGGATGTTCCCATTTGCAGTTTTTTCTTAGGCGTGTAGTATGCCCTATGCAGCAGTTTATACTGCATTTCCGTGTATGATGCTGTCCCTAGATTTTTATTTATTCTGCCAAACGCCGTCAGTATGGCTTGGAGAGATATCCCGGGGAGGTCTCCACCCCATTTTGCCATCCCTGTTTTTATGTCTTTCACCAGGTCTTGTTTTTTAATCTGTGTATACAGTAATGAGGTGGTGATTCCCTTATTTGCTGCCTGACTTGTCACCACTTCTAGGCCCAGTTTTAATTCTTTTTCTGTCAATCTAGTCATTATACTAGTTACATAGCTTCTTATCTGATAGTAATTAAACTTTGAGATATTTATCTCAGGATACTTCTCCCCTAGATTATCATATGGGAGCATTATTAATTCTTTCTGATCTATCACATCAATTATGTTCCTAATCCCTTCCTTCCCCCAGTTATGGATGGTTCTCTTGCTCTGTATAAGGGGTTCCTGGGTCTTTATGTTGTAATGTATTGAAGAGAATATTGAGTTATATGGGGACAGTCCCTGTTTTGCTCGAGCCGCTCTCCACGCCCTGCATGTGGTAATCAGTAGTGGGTTTTCTAGTATTTTGGGGGGAATTCAGATGGTTTCATATGCAATAGATTACTTAACGGGATTTCTGGGCAAAATGCTTGTTCTAGACTTGTATTCGCAAAGTTCTCCGTATTGTTTATCCAGTCTATAGCATACCTGTAATTAGCCGCCAGCCCGTAGCTCCGTATGCAGGGCAGGTTTATTCCTCCCATATCAGTCTTCTGGCTTAGTTTATGTATGGATATTCTTGCCTTCTTCCCTGCCCAGATAAAGGTAATAATAGCAGAATTCAGTGTTCGCAGATCTGACTCCCCTATCATTGGCCCTTATTCTGATTGACGCGTACTTTACCGCATACTTTCGGATCGCGTCTTTACGGCGTCTGCGCATGCGTGGAGAACGCAACGCGCATGTGCCACGCCTTGACTCCGTACCTGTTCGGCCAAATCCCGTACAAAACTGTTCCCCGCAATCAGTCGGGAAATATGGGCGTATTATGGGCGTCATGCGGAATGACACATGGGCGTAGTTTCAAAGTGGGCAAAACGGGGCGGAAACATGGGCGGACACGGGGGAGTACACTTATTTTGGGGGGCGTACATTCGGATACCACTCCGAATGCACGCGATCAAAAAGGGAAGAAATGTGCGGTGTCCACAAGTGTACTATTGCTTTGCGGACACCACTCGTTCATGCGGTAGGCGAACGTACGCCTAATGACTACAAGCATTAACACCTGAACCCAATAGAATCGACTCCTTTACTCATTACTCACTAATAGGACGCTTGTCAGTGCTTTAATTGAAACCATTGCTGCTTCAAGGAAACCGTACTAATCCCCCACATATGCTGTACTTGTCACACACTATAAAACTGCTAACAATGGACATGACTGAATATTAATACTAGCAATACACATGTGTATTCGACATGTACTCATGAAACCACACATTTTTGGTAAAGTAAACAAATTTATTTCTATACATGTCACAGTCAATGCCACTGTGATGCAATGACCAAAAAATAAAAAATCCCAAACAAAAACAACATGGCAGGAATGTACAAAAATAAATAAGAATACAAAACAAATATAATTGCACACAGATGGACTCCAGCACCTCCTATGTGCCACTGCACATGCAGCCAGTGGGAAATGAGGAGGCTGCTGGCCCTTCGACAGCAGGCCAACCTGCACCTGACCATTCTACAGCAGGGCAACCTACACCTGGCCCTTCTGCAGCAGGCCAACCTGCAGCTGGCTCATATGCACCATCAGCAGAATCATTTGGAACACAACCGGGGACTTCACAAGATAGTACCATGGCCATCACTTCAAGTACAGCTGACAGTAATGGCAGGCAAAAGAGGGCAACAGGGGCACCAAAAAGGACATATGAAGCAAGGGCTCATCTGGTTACCCTCAGCACGTGATTGGACACAAGAAGCTGACACACACAGCACAATGGAAGATTTGGGACCACATAACGGTGGAGATTAATGCAGCCACAAGTTCATTTGCGACCACGTTTGGCCTTGGGAGGCTCCTTGGCCTGTGCAGCAGCTCTTCTGGCACGGGCAGATGCTGGGGCAGGTGGAGCAGATGATGTTGAGGGGTTGGCTGGTCTACCCCTCCTGCCAGCAGGGAGTGTTGCCGGTGGTAATGCACCAGAAACGGATGACATTAGGACCCTGTTGCTGGTAACCAGCTCCACCATAAGCTCATTATGGTGGAGGAGGAGATCATTTTGGCGGGTGGCTTGCTCGGCCAGCACCTGAGCACTTGCAGCCATGGCCTGATGTGACTCAGCCATGGCCTGCATGCTCGCAGCGATGGCCTGCTGGGTGCTGACCAAGCTCGCCAGGATCTCCTCGGTCCTATGCATCCGTTCTGATGCCAACTCTCCCTGCTGGTTGATGTCCCCAAGCATGTTGGCCAAGGCGGCCAAATCGGCTTGGTCCGATGGCTGCTGCTGCACAGGCCTACCCCTGGGGCCAGGTGGCACGGACTCCTCCACCTCCTGAGCAGAGTCGTCACCAAGCGGTGGGTTGTCTGTGGAAAAAGATAAACAAAATTAGGACACATTCTAAGATAATTACTTGCACAAGTTTATGGCATGACCAATATTTACCTTCAATAAAAGACGCAAACACTTCAGCTGGGGCCTCGCTATCCATCGTGCTCACCCCCCTGATCTCCTCAACTGATATACAGCTCTCGGCCATCAACTCCAGGGGGGTGAGCTCTAGCCCTGATGGCATGGGCCCGGCCCCAGATGTCTGGCTGTGTTCCCACCGCTTGGTCATCTTCCTCTTCAGGTTGGTTTTGAAGTCCTGCCACCTGCAATGTAAGTTGACATATTAATACATGTCACTCCAGATGTTAGCTGTTGCAGCCATTGCTCTGTGCTACATATTACGACATGTGATTAATGTCCAATAGATAATATTACATGCAACTATGATATCAACCGTTACAATACACATTCACAATCACCCTACTCTAACTCTCAACGAAATAACATGTCAATAATGTCTGTGTATCGTAACAACCTCACGGGCCATTTGCAAAATCCATCTAAGCATCAATTAAATCATTACTTGGCTATTACTGGGCACATGTATCACAAAACAACTTGCCTCTTCTTCACATGGTCCGTCTCACGAACTTGTGGCGCTACTTCATTAATCTCTGCCGTTATCTGTTCCCAAATCTTCCATCTGCGTGTGTGTGTCAGCTTCTCCGATGGACACTCAATCCAATCACGTGCTCGGGGAACCAGGATGGCAAGCTCCTGTGCTTCATATGCCTTATTTTTTTTTTGTGGTTCCTCTGTTGCCCTGGCTCTCCCCTTGCCACGTCCATGGCCACGCCCCCTGTCACGTGTCGCTGCACTTGAAGTGCTGGCCATGGTACTACCTTGTGAAGTCCCCGGTTGTGTTCCAAACAATTCTGCTGATGGTGCATATGAGCCAGCTGCAGGTTGGCCTGCTGCAGAAGGGCCAGGTGCAGGTTGCCCTG
Source organism: Crinia signifera (assembly GCF_055691185.1). Lineage (NCBI taxonomy): Eukaryota > Metazoa > Chordata > Amphibia > Anura > Myobatrachidae > Crinia > Crinia signifera. The sequence goes on from NC_139224.1 coordinate 113,373,593, forward strand.
CTGTAGAATGGTCAGGTGCAGGTTGCCCTGCTGTAGAAGGGCCAGCAGCCTCCTCATTACCCACTGGCCGCATGTGCAGTGGCACATAGGTGGTGCTGGAGTCCATCTGGTCAAATAGTTGCTGCAGGTCTGGGTCCACCTCTGGTTGTGATCCAGACATGTTAGCAACAACATTGTCACCTTCTAATACACCTTTATATACTGTTTGTGTATCCTGTTTGGCGGACATCAGCGGCAGCTGCGTTCCGTGCGTGAGCGTACGTCGCTGTTTTTTCGCGCCGCATACGGTGGCGGAAATTCCATTGTGTAAAACCTGGCGAAAGTTCGACATGAAATACTGGTCACCAATGCTAACATTGCATAGAATCTTCTGATACACCTGTGACTATTGCACAATACACATGCTATTTGCTAGCATGACATGACATTTGATTCATGACTACTGTGGTATTGTGGAGTTTGTTTGCAAGCTAAAAGTAGCCCAATCCCTTAGATAATCCAGGCCACAAGTCATGCAATACTCATCTCTACTGTTATAGACCACACATGTGAGAGGCCTATAAATAGTGACTGGCTGCTAGAATCATTTGTCTCCAGATCTGGACTTGTCAGGGTCTAAGGTAAGCTCTTCCATGCTCCTTGTAGATATGATATCCATTAACAATGTAAGTGTATGAATGTATGCACCATTGCCTCACTGCCTACAGATTGTTGGGCCAGCAAAGTGCGTGTCGCATTATTGCAACATGTCACATGTTCACTATTTCACTCACAGGTCTTAAACCTGTGTGGGTTCATCTATTGCAGGACAACATGTCCCAGCAATAGATGAAATGTCTCATAGTACATGATGTCGGCAAAAAATGCTGACACCTTTATCTGTGTGTTTAGGACGGTGTGTATTGAGTTCATATTATTGTTACATCATTATAGAGTCAAATGGATCTGCGGGATTTCACGGGGCGGCCATCTATTGTACGTATTGAAGCATACAAATCTATTTGTAGTCGGATATGGCCATTATGTGCATAGGTGCATCAGTATTTATGTTCATTTCTTTATAGGTTGCTGAAGCAATGATGCGCTACATGGAGAGGAGGCTAAGGGCACTTGCGGCTCTCCCCACTCGTCGCCCAAGGAGGCCAGGACGTGCTAGAATCTATCGCACACGGGTGACTCTGTTTGCTATGCCCGATGATGAGGTACTTACTAGGTACCGGTTACCGCCACATGTAATTCTGGATCTGCTCTCGTTAATTGAGAGTGATCTGGAACCTCTACACGGGATAACGACAGCAATTCCGCCTCACACACAGCTGCTGGCGGTGTTGCATTTCTGCGCCTCAGGATCATTCCAACAAGTAGTGGCAGTACTTGCTGGAATATCTCAGCCGGCCTTCTGCCGAATCCTGAGGCGTGTGACGTCGGCCATGTTCAGGCGCAAGGGGCACTTCATGGCCATGACATTTGCCACCGAGACCCTGCGCAGAAGCCAGCAGGCCTTCCATCAAATTGCTGGCTTCCCTAATGTGATAGGGGCTGTGGATGGCACCCATGTACCATTTGTGCCTCCATCTCGAAGTGAGAAGATATATAGGAACCGCAAATTGTTCCACTCACTGAACGTGATGGTGGTATGTGGCCCATCCATGGAGATTCTCGCCTTCAACTCGAAGTTTCCCGGAAGTGCCCATGACTCTCATGTCATCCGACAAACCGGGATATGGCAAAGACTACAAGAGCTGGAAGGCCGTGATGCGTGGGTTCTGGGTGACTCCGGTTACCCATGTACGCCCTGGCTACTTACGCCGTACAGCTACCCAGCACCGGGCCCACAGGAGGCATTCAATCGGGCGCATGTTGCCACCAGGCAAGTGGTGGAGCGCTCAATTGGCCTTTTAAAGGGTCGATTTAGAGTGCTCCACCGCACTGGTGGTGACTTACAATATGCGCCTCAAATGGTGTCGAGGATCGTGGGCCTGTGTATATTTTTCCACAACATTGCTGTGCGGCGTGAGATACCCTTTGATGAGTGGGAGGTACCATCTGAGCCGCAAGATCCGCCCATGCGCCCATCCCGCGCCCCTGAATGCCGGAGGGGATACCAGCTGCGGGACTCTGTGGCGCAAAGATACTTCAGGTACATGTTATCGAGTTGACAGAACACACCAATTTTAGTAAAAGTCACCCCTTCAAATAAGTACAGTGTGTTAGTTGTCAGTGTTACAAAACAAAAATTAGCCAGCCTGCCCTCCTAATGGCAAAGAAATAGGAGATATTTATCATATGTGCTTAGTTTTGGGGGAAGTTCAATATAGGTGCTCATTATTATACCTTGTACAAGGGATCTTATGTGTTTGTTATATCTTCATTATTGTAGTTGATACTATCCCTGATGACTGGTGAGTACATTGATTTATTCTCTAATGTGTTGGGGATTTTTTCCTGTGTTGATGTATGATTTGTTTGCAGATATATATATATATATATATCTATATATATGATATTTGAATTTATTAACATGTTTCAACATTTCAAGGAGCAGGCAGCCAGGCAGCCAGGCACCCAGGCAGGCAGGCAGGCAGGCAGGCAGGGCTGGTGTATAATGCTGGTCTCAGGATACCTGCAAGTATGTGTATGTGTCTTTTAAACATAAATGTACGCATACACATAGATGCATAGAGTAAGTAATGCTAACTACAGCTATGCGTTGCTAAGCTATAGCACGCGTTGCTTGGCGGAGCGAGGCGTCATTGGATTTGCTAAGTGCATACACACTGTGTTTTATATATATCAGATTTGTTCATTGCCATACATCAGCACTACTGTTTTGAAGGCATGCGAATTTGTCACCATTTGTGTTGGCGCAGAGACGCTGTTCATGTAAAGATGAACAATAAAGTTATTAACACAAATAACTGTGATAAACCAATGCCACCACCTGATTGGTTGATAGATGCCATTGTTAACATGGCGGAGACACGAAGGGCAGACCCCTTTTCACCTGCGGAGCTGAGGGTTCTGGTCTCCGTCATGGAGACAAGGCTGGGCCGTGCGGGGCCCTTTATCAGTAACCGCCATAAGCGGAGGGCCTATGCTGCGGCAGGGCGCCGTATTTACGCCCGCACTCGGGTGCGGAGGTCCATCGGGCAGCTCGAGAGGCGGTGGTCGGACCTCCGCAGGCGCCAGCCCCAGCTGCTACAGCAAATCAGGGGCGAAATTGCTGATTGTGAGTATTTTAGCTATGAAATTTCGCACTTACAACATAGCATATATAAACAATAAAATGTGTCTCATGATAAGTGGGTGTCCATGGGTTTAAAAGTCCATAGACTGTTATGTGTGCTTCTTCCTGGTTAACATGCAGTCATGTGGCTTTTATATGTAATGACATAGCATTGAGGATTCTGATGCATACAATGTGCCAGATCTAATATGTGTTACACATTGATAAATGCCAGGGTTGTAATGTTTGAACAAATTACTAACAATCACATAATAATTTAAATGTCACATTTTGGAGCCCATTAACAGTAAGGAGCTACTTTCCTGCATCGTTTGCCATCATTATCACCCTTCCATGTATGTCTTGTTATGGATTAATACATGTGCCCCAATGACCCGACATTGACCATGATTTTTTTTTTCTACCACACAGCACGAGCCCGAGCCCGACAGGCACGTGAAGAGGCCGAGGCAGCCCTGGCCCAGGAGGAGGCCCAAGACCCTGAGGAGGAGGTGGCGGCAAGGGTGGAGGAGGAGGAAGTGGAGGAGGAGGAAATGTTGGAGGAGCAAGTGGAGGAGATGGTGGAGGAGATGGTGGAGGAGGTGGTGGAGGAGGAGGAGGTGCCTGAGGAGGTGGTGGTGGAGGAGGTGGAAGAGGAGTTGGTGGCAGAGGAGGAGGTGTTGGTGGCGGAGGAGGAGGTGGAGGAGGAGGTGGTGGTGGTGGAGGAGGAGGTGGAGGAGGAGGTGGTGGTGGTGGAGGAGGTGGTTGTGGCGGAGGAGGTGGACGAGGTCATGGTGGCGGAGGAGCTGGCGGAGGAGGGGGCTGAGGAGGCCACGGTTGCCCCAGAGGTGTCCGATTCCGAGGGGGAGGAGGCATGTCAGGCCCCGGAGTCACATCTGATCGGTATGTTTACATAATGCATCATTCATGAAGTAGTTGTACTGGTATTTGTTATGTAGCACTGGTGATGATAAATGTTGTTACAATACTATTAATACAGACCCCAAAGTGGGTAGCTACAGATACAGGTACGGGTTAGATGGGGTGTCCAAGGCATCCCTTTCATCCAGGACACCTCTGAATTACACAGGTTTGTGGGATGGCTTGGAGCTCCATTTTGACTGCCACATAACCGTTGTAGTTAAACAGGATCCTGGAGTAAAGGGATGAGTGGATCATTTGTGGATTAAATTCACCTGCTGCAAGCGTTGATTATGACCCATCAAATAGTGGAATCTATATTGTTGGTGAATGTTATTTCTAAACTATAGGATGTATGCTATAAATGGAGTATGGGCCGGCCTACCTTGGAATGGAGTCACAAGTTGCCAGTGTCCCAGGAGCCTCCTCTACCTAAACACCCCCTGTAGTTCAGATTGTTTTTTTGCCCTCACAGAATTGTAGGTTGGTTTAGACAGAATTATGATTTGGAGGATGTGTACTGTGCATTCCTGACATTTGCATAACTCCCATGCCACGAACCATCACTGAACTTAGACTGAGGAGATTGTGACAAGTTCTTATTGACGGAGGCCATGACATGCTTGTCATTGGTTAGTCATGGGTGGGTTGTGACTGAGAAGAAACACTATGACTGTTATGTCTTCTGCAGAGTAAAGGGTAGAGGGACAAAAACACAGTATGTAGTAAATAAGTGTGTATGTATGTAGATATGTATGTGTCATATCTATTTATCTATGTGTGTCTCTATCTCTCTACATAGATATATATATATACACATGTCACCTAGCATTTGTGCAATTTATGTAGCAGTATGTGAAATGTATGCATGAATATCATGACTAATTTTTGCCCCTTTGACATGCCCACAGATGACACCACACCGGCAGATGAGGGAGTTATTGGGGCCCTCCTGCGGGCGGAGCACCATTTGAGGCTCTTACTAGCAGATCTGCAGGACCTTCGCGATCTCCTGATATAATTTATAATTTTATATTTTGTGATTGACATGTTAATTTTGGTTTATAATAAATGTTTTATGCAAGTTCACAGTTGTTGGTTTTCTTTGCACATTAAACAGTATATGTGTAGATTGTTTATAATCTTTTACACAGGGTCTAATAGAAACCATTGCACTTCAATTGCTGTAAGGGTTAATGTGTGCAATGCATGTGTTAGGCATGCTTGTAAGGATATATTGGCATCTAATTGATTCCAATTCCAAATAAGAAGTTTTTTATGAGGATAGGTAATTGAATAAGTGGGTCATGTGATGTATTGCAGAAGATACATAATAGTGGGTTGTTTGGCGTAAATACTCCGCTTACGTGCGGTAGCACCGCTTGGCTCCCGTTCGGATGCGGTATTCCCGAGCATACTCTGTAATACTCTGTAATACCGTGCAGAATCGGAGTGTTTCTCCCGCACACGCATGGTTTGTATGTCGTCCGTAAACACGCCCTGTTCTTAAAGAGTGAGTCCGTCCGAATGCGGAGGACCCGTGGGCGTTTCTACGGACGATGGCCGCACGCGGCAGAACACCGTGGCGTGCGGACCGCTCCGTAAGAATGCGGGAATATCCGCACCGATCAGAATAAGGGCTATTATCGGGAGCATCTGAATATAATATAGTAATCGTGGGAAGGCCACCATTTTGATCAGGTGACACCTCCCTATGAAAGATAGGGGTAGACATCTCCAGGCCCTGAAGTCTGCCATTATACGGGTTATTATGGGCTGTATATTGTTATCATATATATTCTTCGAGTGCGCCGATATTTTTATTCCTAGATACTCAATTGGTGATTCTGCCCACTTAAATGGGAAGGTTCCTCCCCATCCTTGTTTTGCCCTTTTATGTAGTATTAATGCCTTAGTTTTTGTTTTATTTACCATGAATCCTGATATCTTTTCAAACTCATATAGTATTTTAATTAGCCCAGGGACTGATTCTTGTGGGTTAGCTATATAAAGTAATAGGTTGTCCGCGTAGACTGTTACTTTCACTACCTTCTGACCCACTTGTATTCCCTTCCATTCTTCGTATTTCTCAAACTGTCTTATCAGGGGATCTATGGCTAGATCAAATAAAAGGGGTGACAGCGGACATCCCTGTCTTGTACCCCAATGTAATTTGAATTTTGGGTACTTATGTATTATCTGGGCTCCCATGTTAAATGCACCCCATTTTTTCCTACCCCTACTATCCAACTACGCATGGAGTTGATTTTATATAGTGTGGCGAGCGCAGCGAGCCACCGTGCCCGAAGCGTGGCGAGCGCAGCGAGCCCCGCGAGGGGACGCGGTCTCATTAAAAAAACGGGAGCCCAGATATTACATAAGTACCGAATTTTGCAGTGTTCATCCCGTTAATTGTCAGGAAAGCTTTAGGTGAGGCGTATAGTTTTCTAAAGAATGTAATAAAGCCCACCCCTAAATTTTGGGTGTGCATTACCCTTAACAGGTGTGACCAAGACACCCGGTAGAATGCCTGGTCTGCGTCACAACTGATAAGAATCGATCTACACTATGGGTTAGATTCTGCTTGGACTAAGGCTGCTATTACTTGCCTTATGTTATGTACAGATGACCTCCCACGCACAAATCCCGTCTGGGCAGAATGCAGTAATTTAGGCAGTACTTTTTGTAGTCTGTCTGCTATAATGGATGTAAGGATTTTAAGGTCTTGGTTTAGTAGGGAAATCGGGCGGTAGGAAGATATTAAGGTTGGGTCTTTTCCTACTTTAGGGATTACTATTATTCTTGCCTTATTAAAATCTGGATAGGCTGGTTCCCCTGATAACAAGGAGCTGAACAATGCCTGAAGGAGGGGTACTATATGAGGTGTAAGTATCTTATAATATTCGGCGCTCAGCCCATCAGAGCATGGCACTTTACCTCTTGCCAGTCTCCTGGTCCGAAATGGGCCTAATCAGATCCGCATTCTCCGATTGTGTCAATTTTGGTAAACCAGCTTCCCTAACGAAATCCTGCATCTACCTTTCTAGCAACACATTACCATTATTGCCCAAGTGATGTTGTTTGGTTTAGACAATAGCAGACTGGAATAGATTAGAGAGTATAATTAACAACAATACCAATTTTGGACACTTATAATGGTGCAATGTCCAAACCACCCAACGATGACACTTCTGAATGATGCTCATAACATCCTAATATGCACTTCTCATTGATTTTTTTTTATCATTGTGTGGACCCCATAACCAAGTGTTTTAGTACACTGCTAATTGTCACCTTGCATATTGAGCCTCATACAAAACTTGTATGCTTCTATAAAATAATCTACACTAAAATCAACTATTCCACCACATATACATTTGTCTGCAATCACATTCTGATTTATTTGTTATATGTACACCTAACATGTAAAATAAATTGAACTTGCCTTTTCTTTACACGATCAACCTCATGCATTTGTGGTGCAACCGCATTAATCTCCGACGTTATGTCGTCCCAAATGTTCTCCTTCATTGTGGGTGTCAACCTTTTGTGTGTCAACTCGATCCAATCCCGTGCGCGGGGTACCAATATTTCAAGTTCCTCCTCTTGGAAAGCTTTGTTCTTTTTGGGCAATTCTCCTGTTGTCCTCTTCCTGCCACGCTTACTTGTTGATGACCTAGCAGTGCTTGGCTGGCTTATCTCTTGGGAAGCCACCTGCTGTGATCCCAAAGATTCTGCTGAAGCTGTAGATGATCCTGCCTGTGAGGTGCTCATTTGTTGGTCATTTCTGAGGGACACATTGGGCCTCTGTCTCACATTTCAGCCTCAGGGTCTGAAATGCCTGTGTCTGACTCTGACCCAGACATGTTCGCAGCAAAGTATCCTTATTGTACCACCTCTATAAATACCCATGTTCCTAAATTGCGGACATCCTCCCACACAGCGTTCCGTACGGCAACGTATCATACTGCAGCATTCCGTACGGCAGCGTAAAATATTTGGCGGTTGCGGCGCAAATGCCACGCACCAAAATAAAAAACGGCGTCAATTTTCGAAGTAAATATCCTATGAATGTACGCACGCATACAATTTATTGATTGCACAATTGCCCATTTTACCTTTAGTACATACAGTATGTGACTGCAGAAATGTATTTCCCCATTTTGCGAGCCTTGTATTATAGTGATAACAAATGATAAAAACCCATTCCCGATTATTAACCATTCCACACAACATCACATACTATTCACTAATTTTATCCAAATCACATGTGAGTGACCTATATATAGATAGTGGCTTGTTGCTATGTAGTTGTGAAGCAATATCTGCAGTGTCTACTGGTGCAAGGTAAGGTTATACATGATTTCTTTTGATACCTGTACAAAGTTTACTTTCTGCTTCAGAATTTGTGCTAAAGGTGTTTACATATAACACACAAATCACATAAAACACATAAATCAAGCATGTTACCTGCCCACCCTTTAGCATATTTAATGTTGTATATTGTTAAAGCACCTTCATCCATGTGTATGAATAAATGGTTGTACTAACTAAATCTTTACACTATATTAGCTAAATAGTGGCAATGTAGTACATGTGTATTAGAAATATATTTATATAGTACTTGTGTGTGAGGTGCAATGTTGTTTCCATTTTTTCAGAACATTATGGATATTATTGAGATAACCGGCCGACCCTCACCTGTACGTATGGTTTCATATGTATTTTGGGTACTTATGTAGTAACTGGGCTGCCGATTTCTAAATCGGGTCGGATCGGGAGATCGCATCGCATCACATGCGACCATGCGATTCGATGCGATGCGATGCGATGACCCGATTTTTCCATAGGAATCAATGTTAAAATGGACTGAGTCCATTTTAACATGGAATTCAATGGGAAAAATGGGTCCTTTTCATACCCCTACTATCCAAGTGGGCATGGAGTTGGATATAAACCTGTGGCGAGCGTAGCGAGCCACCGAGCCCGAAGCGTGGCGAGCGAAGCGAGCCCCGCGAGGGGACGAATACCGTCCCCTCGCGGGGCTCGCTTCGCTCGCCACGCTTCGGGCTCGGTGGCTCGCTACGCTCGCCACAGGTTTATATCCAACTCCATGCCCACTTGGATAGTAGGGGTATGAAAAGGACCCATTTTTCCATAGGAATCATTTTAACATTGATTCCTATGGAAAAATCGGGTCATCGCATCCGATATCGCATCCGATATCGGATGCGATGCGATGCGATATCGCATCGCATCGCATCTGATTGTATGCCTTAACTTAAGGCATACAATCAAAAAATCGGCAGCCCAGATACTACATAAGTACCGTATTTTGTAAAGTTTTGCTTTGGTGGAGTAGTTTATTTTTTTAATTAATTTAGGTTGCGGAAGCAGCAATGGTGTATGTGGTCCATGGGCAGAGGGAACTTGCGGCTCCACCCACTCAGTGCCCAAGGAGGCCAGGACGTGCAAGAATCTTTCGCTCACGGGTGACACTCTTTGGGATGCCCAATGATGAGGTACTTACTATGTACCGGTTACCCCCAAATGTCATTCTAGAAACACTCTCTTTAATCGAGAGTGATCTGGAACCTCATCATTGGCTCAAGACGGCAATACCGCCTCTCACCCAGCTGTTGGCGGTGTTGCATTTCTGCGCCTCAGGATCGTTCCAGCAAGTAGTGGCAGTACTTGCTGGGATATCCCAGCCTGCTTTCTGCAGAATCCTGAGGCGTGTGATGTCTGCCATGTTTAGGCACAAGGGTCACTTCATGGCCATATCTTTTGTATAAGATAGGAGTCAGCAGGCATTTCAACAACTTGCTGGTTTCCCTGGTGATAGGGGCTGTGGATGGGACACATGTACCATTCGTGCCACCATCATGGAGTGAGAAAATCTATCGTAACTGCAAAATGTTCCACTTGCTCAACATGGAAATACTCGCCTTCAACTCGAAGTTTCCCGGAAGTGCCCATGACTCTCATGTTATCCGACAAACCGGGATTTGGCAAAGACTCCAAGAGCTTGAAGGCCGTGATGCGTGGGTTCTGGGTGACTCCGGTTACCCATGCACACCCTGGCTGCTTACTCCGTACAGCTCCCCAACATCGGGTCCACAGGAGGAATACAATGGGGCGCATGTTGCCACCATGCAAGTGGTGGAGCGCACAATTGGCCTATTAAAGGGTCGTTTTCGTGTGCTCCGCTGCACTGGTGGTGACTTGCAGTAATCCCCAGAAATGGTGTCGAGGATTGTGGGGGTGTGTTGGTTTTGGCACAATATCGCTGTGCAGCGTAATGTCCCTTTTCAAGAGTGGGAAGTAACAACATCTGAGCCGCAAGAGCGTGCCCTGCCCCCATCCCACACCCCAGAAAACATCAGGGGATACGAAGTGCGGGACTCTGTGGTTACATGTTTCTTCAGGTATATGTGTGAATGTTGCAAAGACATTGTACTATTTTGTCAGAGTAAAAGCATTTAAAATGACATATGCAAAAAAATATGGGTTCACAAGGCAATATGACATTGGACCTTATTCAGATCTAAGCTCAGTACAAATTTGTTTGGAAAATTGGTAAAACCATGTGCACTGCAGGTGGAGCAGATGTAACCTATGCAAAGAGAGTTAAATTTGGGTGGGGTGTGCTGAAACTGAAATCTAAATTGCAGTGTAAAAATTATGCAGCCAGTATTTACCCTGCACAGAAACAAAATAACTAACACAAATCTAACTCTCTCTATACATGTTACATCTGCTCCACCTGCAGTGCACATGGTTTTGCCCACTTTCCGAACAAATTTGTACTGAGCTCAGATCTGAATAAGGCCCATTATGCACGATGATATATTTTTTACCACTACAAGTGCACTGTCTTTAATTATTGGGGTGTATTGTTGTGGGTGACCAATGTTGTTGGCACAATGCATTGCTTGTTTTGACAAATAACTAAACTACATTTTTCTTTTATTTTTGTATAGTTGATGTTTTGACCCATGTAAGGTGAGTATATTATTATGTTATTTGTTTGGGCCTTTTTATGTGTTGGTTATGGTGTTTTTTTTAGCAATGATCCATTACATTTTGAAAAAGTAATAGTTGATTAAGGCAAGCAGTTAAGGTCAGGAATGTGACAGAAATAATTGTGTAGGCAGGAGAGCTGCACATATGTGTTTGTGTATTTTTTTGTAAATATACGCATATACATAAATGTATACAGTAAGTAAAGCAAAGCCTAGCAATGTGATGGCAAGCGATGACATGCGTTGCGAAGCGATGGTTTAGGCGAAAATTTTCGCGCATACATACTGTTCATAAAAATATTATAAATAAAGTTAATACCAAATAACACTTTAAACAACCAATCACAGGACATGATTTGTGTAATGCGCCATAGCAAAGATGGCTTCGCAGAGGGCAGCACCCTTCAGCACTGCAGAACTGCCGGCCCTTGTCTCCATGATGGAGTGGAGGCTGGGCCGTGCGGGGCCATTTATTTCCAGAATATTCGCCTGCACCCACGTGCGGAGGACTGTCACCCAACTGGAGAGGGGATGGTCTGACCTGAGGAGGCAGCAGACAGAGCTCCTCCAGCATCTGAGGCGCCGTATCCAAAGATGTGAGTATTTCAGCATTAAACACATAATCGCCTGCGTATGCACTTAATTGTCCATGATAGACAAAATTAAAAGTGAAAGTATGAGTGGGTGTCAATGAGTATAAGTGGGTGTCAATGAGTATAACTGGGTGTCATTGAGTATAACTGGGTGCCAATGAGGATAAGTGGGTGTCAATGAGTATAACTGGGTGCCAATGAGTATAAGTGGGTGCCAATGAGTATAACTGGGTGCCAATGAGTATAACTGGGTGTCAATGAGTATGGATGTAATTTATTGTTTTTTTATCATTTTAAAAATAAGATATGTGTGATACTTGACATACAGTCATGTGTATAGAATACGAAGTACTACATGGATACTAATTTTGCCCTTTTTTATTTTTCCTCATCCATTGCTCAATTGGATCATATATACACAGCACGTGAAAGAGCTGCACAGGCCCGTGAAGAGCCGGTAGATGGGGCCATTGCTGAGGAGGCCCAGTCCCATACCCACTCCCAAACCCCTACCCCATCCCAATCCCCTGCCCACTCCCAATCCCCCTACCCATTCCAATCCCCAACCTTCAGCCTGTCTTCTACACCCACCTACCCTCCTCCAATCCAATCCCCACTCACACCACCCAACTACCCTCCACCCACCAACCAGCCAGGAGCAATGGGTGCAGAAGATGGGGAGAGTGGTAAGTATACATTATGCCTCATGTACTTGAATTGCGGAATTTGTTATGTATTGTAAATTACACTATGGACTATGCCATAAATGGAGTATGGATACCATTGTTTATAAATTATTTGTGTCTATACCCAATTAAAATCCAGGGTTTTGCCATAAACTAACAATATTAACCAAAGCCATAATGAATCCATTAGGCTGTTGGGTATTTATTTGTCATCCCTGCTGACTTTCTGCTGCCGAGAAAGTCGGCTCCTGATTTTCCGCCTACGGCAGAGACAGAGAAGATGTCGGGATCTTCACCACAGGACCTGGTGAGTACGATTTCCTTCCACAGGTTCCCCCTATGGATGTCATCGGATCCTGAAGCCATGGAGCCCCGGACTCTGAAGCCCTGGAGCCCCGGACCCCCGACTCAGCAGCCCTGGAGCCCTGGACCCCAGGACCTACCTACGGGCTCAAGATAGGTAAGTATCAGTATGTGTGTGTAATGTATGTATTAAACTTTTAGGTACTCTTTACCTAGAAGGGCGCCCATCGTGGCCATCTCGGGCATTGAATGCACTAAAAAATCGGGTGCGATGCGACCGACGAGATGCCCGCGATTTCCCATAGGGAACAATGTTAAATGTCTCAATTGACCCAATTTTCCTGTTCAATGCCTCAATTGACCCGATTTTTCCATAGGAAACAATGTTAAATGGGCTACAGAGGCCAAATAGGCACCCTGAAGTGTGAAATGGCCACCCCAATTGTTAACGCCACCCCACGAACAACGTCAACCCGAAGCGTGGCGAGCGCAGCGAGCCCGCGAGGGGCGGCGGTACTCACGGAGTGAGCTGGCTTGAAAGAGAGCAGGTAATGGCTGTATATTACAGCCAGGTACCTGCTCTCACGGCCACGAGCGGCGAGTTCGCCGATCGTGGCCGTTTAACCCTTTAAGCACCGCGGGCAAAGCGCCCGCAGTGCTTAAATAGCTGATCGGAGGGGGGGCGCCCCCCTCCGGCGCCCCCCCGCGGCGAGATCGGAGGGTGCCGATCGGTTGCCATGGCAGCCAGGGGTCTAATGTAGACCCCTGTGCTGGCCGTGTCAGCATTCCTATTACATCCTGCCTGAGGCAGGATGTAATAGGAAGTGCTGAAAATCACTATGTTCAGCCATAGAGCTCTATGGCTGAACCTAGTACAGGCGATCGTGCCCCCTAGTGGTCAAGTACACTAGGGGGCCTTGTAGTAAAAGTAAAAAAAAAAAAAAAATAAGTTTAAAAAAAAAAAAAAAAAAAAAAAAATATAAAAAGTTCAAATCACCCCCCTTTCCCCATTTCACAAATAAAAATAAATAAAAAATAAAAAAAATAAACATATTTGGTATCGCCGCGTTCCTAAAAGTCTGATCTATTAAAATATAACATTAGTTATCCCGCACGGTTAAAGGCGTAAACGGAAAATAATTCCCAACGCCAAAACTATGTTTTTTGGTCGCATCGCCTACCCAAAAAAAAATAACTAAAAGAGATCAGAAAGTCGCCCATATCCCATAATGGTATTAATTAAAAAGTACACTTCAGCCCGCAAAAAATGAGCCCTCACCCAGGTCCGTAGGTGGAAAAATAAAAAAGTTATAAGCCGCAGAACATGGCGACGCAACGCAAATTAGAAAAACCGTAAAATTTTCTATTTTTTTTTTTAGTGGTAAAACATAACGAAAACTATATAAGTTTGGTATCACCGGAATCGTAACGACCCATAGAATAAAGATAACCCATCATTTTAAACGAACTATGAACTCCAAAAAAACCGTAACCAGCGCAAAATTGTGGAATTGCGTTTTTTTTCTTTTTTACCCCACATTGAATTATTTCCTGATTCCCCAGAATATTATACGGTATAGTAAATGGTACCATTAAAAAGTACAACTTGTCCCGCAAAAAAAAAGCCCTCGTGTCTATATAGCCAGAAAATTAAAAAAGTTACGCTTATTTGAACGCGAGGAGGAAAAAAAAAAAAAATTAACAAAAAAGGCCTCGTCGGGAAGGGGTTAATGCTAGTTCATACATCTGCCCCAATGAGCTTTAAAGCTACAATATGTGTTAACTGTTCACTTTCAAAGTATTTGAATTTATACATCATATAAAATAAAAAAAGTTACTCACCTGTAAAACTGGGTACTTGTGAGTTATCCGGGCTGCCGAATTTTTCATCGCGCCCGAAATCGGGGGCATCGCGTCGGTCGTGGCCTTTATAAGGGGCCGCGACGCGATGCCCACGATTTCCCATAGACAGTAATGTTAAAAGACGCGATGGACCCGATTTCCCATAGACAGCAATGTTAACCCCTTCATGACAGAGCCAGTTTTTGCCTTCCTGACAGAGCCCTTTTTTTCAAATCTGGCATGTATCACTTAAGTGGGGATAACTTTTTTTTGCTTTTACTTATCCCAGTGATTTTGAGATTGTTTTCTCGTGACACATTGTACTTCAAGTTAGTGGTAAATTTTCGTGGATACAGTCTGTGTTTTTTTGTGAAAAATACCAAAATGTCCTAAAAAAATGGAAAATTTTGCGATTTGCAAAATGTTAAATTTTCTGCTTGTGAGACAAATAATCTTACCACTCAAAATAGTGAATAACTAACATAGACCATATGTCTACTTTATGTTGTCATCATTATTTCAACCTCATTTTCATTTTTTTGGACACTAGGAGGCTTAAAATATGAATAGCAAATTCTCAAATTTTCAAGAAAATTTCAAACTCTGATTTTTTTAGGGACCAGGTCAGTTATGATGTGACTTTGAGTGACTTGTATGTGAGACACCCCCATAAATGATGCCATTTCAAAAACTGCACCCCTCACAGTATTCAAAACAGCATTTTGGAAGTTTGTTAACCCTTTAGGTGTTTCACAGGAATTAAAACAAAGTGTAGGTGAAATTTCAAAATTTCTTTTTTTTTGCAGAGTTTCAATTTTAATACATTTTTCTAAGGAACACAGTAGATTTTACTAGAGAAATGTGACTAAAAATTGATTCCCCCAATTCTTTGGTTTTCATAAATATCCTATATGTGGCCCTAGTGTGCACGGTGACCAAACCACAGGCTTCATAATAGAAGGAGCACCTACTTGATTTTGGAGCCTCCTTTTTATGAGATTATTTTTTAGGCACAATGTAGGTTTCTAGGCACCATAAGATGCTAAAAGTTAGGTACCCCCCCACAAGTGACCCCATTTTGCAAACTACACCCTTCAGGGAATTCATCTAGGGGTATAGTGTACATTTCAAACCCCCAGGGGTTTCACCAATTGTGGTACAACTGGGCAGTGAAAATGAAAAAAAAAAAAAAATTCATTTTCACAGCTCAGTTGTATCAAAATTGGTGAAACCCCGGGGGGTTTGAAATGTACACTATACCCCTTGATGAATTCCCTGAAGGGTGTAGTTTGCAAAATGGGGTCACTTGTGGGGGGGTTCCACTGTATGGGTGTTTCGGGGGTCATTCAACCAGAATCTGTGCTGCAAAATCCAAAAATCACTCCTTCCCTTCTGAGTCCTGCCATGCACCCAACTGGTATTTTTTGGTCACACATGAGGCATTGCCGTACTCGGGAGAAATTGGGGCACAGATTTTGGGGTGCTTTGTCTCCTTCATTCCTTGTGAAAATGAAAAATTTTGAGCCAGATCTGCATTTTTGTGTAAAAAAATGTAATTTTTTACAGAAAAATGCAGTTCTGGCTCAAAATTTTTTATTTTCACAAGGAATGAAGGAGACAAAGCACCCCAAAATCTGTGCCCCAATTTCTCCCGAGTACGGCAATGCCTCACGTGTGACCAAAAAATACCAGTTGGGTGCATGGCAGGACTCAGAAGGAATGGAGTGATTTTTGGTGGTGGAATGAATGGTGGGTGCTATGTCGCATTAGCAAGACCCCCGAAGCACCAATACAGTGGAACCCCCCCACAAGTGACCCCATTTTAATCACCAGCTTTGGGAGGGGGGCTGGCGGGGGGGTGGGAGGGGTGCTGGTGCTGCGGCAGCCGGGTGGGTGGGAGGGAGGGGGGCTGCCGGGTGGGAGGGGGGGGGGCTGGCGGTGCGGTATATACACACACACACACACACACATATATATATATATATATATGTGTGTATATATATATATATATATATATATATATATATACATACACACACACATATATATATATATATGTGTGTGTATATATATATATATATATATATAGTTTTTTAGTGCATATATTTATTTTTTTTACTTTTTCTGCAGCTTGATGCTGCTGCTGCGCGGGGGAGGGGGGAGGAGGTCAGCGCTGCGTGCGCTTCAGACGCTCCGGGGGAGCCGCTACTGCTGCCACTGCTGCCGGGTGAGTGCCCGGCGGGTTTGAGGGGGGGGCTGCACATCGGAGGTGATCGGTGCTGTACTTGACAGCACCGATCACCACCGATCCCTGTGTTACCGAGCGGCTTAGCCGCCGGTAACACAGGAAACGCTGTGAATGGCTGTTCAGATTTGAACAGCCAATCACAGCGATCGCCGACCGGGGGGGGCACCCCTGCCCCCCCTGGGCGGCGAGGGGGGATGTCTGCTGTCAGGGACAGCAGACATCACCTAACTGTCACTGCGTCTCTAGACGCAGTGACAGTTAGAAGTCATGACGTATATATACGTCATGTGTCGGGAAGTACTTCCCGACCATGACGTATATATACGTCAAATGTCGTGAAGGGGTTAAAATAAAATGACAATGTGAAATTGGCCAATATGGCCATTTCACATTGGATATGTTTTTAAAAAAAAGTTTCATGGCCCCCCCACCACCGTTAACGCCACCCCGCTATTGACGCCAACCCGAAGCGTGGCGAGCGCAGCGAGCCCGCGAGGGGCGGCGGTACGCATCCTCCGACCTTTTCATACCCCTACTATCCACGTCGGCATGGAGTTGAGAATAGAATAGTGTGGCGAGCGCAGCGAGCCACCGAGCCCGAAGCGTGGCGAGCGCAGCGAGCCCCGTGAGGGGACGCGGACACCTGTGAAGCCCGCAAGGGGACGCGGATACCTGTGAAGGTATCCGCGTGCGCTCGCCACGCTTCGGACTCGGTGGCTCGCTACGCTCGCCACACTATTCTATTCTCAACTCCACGCCGACGTGGATAGTAGGGGTATGAAAAGGTCGGAGGACGCGTACCGCCGCCCCTCACGGGCTCGCTGCGCTCTCCACGCTTCGGGTTGGCGTCAATAGCGGGGTGGCATTAACGGTGGTGGGGGGCCATGAAACATTTTTTTTTAAAACATATCCAATGTGAAATGGCCATATTGGCCAATTTCACATTGTCATTTTATTTTAACATTGCTGTCTATGGGAAATCGGGTCCATCGCGTCTTTTAACATTACTGTCTATGGGAAATCGGGTCCATCGCGTCTTTTAACATTACTGTCTATGGGAAATCGGGTCCATCGTGTCTTTTAACATTACTGTCTATGGAAAATCGTGGCCCCTTATAACGGCCACGACCGACGCGATGCCCCCGGTTTGGGGCTAAATCGCGGGCATCGCGTCGGTCGGGTGTCCTTAAGTTAACTAAACTTAAGGACAAAATCGGCAGCCCGGATAACTCACAAGTACCTAAAACTGAACCAAACTGCCCTCATTTAATGTTGGACAAATATCAGGTACAGTAACAACATTCTCACATAAATTACAGTTTGATACATTTGCAGATACAACTTTTATCGATGTTGATGATGCCAACTATAATAAGCATTATATACAGTACCTGTTTCTGTTTAGTGAAGACTCAGCCAGGGATTAGTACTAAAATTACTGGTCTTCACAAAGTAATTGAAAGGTGTGACAACTGTAATGGTGCCCACACACGCACCGATTTCAGTGCTATGCGTTTTTGGCTGTACAATGGTTCTTTACAATTTTTCTGCCAGAATTAAGCATGACCTGATGTGATGGTTATTTTGCTGTCTGCGATGCGATGCTGTGCGATTTAAGCACATTTTTTCACTGGCTTTTTCTGACCTTTATTTTGTTCGAGTTCACATGTTTTAAACCTGCAATAAAGTTGTTGATAACAATTTGTATGTAATTATTTCCCAAAAAAAAACATCGTATAGCATCGGCTCGTATGCCTGTATAATGCTGAGCCCGATGCTATGCGATAATGTCCAAAAAAGTACCTGCTGCACATACTTTTTTGGACATCTAAAATCGGCCCCCGGGAACGCGCATAGCACAGCATCGCGTCGCACACGCCGCACTAATATACCCCGATAATTGTACGCACGATGCGTTTTGTACTTTAAAAGTACAAAACGCGTTCTAAAATCGGTGCGTGTGTGGGCTGCATAAGGTAAATTAAATAAAGTTGTATAACATTGAAAGGTCAGTAAGTGTCAAGACATGTTCTTAACCGTTTGCTGAATTGTCAAAACAGGTGTGAAAATTGTCAAGCAAACATTTATACATTAAAATGAACGGTAACTTGTGTATTAGCACGGTGCCCACTAAGCAAATAGCTCAGTAGGCTACTCTGCGTAGGCAAATTGCATTGCAATGCACAGTACTATACACGGTACGCGATGCGATGCAATTTGTCCATATTAAGTGCACAGGAGTGCTGATATAATGAAATATCGCATAGGATCGTATGGCACCAAATGCGATGAGATGCGATATTTCATTGTACAAGCACCCATGCCATGAGATGTAATGGGTGCTTTCTATGCCATGTGATGCAATGAGATGTGATTTGTGTATAGTATTACATGTGATGGGTGCTTAAAATTGTAAGCACCTCTGGCATTGTTTTGCGTCACCCCCAGTATCCACGCCACCCCGAAGCGTGGTGAGCGCAGCGGAACGCATCCTCCGACCATTTTTATACCCCCCACTATCCACGTCGGCGTGGATTTGATTTTATACAGTGTGGCGAGCACACGACAAATGTGAGCGACTTTTGCACATTGATGTTGGCACTCAAAGGGTTAATAATAACAAAATGAACTTAATGTCAATTGTAAAAAACACACACACACACATATATATGTGTATGTGTGTGTGTGTGTACATTAAGGGGGGGGGGGGGTTATTACAGTGCCAGGGCTATGTGGTATCTTATACCCCTTTCACACCAGCCTAACTTCCTGTTTTTGCCGGGATTTCAACCCAGGGTTGTTTCTGGGTTTAATCCAGGGTCCTGGCCGGTGTGAAAGGGGTAGGGGTACTCACCTGGGTTGCAGGTCCTCGGTCTGTGCGGTCAGGCCGGGGATCTACACAGATGGGCACAGATGACAGGACAGGAGTCAGATGAAGATGATGCAGCTCTCCGGCGCCCTGGAGAGCTGCGTCATCAGTGCCTGCCGTCTGACCTGTCATCTGTGCCCGCCGCCTGTGTGGATCGCCGACCTGCACCGTAGGTGAGTATTGTCCACTGCTTCCGCCGCCATTCAGCCTCCTTCTCCCAACCAAAATGAAGGGACTTTTCTGGTGTGAAAGGAGCCAACCTGGGAATGCACCAGCATGATCCATGGGTCGTATTCCCGGGTGGGTCCCTGCATTTTCTGGTGTGAAAGGGGTATTAGAAGTGATGTGTGAAATGTCTTGCTGTTGATCAAAGGGTGTCTGCTCAATCTTAAAAAACATTGGTGAGTCGCTGTTAACAGTAAACCTAGTGCGACAGTAGTGGTAAGACTATATAAGCAACCAATGGTGTCACTTGGTACTGTGTTAATAATATACAGATTTAATCACAACTGTTACAACAATTAACATTAAAACCAGGGTTCACATAACTAGTGGCAGGTGCTCAATTAGTTTAGTAATACCATTCAGGTGCATGGGAGGAGGGTTAATACTGAGTTAAGCCCCGTACACACGGGGGAGATATATTGCTCAGCAATATATTGCTAGCAATATACTGTATTGCTGAGCAATATATTGCTCTGTGTCTCCTGTTCATCAGCGACCAGAGATGGTCGCTGATGAAAAATAAACTGCCGGGGGGGAGCCCAGCAGTGGAAATCAGCTGGTCGCAGGAGCATGTTCCTGCGACCAGCAATCACTACAGGGGTAAAAACGGGAGCAGGCACCCGGCGATATATCGCCGGTGCACACTCCCATAGCGGGCAATATGGTTGCTCAGCGACCATATTTCCCGCGATATTACACAAAATCGCCCCCATGTTTACGCACCTTAAGTAACAATCCAGGGTTTCTCCCAGCTCACTGAATGGTATTAGTAACCAGTCTAGAACACTACATGATAATAGAATTCAGAGATATTGGTTACATATATTTGCACAAATGTACAGTATGTGTAAGCTCCCAAGTCATCATCAAGGCTTCTCTGTATATTGGGGGTCCCTAGCGCTATATCTAGGTGCAGGGTTAAAACCAGGGTTGCCTGCCTGACCCTCTCCTTCAGGGAGAATGCTCTGTTCCTGGACTTCCCTGGTAATGTATGATTGCCAGCACCTGTGGTGAGACACCTTTCTTATCATTAACTAGCTCCCCACAGGTGATGGCAAAGGAGAGGGTCAGGAAGGCAACCCTGATTAAAACACAGCATGTATATACACAGAATAGCTAAGATGAAATAAAAATGTCTAATAACTAAGATGGACTCTGTATATAAAAGTCGGGGTTTCCAACCACTAATTAAGGTATGCGATGGGACCGATATGAAGCTTTTCCCGGGATGAGTGTACAATTTTAATATTGCGTCGCATCGCATGCCATTATAATGGCATGGGATGCGACTTCCATGTTAAATGCCCACCCAGACCCGATTTTGAATTGTATCCCCACCCTGATGGGTAATGACTATGTTAAATGCCCCCCCATTGTTAACCCCACTATCAACGCCAACCCGAAGCGTGGCGAGCGCAGCGAGCCCCGCGAGGGGACGCACATTACTTCACAAGTATTACGCATCCGCTCGCCACGCTTCAGGCTCAGTGGCTCGCTGCGCTCGCCACACTATATAAAATCAACTCCACGCCGACGTGGATAGTGGGGGGTATGAAAAGGTCAGAGGACGCGTACCGCTGCGCTCGCCACGCTTCGGGTTGGCGTTGATAGAGGGGTGGCGTTAACAATGGGGGTGGGGGATTTAACATAGTCATTACCCATCAGGGTGGGTTTACAATCTAAAATCGGGTCTGTGGGGGGCATTTAACATAGGAATCAGGCATCTGGGTGCCTGTACAATTAAAAATCGGGTACAATCGCATTGCATTGCATGCGATCATATCGCATGTGATGCGATGCGACGCAATTTTGTGGTTGTACAATGCCCTGCAATGGAAATCGGGGGCGCCGTGATAATACACAAGTACCAAAAAATACATATAATCAAAATGGTAAAAGATGAGTAGCTTGTTTTTGTAGGGTGAGGTAGGTATCAGAAGTTTCCAAAGCATTTCATTGATGTGACCTTATCAAGACCATTTTTTACCAAGACCCTTTGATAATGTCTCATCGATGAAACACGTTGGGAAACTTTTAATAACTACCTCACCCTACAAAGATAAGCTACTCCTCCTCTTTTACCATTTCAATTAGATTTGACTTGGCTTGCCCTTCAAGTAAGGACATGCATATACCAGGCTTGCCTACTCTCCCGGAATTGCTGTAGGGCTCCCGAAAATCAGGTCCCGCTCCCTGACCCCGCGAAGATGGGAAATCCTCCCACATTGGCCAGGAAGCCCCCACATCCCCCTTCCATGCTGCACAAATCTAGTCATTTTAGCCCCTCCCCCAATTCGCGGACCTGTGAATTGTGTTGTTTGACTGCCATGGGGGCGGGGATTGATGACGTCTGCCCACCCCGCCCCCCTGACATGCTACTATTGGGTTTTTTCTCCGAGCTTCTCCCGGAGAGGAGAAAACAAAAGTCAGCAATTATGGCATATACAATAGTTACAGAGTAGCCTTGAGATCATAGATATTTTACCCGTCCGGAGTTGATATGACAATAGAAATGTATATTTAATAACTAGGTGATTCATCACGCCCTACGGGTACTCTTCACACAGTCTAGTGTATAGAAAACACAGAGTGGTAAGGTCCCTCCACCAGCGCAAAGAGATAGTGAAATGTTACGTCCCTACTAGGTAGGTGGCGTCTCCTCTTCTCCGCCTCCGAAACCAGGGTTTGGTATAATCAAAACTTTCCCTGAGGACTATATTCGGGTCTCTGTCTCTCTTCTCCCTGTATTTGGGCCAACTTCCCCGGTGTGTCAAGCCGTGGTAGTTAGACAGGGATAGAAGCAAAAGTAGGACCAAATATAGTGTAGTATTTATTATAAGAAGAGGAGACGCCAGCTACCTAGTAGGGACGTAACATTTCACTATCTCTTTGCGCTGGTGGAGGGACCTTACCACTCTGTGTTTTCTATACACTAAACCTTGTTTTCACATTCATTTCGAGGTGTGGGGACACCTCAGGTTTTGATCCCTACCGTCAGCTGCATTGCCATTACATCTGCGCAAATCCTGGGGAGACCTCAACTTGTACTATTTCTCACTCTTCACACCGTCGTAAGGGGCTCCGCCTACTTAACATGTGGAATGGAGAGGGGCAGGTGCAGTGTTTATGCAGGTGATGTGGGGGTGCAGCGGGTGTTAGGGGGGTGATGTTGTTGGGTAGGGATGTGGTGGGTGTGTGAAGGTTGGGTGCAAGGGTGCTATGAGTGTGAAAAGGCAATAGGGGGTGGTGTGTGTTGTGAAGTGGCGGATGGGGGGATATTGTGTGTGGTGGAGTGTATGTGGGGTGGTTGGCCCTGTGGGTTGGTTAGGTGTTGTGGTGCACCATTTTAGCGCGGTGCATTTGCGGTGATGCTCTGGGTGTAGTAGCAAGGGTAGTGTGTTTGAGTGAGGCATGGGTGCCTTGGCCGTGTAGGTGGGGGATGGGCGGGTATGGTGTTGCCATGGGTGGGTGCATGGATACTTTGAGTTAAGGAATTTGGGGTGGAGGGGCGGTGTGTGTGGGTGTATTTGTGCCACAAGGGGCAGGTGCAGTGTTTTGGCAGGTAGATGGGGGGAGTGTAGTGTAGGTGTGGGAGGTGCAGTTACTGTCGTTGTGCAAGTGGATGTGGGGTTTCTGTGGGTGCTGGAGGGGCGGGTGCGGTGGTGTTGCGTGCGTTTTGTAGTGGTGTGGGTGGGTGGTGGGTGTGGGGGCGGTGGTGGTGTGGGCGCATTGGTAATGCCGTAGTGTTATGGGCAGGTGGAATGTTGTGGCGGCTGGTTGTGGGGGTCTAGGGGGGTTAGGAGGTTGGCTGTTGGGGTGGTGAGGGTGAGTGCATTAGTAGTGAGTTTGGGGAAGTGGGGTACGTGGAGTGGCTGCAGGTGGGTGACAGTGTACAGTGGTAGGGGTGGGTGTTCTGCAAGATATTTAGGCGTGCGGGGAGGGGGATGTGTATACACTGTAGTGAGACCTGCGGGTTGCGGGGGGAGGGGGTGTATAGGTAGAGTTAGAGTGTGTGTGTGTGTGTGTGTGTGTGGTTACTAACCTGGGCTTAAAAGGAGGTGGCTTTTGGGGGACACGCCGGACCAATGAACTATTGCATCCTATGGGGACCTCCGCTTCCAGGTTCACTGCAGGCTGCTTCTCCCTTCTGTTCACCCTTCTGACACTGGCACCCACATTTCTTCTGGTCCAGTGGCAGGCACCCTGTTTGTGTCCTCTTCTGCTCCCTTTCATCAGGCCAGGCCGGCCTGACTCAGGGGCCAGCACAGACACATGTGCGGGGAGGGAGAGACACTCTCTGAATCCCTCTGGCAGCCTGCACACACATACCCTCCAACATCTGAAGGGCAGAAATCGGTACACATTTAGAAAGGGGGTGTGGCCACATGTAAATGGGGCGTGGTCACGGTTAAATGGGGGCATGGTCATGCCTCCTTTCCAAATGTGTACTGGGCTTTTTTTTTTTTAAAGGAGATACTCTTAACTTTAGGAGCACTTTAAGTGCGGTTGGGGCAAATTCCTTTAATGTGACGTGCTGCAGCTCAGTCTTATGACATAATAATGAATTTATTTTCAATGTTCTGCCTACAATAACTTATGAATAATCTTTTTTTTTACATTTTAGATTATTCATAATATTGTAGGCAGAAGATTGAAAATAAATGCATTATTTAATATGTCAGCAGCCATCACATGTCATAAGACTGAGCTGCAGCACGACACAAGAATGTCACAAGAATGAGAAGAGATTTATTTAAAAAAAAGTTTAACCTACAGCATGTGCTCCAGCCTCCGGCTGCACCTGATGACCCGGGTCCCGCGGCCACTGTATTCCACGCTGTGTAACAGTGAGAGATAGCTGAAGCAGCTGCCAGCTATCTCTTCACGCCAGGAGCACTGTGTCCTGTCCCCTGTGTGCGACACGTCATGATGTTATGATGCGCCGCGGCCACACACACGCTGGTCCGGGAGTCCTCACTCCTCAGCCCAAGCAGCTATCTCTGCTGCACTTCGCGCTTGGCAAGCCTGGGTGAGTCGGGTGCTTGGCGCGCCACTGACAGCCTGGGTGAGTCGGGTGCTTGGCGCACCACTGACAGCCTGGGGGAGTCGGCTAAGGGCACAAAAACCGGTACATTTGGTACAGACCGTTAAAAATTGGTACTGTACCGGCAAATCCAGTACTGTTGGAGGGTATGCGCACACATACTGGCACTGTGGGGGGGGGGGGGGATTGTACTCTGAGGGAATATTGCGTAATGGTTCTGCCCTCTATGGTCAATGGTGTTTCACTTTCACCAACAAAAATTAACCGTGGATGATCATACCCTCCAACATGACATATTGTATTCGGTACACAATGCTCTGCTCCTGGACTTCCCTGGTAATGTATGATTGCCAGCACCTGTGTGGAACTAGGTAATTGATGAAAAGGTTGTTTCAACACAGGTGATGACAATCATACATTACCAAGGACGTCCAGGAACAGTGCATTGTGTACCGAATGCAATGGGTCATGTTGGAGGATATGATCATCCACGGTTAATTTTTGTTGGTGAAAGTGAAACACCATTGACCATAGAGGGCAGAACCATTACGCAATATTCCCTCAGAGTACAATCCTATTTGCAAACACAAAAAAGAATATAGAAGTTAACGCTTTTGCAGTCAAAATGTGTTGTAATCATGTCGGGATTCTTAGGTAAGTGCATGGTTACACACTAACAGTGCATTTCTTTCCCTGCAGCACATGACTTCCCCAGTCATCAGGGACATTTGGCAATAGTGATGTGTCGTTCGCGAACGATCCGGTTCTTTTGAACGGATCCATCAAAAGAACGAGCGAGCCGCCGATCCCAAAATGGTGATCCGGATCGGTTTCGCTTAGCATTACATACAATACAATGCACATTGCATTGCTTGAGCTCAGCACTGCCCCCTTTGGCAGCTGAGATATTTTCTTCTAATTGGCTGCTTGTGCTGCTGCTGCTGCTGCTGTGTCACGTGCAGATCTAGATTCTTCTGAATCTGGAAGCCCTGAGGGAGGTCTGGTGAGTACACATCAACAGCAGAGCAGAGGCATTGGCACTGGCAGGCATTTCAAGATTGCTTCACCTGAGTTCACCAGTAGTATCACAGAAAGGTGTGTAGTAGAAGTATGAACACACAGACACACAGACATAAATTAGGCAGTGCACATGTGGTTTTTTTTTTTTACTAGATCTCTGTTTGCTGGGCTGTGTAGTACATTTAACTTTAATTTGGAGGGGGAGGGGGCCTTCTTTTAACTTTCATTTGGGGGGGGGGCTCGGCAATGAGCAAATTTAGTCTCCCTTGGCAACGAGCAAATTAATACCCCTTTTACACCGCTGCAAAACCCCGGGTCTTCAGCGGGTCAGACCCCTGTCAGCGGCAGTGTAAATGGGACACGCCGTGTCCCTTTACACGGGACTTCTACCCAGGTCCTGGGAACTGGATTGTTCGTCAGACAAGCGTTGGTCAGACAGTCACTAGGTCGACATGCAGAAAGGTCGACATGGGAAAAGGTTGACATGGGAAAAGGTAGACATGGACGTTAGGATGACATGAGGAAGGTCATAAGGTCGACATGGGGTTTTCGCTGTTTTTTGACCCGAATGTCAACACAGTTGACATGGACACAGTTGGAAGTGAGAATCGGACCCTCGCATCGCTCGCAATGCTTCGGGCACAGTGTCTCACTTCACTCGCCACACTATTATAATCTCACTCCATGCCCTAGTGGAAGGTAGGGCATGAAATACCGCCTGTCGGCACATGTCGGCTCAAAAAACAGTGAAAATCCCCATGTCGACCTTATGACCTGTCGACCTTCCTCATGTTGACCTATAACCATGTCGATCTTGTTCCACGTCGACCTTTCAGCATGTCGATCTAGTGTTGTTGACCTAATGTCGACCTAGATCAGTCGACCAAACGACTATCTATGTTAAGTGCACCACCTAGGTCAGGGTTAGAGAACCTTTGGCCCCAGCTGTTGTTGGACTACACATCCCAGCATTCCCTGCAACAGTGTTATCATGGCCAAATAGCAAATTGTAGCAGGGCATGCTGGGATGTGTAGTCCAACAACAGCTGGAGGGCCAAAGGTTCCCCATCTCTGACCTACGACTTTGCTCTGTTTCTGGACTTCCCTCTTAACGAATGATTGCTATTACCTGTTCTAAACAGGTAAATGGGTAAGAAAGGTGTTTCCACACAGGTAATAACAATCAAACATTAAGAGGGAAGTCCAGAAACAGAGCATTGTGTCCCTCCTGGAAAGGGTCATGTTGGGAGGTATGGTACACTAACTCAAACCATAAATAACTGTCTTTTTTACACAAACTGAGCCGCAGAGCCGCCCAAAGGATCTAGATCTTTTCACCGACCGACCCAGGTCGACCCGGGTCCGCGAAAAGATCCGTTTTGCCCATCTCTATTTGGCAACCAGCGGCCTGTGCGCCCACCTACGTGACTGTCTGACGCTCAGGATCTGACTCTCCTGTCTGAAACAAACAGCATTTGTATTATAAAAGGAAATCACTGACGTCACTCTGAAAGATCAGAGGTCACCGGTAACAACTACCTGCAGGGAGAGGCATTACCCGCTCTCCTCCCCGCTCACACTAATCTGCTAAACCCCGCCCTCTCCCTATCTCACCACTGCCGTTGCTCCTCGGCAGCCACGCCTACCAGAGTTCACTGAGCTTAAGCAGCGGACGTGCCGGCGTGGGCCAGTCTCCTGTACTGTTTCGTGCTGGGTTCTATCTGACAGCCGTCATGCCTGGACTATTGTTGGGGGACATATTCCCGAACTTTAAAGCCGACACCACGATCGGCAGGATCGACTTCCACGAGTTTCTGGGAAACGAGTGAGTCCCCTATAGATTACTATCCCATATACAGTAGTCGCTGTGCTTCACGCTACTCCGATGGCTGCACCAATGACTGGACCCATTGCGGCTCAGTGCTTGTCCGTGTGCCGCGACACGCAGGGTCTACTGTGCTTTCCGTGTTCTGTTTATTTAAATGCACAGCTTCCTGTCTCCTTTAAGTCAGCCCCTGTCTGCCAAGGCGTGCTAGTATTTGTAGTTCTGCAGCTATATACTTTACTCGTACATGCTGTCCACTAACCTTATACTACAGCATCAAACGCCTGATCATCTTATATATGTACTAAGCTTGTAGTAACTGTCAGACCTCCCCTCTGCTTTACACGCAAGGCCACAGTCCCCGTGTTACTGACCCACTGATCTCACTCTACTTCCTGATTTCTCTTGTTCAGTCAGTGTAAGCACAAGCCAGTTATATAAGAGGTCTTGTACTAAAGGCTGGTTACACATAGGGTATGGCTCAAAGGGTCGACACTATGAAGGTCGAAACACATTGTCAATTATTAAAGGTTGACATGCTAATGTCGATGGGGTTGGAAGGTTGACACAATCATTATGTTCACAACGGAAAGGTTGACATGAGGTTGCGTTTTTATTTATTTTTTATTTTCTCAAATTTTGATGGAACTCGACATGGAGACTGCTGTATCAGTGTACCGCCATGCTTTGGGCACAGTGCCTTGCTGCGCTCAGCACACTTATTATATTCTCCCTCCATGCCCTAGTGGATGGTAGGGTATGAAATACTGTGTTGTTGTTGTTGTTGTTGTTGTTTGTATTTTTTTTTTTTTTGGGGGGGGGGGGGGGGGGGACCTGAAAATGAAATGTCAACCTATTTTATGTGTTGACTGAAGCTCTGTCGACCTTTAGTGGTTGACCTAATGTATGTCGACCTTCATGTTGTTGACCTAGTGACTGTATCCCACACATTATGTATTTGCCAATGGTCTTCCTGAATTCCTTTTAAACTCCTAGAAAAATCTAGTGTGTACAAACTGTGCAGTCTTGCCAAGTATTATTGATAGAACGTGTATCATAAAGGCCCCCATATGATGATTTATCAATTTGGCTCAAAAAGATGAACCGTTCAGAAGTTACTCATTGGTTTGTGTGAGCAGAGTTTCCAGGTGTTGATTAGCTGAGCAGTAAAGGAGCATACACACCTTGAGATGTGAACTAGCGTTTTTGCTAAGCTATTTAGGGTAGACAATTGCCCGGTGTCTAGATCGTCCACAGAGAGCCCATACACATGCAGTGTTTTGTGTTCAGCGATTTTACTTAAGCAAAATAAAAGGCAGGGAAGTGGTTCAGGATGACGTAGGTATCTATCGCTATCGTTCATTCTGTACACACAGAGATTTGCCGTCACTTGACTATATGCACTGCCTTAACGAGTGGGCTGCGATAACGACGTACGGGACCACGCATCACTATTGCTCAGTTAGATCTCTTAGATAAGAGCACAGAATCGCTCAGTGTGTTTCTGCAACTAAAGTGTACATTCAGTTTAAGGAGAGAGCCATGTGGCTTGTCCAAGCATTTGTGCTTAGTGTATTCCTATCGTGTTGTATTAATGTCAGGCAAAGTAGCTAATCTGTGTGTACAGTGCACGGTCCAATTTCCACTTGATGGGACATGAATGCTGCTGTTTGTGTTCATGGTCTGTCAGGCTTTTGGGGAAACTGTACAGTAGAAAGCGATGCAGATTTTCCAGCCAGCTATGGCTGCAGCTTTAGTGAGACACGCTACAGTCAATAAGAATGTGCTGGTGTTTCTACTTCTAATTAACTAACTCAGTACGGTCTGGTGATTCACTTGTACCTTTAGTATACAGTCCATTCACAACCTGCTGTGAACTGAAAGCAGGGTCAGCCCATGTGCAACCTCTGGAGTGCCTACAAAGATGGAATAAGCTACTAAGTCGTGAGTGTTCGATACACTGGTGGAGTTTCTAAAGAGTGACACCATTGCAAATAGCAACCAATCCATTTTTACCTATCATCCTAGATCACACCTAGATACAGATGTGTCCTCCCAGCCTAAATACGCCTTGCAGTGTGAGTGAGATGATCTCCAGAAACTCTTCCTTTCCCATTTTAAATGGCGGGCGTATTACATGTAATGCGTGGTCCTCACTTGCGTCCGGTCCCGCAGCCCCACTTTTTCTGCTCTCACCACAGGACCGTGATCTCCAATAAGTGCAGCCTAATGCGTTCGCAGCTGCAACTACAGTATGTACAAACACACAGTGGTGATTGTTCAATACTCAACCGTATGACTCTGGCCCACACATAGGAGAAGATATGAAAGATGAAATACATTGGTGAACAATTCCGCTTCAGCTGACCATAAAAGATATAGGGGTAAATTCAATTGATGTCAAAAACTGCCATCTTACCAAAAATACAGTTTTCGACATGAAGGGGTTCCGACCTATTCAGTGTTAGCTGTTTTTTTTTATGTTTGGAAAACCTGGTGGATTGATGGAATAGCCACTAATCCACCTGCTTTTGATGGTAACAAAGCCATGTTTTCAGCAAACACCAAGGCGGTGCATACTTTGGTGGACAATGGCTTAATAAGTATGCATACATGCTTCAAACATGCATGTATACTTACCAATACATTGGTGGGCAGTAGTTTATTCAGTACACATGCTAACACAATGGGAACACATTGGTGGCTAAGGTGCCCATACACTTGACCGATTTAGGACGATTTTTTTTTTTTGCCCAATCCATCTGGGCAGAGAAATTGGCCCAAATCGGATGTGTAAGGTCCATACACACTGGACGACTATGCCCAGCGTGTATGGACCGCGATGACTGCTGTCCTGTCATTGTTGCGGGGAAAGCCGCTCCGTTAATACACACTGAACGGCTTTCCCCCTGCCCGGCGCCAACGGAGGGGGGGAGGACGGCGTTGCAGACAGGGCTGTGGAGTCGAGGAGTCGGAGCAAATTTCGAGTACCTGGGGTCTGAGTCGGCAAACAATGCACCGACTCCGAAAATTATAATTAATGACTTCTCTACTGTAAGAATAAAGACCAATGCATGCAGTGCCTCACGTAACCGCAAAACGAACACGTTAAGTGACCGTGAAAAAGCATGCTTTTCATGTGCTTCACTATATGGCACGCAACGCACAATTCGGAGCACCAATACTTCTAAATGTATTCTCCCTTGTAGTTTCCAACGTTCAATAAGGTTTTCAATACCTCGTTGGTAGAAATCACCTGGTGTAGACTCGAAAAATTCATTCAACCAAGCTCTCCCACCATACGCACAACATCTTTTTATGCGGATGAAGATCTTGTTTCATGCGCGGGGTCGTTTGTTTACCTTGGCTAAGCCATTCCTTACGCTGGTTCATATTGATGTACAGGCACCATTTTTCGTCGCCAGTAACGATTCGGTAAAGAAATCGTTCCTTGTGTCCGTGAATTGAACGGTGACGAGCAAGCAAACCAGCGGACAAACATTGTGTTTGTCCTTTGCTTAAACTGTTCAATACAGTAGACTGTTGGCTTCCCAGCCTCTAGTTTCTGTAGTAATAATATGTATGTTGCCTTTCTTTCCTTCAAGGAATGTATCAAATACATTTGCATATTAATACATCGGAGTCGGGGGCAGACGTACGAGGAGTCGGACCATTTATCTACCGACTCCACAGCCCTGGTTGCAGAGCACTATGCAAAGCTGTCCTGAAAGCTGCTGATCTGCTGGTATAACGAGCAGGTGAGTGGCTTTCCCGGTGATGTTGCGGGAGCGCTCATCACCGGGCCATACACACTGGGCAGCTTTGAGCTAAAAGCTGCTCAAACCTGCTGTTTTGAGACACTTTCAGCTCAGTCACCCAGTGTGTGGGTCTTAAGACATCCCCACCGACCTGATGTGTGCATCGTGTCTGATCAGACCCATCAGTGGCACATCGCGGGTTCTTTTTAGCACCCACGATGTGTTGGTCCGATCCCTAGGTGTGTGACGGCGGTGAAGCACTGCTGTCAAACACCTATTGGGGGTGGGGTCCCTGCGGCACTGGTCATTAAGTCGGCGGGTCCTTACGACGACTTGGAACTAACTAGCGCTATTCGCCGGGCGGTGGCGCTGGAAGCGCTGCTTAATTTGAAAATACTGGCTGGACGCTGATTGGCTGAATATCAGCCAATCAGCGTCCGGCCAGTGTTTTATAATTCAGCAGCACTTCCCGCGCCGCCGCCGCCCGGCGAATAGCGCTAGTTAGTTCCAAGTCACCGTAAGGACCCGTTGACTTAATGACCAGCGCCACAGGGACCCCCCCCTGCCTGCCCCCCACCGCTGCCAGCTCCCCACAGATATACATACAGTAAATCGCATGCGATTTATTGCATGTATAATTTGGCACATAAAGTGCCAAATCGTAAGCAGCCTCCTGGGGAGCTGCTGGGGGTCTTTCAAGGGCAAACTCGTCCGAATTGTCTTTGGGACAAGTCGGACTAGTGTATGGGCACCTTTTTTTTTTTTTTTTTTTTAAATATACGTGCATACATACTAAAACATTGGTGGGCAGGGGGAAGCTGAAAGTATTTTAATCTTTGTGGCCAATGGCCGGAGTACTCGCACTGGGAACTTTGAGCACCGTCATCAGCTTGTGCTGCTGCTTCTTCCATGTGAAGGGGAGAGGCGGCTTCATTACAATATTAATATCGTTGGGCACAGCATACACACATGACTATGTGCCTAAGGATATTAACAATATTGGGGTGACTGAGCTGCCTGTTTGGCAGAGAGACGCTCGTTAACTATGTGCAGGGGCGCATGCATCGTTAATGAGATTAGGCATATACACTAGAAGACATTTGCATCAGTGTCTCTTAAAGTCCTTTTTGAGCGATATTGGGACCAATATCGCCTGATGTGTATGTGCCTTATTCCTGCACAGTATGGATGGGTGAAATGAGATGTGACCTGGCAGATGTCCCCTTTTACAGTTGGCATCCCCCAGCATTATGCCTGACTGCGGACACCAGCGGAGGCTGTAAGCGGCCCCTGCCCAACCTCCGGACTGACTGCAGGACGCTGCGGTCCGGAGGTATGGGCTCCCCTATTGGTGGAAATGGGTCCACGGGTCGGACAACCCGGGTTACCCATTTACACTTCCTATTGGAAGTCCAATCTGCCAGTCACCCAAGGCAGTCCCACTGGGACGTGTTCCTCCCTCTAGGATGCCATTGTGGGCTCCTGTGGCAGCAACCCATAAAAACAGGTTCTGAGCATGTGCAGTACCGAGGACAAAACTGCATGCGCTGGACCTGGGACCATGATATGCTTCTATGGACTGCTGTCCAAGCAGCCCATAGAGGCTAGGGGCCAGCATATGTGCAGTACCAAAGAAGCTACTGTGCATGTGACGGGGGTTGGGATAGGCAGCAGGGACCAGTAGTGGAGGGGGGGGATCGGGCGGCATTGCAGTACGTAAGTGCCGCCACTGGTTACAAGTATTTAATCATTGTTCCGTGTGTGTGTGTTTTTTTTTTTTTTTGTTTTTTTTGTTTATTGTTTTTTAGTGAAAGGTATAAAAATAAGAAGTTTTCTACTTAGAAGAGAAAAGAAACCTTGTACCATTCCTTTTTTCTTTTCTTTTTGGTTTCTTAACTTATTAAAGCTTTGGCCTAATTTAGCCTGACAGCCTGAGATTAGCATGGGCATGGAATGTAAAAATGTGGTCCAGCCAGTTAAATTAGGGAGCAGTGCTTTATTTTGCCTGCAGAACTTTGCATTTGCGACAGCCTTTCTCATCTGACCCTGATCCATATTCCATATTTTGATCCAATTGCGGTTTTGTGAAACGGCACAATTTCTGCCAATTTCTAGGTGGTTTGGAAACCATTTTGATTTACTAAAGGCAAAATGTGTAGAATTACATTTAAAATAACTGCGTTTTCAAGGCGCCAGAATAGGCAAGTTTTCTATTGCCTGCTCTGATGGTGACATTGTAGGAGGGGGGGGGGGATACAGTCATTGGGTTGATATGCATTGGGTCGATCACTGAAGGTCTACGGTTAACCGGGTTGGAAGCATTAAGTCCACAATCAAAAGGTTGACATGAGTTTTTCATGGTGTGTTTTTTTTTTTTTTCTGTGCCAACAGGCAGTATTTCATGCCCTACATCCACTAGAGCATGGAGGAGAACAGAATCATATGCCGAGCGCATCGAAGCACCCTGCCCAAAGCATGGCTAGCTATGTTAGAGGACATGGTACACTTTGACGGTGTCCATGTCTGTCGACATTTGGGTAAAAAACGGAAACTCGTGTCTACATTTTGATTGTTGACCTTAGCTATGTCGACCTATTTCAGCTGTCGCCCAATGCATGTCACCCTAAATTGGGTTGACACAATTGCCCATACCCTTAGGAGGGGAGGCGGTAAGAAAGCCGTGGCGCTGTACCTGCAGAGAAAGCAGTAATGGGTACAGTGTGATCCTGTCAACTCCTACTCTACCTTCTATTCTTGGCCTTCACACCAGTGATCTCAGGTGGTTTTACAGTGTTTAACAGCTTCTTGGTGGGGAAGATAGAAAATCCCTGGGATTGTGGACTCTGTTCCGCCTAGAAGGCCAAGCAGTGACTGATCACTCTGTGACATGTAGGACCTGGGTTTCTTGTGCAGATTACACCAATGTAACATGCTGCTTATCATTTCTGTTTTGTTTCAGATGGGGCGTCCTTTTCTCCCACCCAAGGGATTATACACCAGTGTGCACCACAGAGCTGGGACGGGCAGCTAAGCTAGCACCAGAGTTCAAGAAACGCAATGTTCGCATGATCGCTCTCTCCATAGACTCCGTGCCTGACCATCTCACCTGGAGCAAGGTAATTATTACATTGGCTATTAGCAGAAAGGAGCTGGCAGAACGGTCGTATAAAGATGCGTTACGTAGTTAATCCACAGAATGGCATGACTAGAAAGGCTGTATCTTTCAGGGGAGACTAGATATGAATGGCGAGGCAGTCATTCTTGCATCTGATTATTCTAGCCAACTACAGTCCTGGAGAGCTACCAACAGTTACTGTTTTCCAGATCTCCTCACAGAATCACAAGTGAAGTAATTAGCTCCACCTGTGGATCTTTTAAAATGGGTCAGTGAGTAACAAGTGCACCTTTGCAGAGCTAGGTTGTCTGGAAAGGATTGAGTATTAAATCCCGGCATTCAGAATCCCAATCGCCGAAATCCCGACAAGGGGGGGACGTGGATCGCCCCCCCTTGCGGGCTCGCCACACTTGGCACACTAATTTATTCTCCCTCCAGGGGTGTCGTGGACACCCACGGAGGGAGAAAGTGTCGGGATTTCGGCGATCGGGATCCCGAACGCCGGGATTTACACTGCATCCCGTCAGGAAAATGTGAACTGTTGGTAGCTTACAAGGACTGGAGTTGGCTACCACTGTTCTAGGCACTAATTAGTCCTATTTTTGGAATCTGCATAATAAGTGGTTCAGTTGGGGCAATTTTCCACATATTTGCCATGACCATAGGAATAACTGATTCCCCTACTTCCAATCATCATGGATATGGAACAATCAATTACTTGTGTCGCCTTGTGCCATATAAGTATTCTATACATAGTATTTGTCTCTTGTAAAGTGAATGCAAAAATGTGCTAATTGTAGTCTTGGTGATTCAGTTATGAGGATTTATATTTTTTCATCAAAAGTTGATTGTGAGTTCTGCTTTTTTTCCAAATGTTTAGTGTGGAGTAAGTACATAGATACAGGAGTATTTCAGAATGCTCCAGTTGCACAGTGTCTGTCATATGACACAACCTAGTAATGAATGGAGGAAGCTGATTAAGCCTTGGTGACGTAATCAGCCAGTCACAGGATGTAGTGCTTGTCTGGTCGGAAAATTGCACTCACTAGTGTTTCTGCCCATAATTGTAGCTGAAATAGTCCAACACACACAGGTTAATGACACACATGTGTTTAAAATGAACTGCTTTGTTTAACTCTGCTGTATTGGCAGTGCAGTAAATTATCAGTAATACTAGATATTAATAGCCAATTCCTACACCAGCACTATATATATTTTGACACCACCCTGGTTTTGCCTTGGTAATTTCTGCTTTAAAAATCTACTATATTTAAGTGTAAGTAAATAGAATAACCACCTCCCATTTTTGTGGGTTCAAAGAAATGGGTATGGTCAGTGATGTTAAAAGCGTAGACCAGGCATTCCCAACCACGGTCCTCAAGGCACACCAACAGTGCAGGTTTTAGTGATATCCAGGCTTCAGCACAGATGGTTTAATCAGAATCCCTTAGATACTAATTAAGTCACCTGTGCTCAAGCCTGGATATCACTAAAACCTGCACTGTTGGTGTGCCTTGAGGACCGTGGTTGGGAATGCCTGCCGTAGACTGTCAAAGGGGAAGATGTACTAATCCTTGAAAAGTGATTAAATGAAGAATAAAAAATAACAGGAAGAGCTGATTGGTTGGTGGTTTATCAAACGCAGCCTGTGACATGGCAGTTATAAACTGATTGGCTGGTAGTTGATCACTCAATCCATTTTATCACTTTTCAAGCTTAGTACATCTGGCACACAATATTGATCAATATGAACAAATTTTGAGGTGAACACCAAGATATTGACAGGTTCAAAATGCTGCCCCCTCTTACAAGTGACTGTATTTTATTTTTGTCAACATTTCGATATATTGAATACAACCCATTTAATCTGACTTGATAGGGCATTTTATTACAGCAAACCTATCTTATGAATATGCTTGGCTAAATCTATCTCTGTTCCTAATGCCAGACAGTGGGTCAGATTCTCTAAGCTTCAAAAGTGATAAAATGGAGAGTGATAAACAGCCAGCCAATCAGCTCCTACCTGTCATGCCACAGACTGTGTTTGAAAAATGTCAGACAGGAGCTGATTGGCTGGCTGTTTATCACTCTCCATTTTATCACTTTTGAAGCTTAGAGAATCTGGCCCAGTATCTTTCTAGATAGCAGGATTGCATTTGGTCCTTTTGCATGCGATCCCAGACATGGTTCCGGCCCCTGTAGATGCTTAGTGCAGCATTAGTGCTCTATATCAGTGGTAGCCAACTCCAGTCCTCGAGAGCTACCAAAAGTTCACATTGTTGGTGGAGCTAATTACTTCACTTGTGATTCTGTGAGGAGATCTGGAAAAAATTAACTGTTGGTAGCTCTGGAGGACTGGAGTTGGCTACCCCAGTTCTAGAGGCTCTGATCCAGGGCAGTATTCAATGTATTTTTTTTCAGCATGTGCAGTGAATCCTGCTTAGGATGCCAGCCCTCCCTGTCACCCAATGCTGCAGGGGCTCCTGGTGACACAGGCAGCACAAGCACAAAATTGAATAGGGTGAATCAGATTTTCAGTGAAAAAGATTCACCACAAGGAGTGAAAACAGCCCGATTCGCCAAAACAAACAGTGAATCGGGAGCATTGAATACTGCCCTCAGTGAGAATGGGACTGCAGATTGGAGCTTAAACACATCCAATTTTGCGTTTTCATCTGATTTTATCAGCCTGATTCATCGAAATCTGACAAATGTATGGCCAGCTTTAGTATCATGCCAGTGCTGGGAACTGGAACACTGATTCTTCCTCCTCCCATTCATGGTGTAGAGTGTATGGATGTGGGGTAACCCATCTAAGCAGAGTAACATTATGCTTTCTCTCCTGCAGGACATAAATGCATACAACTGCGATGAGCCCTCAGAGACTCTACCCTTCCCAATTATTGCAGATCCCAAACGGGAACTTGCCGTGAAACTTGGCATGCTGGATCCTGATGAGAAAGACAATGAAGGAATGCCAGTGACTGCACGATGTGTAAGTGTCTGAGACCAGTATTTAAATGAGCGTCTAAAAGCATTTTCTAAGGAATTGAATTACCCACATACATCTCTGTTCTGTGTTTTCTCAGGTGTTCGTTATTGGCCCAGATAAGAAAATGAAGCTGTCGATATTGTATCCAGCAACCACCGGTAGAAACTTTGATGAGATCTTGAGAGTAGTGGACTCCCTTCAATTAACATCCAACCACAACGTTGCAACTCCTGTGGACTGGAAGGTGTGATACTGGGGTTTATGGGTAAAATGCAGGATTTCGGGTTGGGAATGAAAGGAGCGACTGAGTTTAATAAGAGAGGCTTGTAACTGCTGCAGCTTCCTTGTGTGCAGACTATTATCAGAGAGATAATTGAGTTATAATTTACATGGGATGTTGCTATGTGCAACTTATGGGATACTATATATCAGGGCTGGGCAACACCGGCCCTCCAGATGTTAATGAACTACACATCCCAGGATGCTTTGCATTAGTTTTGCTATGTGGCCATGCTGAAACTGATGCAAGGCATGCTGGGATGTGTAGTTCATCAACATCTGGAGGGCCGGTGTTGCCCAGCCCTGCTATATATGATCTTCTAGAACAGGCATGTCCAACGTTGGCCCTCCAGATGTTTTGAAACTACACATTCCAGCATGCTTTGCAATAGTTTTAGCATTCTCTAATAGCAAAACTGTGACAAAGGATGCTGGGATCTGTAGTTTCACAACATCTGGAGGGCCAACGTTGGACATGCCTGTTCTAGAAGCTGCTATATAAAGAAGACGTAGATTCTGATTGGTTGCCCATAGCAACATCCCATTTAAAATAGAACTCCCATCTTAGTAACTTCCCGCCCGATTCTCTCTCTCGCGCGCTCTCTCGGAAATCTGAGTTTGGATCAGAGCTTTGAGGACAAGGTAGACAGGGGCGGAAGACTCACCTGTCATACTCCAAGAGTTTTGCCTATAAAATGATTAGAATAATCCAAAAAATATATTTCTGATATCTTTTTATGTGTATTTCTT
Organism: Crinia signifera; assembly: GCF_055691185.1. Taxonomy (NCBI): domain Eukaryota; kingdom Metazoa; phylum Chordata; class Amphibia; order Anura; family Myobatrachidae; genus Crinia; species Crinia signifera. Next base: position 113,412,314 of record NC_139224.1, read on the forward strand.
ATTTTATAGTCCGAACTCTGGAGTATGACTGGAGAGGCTCTGCCTCACTTGATCGTACATCATTGATTGCTGGTGGACTTTGCGAAGGGTGATGCAGAACTAAATTATTGCAATGAAAGTGGGCAAAATCTCTGCAGTATTAATGGTTTTTTCCCAGTGGTACACTATTGGTGTTTTTAATTCATTCCTAAGACTTTTTACAAATAGTCCATGAGGTTTTTTTTTTTTTTGGTCTGGAGATCGGTTTATTATCTAAACTTGGTCATGAAAGGATTACCTTAGGATTTCCAAAGCTCTGGCACATTCTTCCCTTGTTTACAGCTCTGGTATTGTGCAAGGTCACTATTTTTACTAAAATACTACACTTCCTTTTCTTTCTAGCTCGGTGACAGAGTTATGGTCCCACCGAATGTTCCTGAGGATCAGGCTAGCAAGATCTTTCCTACCGGCGTCTTCACCAAAGAGCTGCCTTCTGGTAAAAAATACCTGCGATATACCGCACAGCCAAAATAATGCGGTACCACAGTTCTTTCTGCTTGATGGATGGGAAGAAATGATCCTACAGTACCGGGTTTTTGCACACTAAATAAGATTAGTCACATATCTAATGCTGTTTGTTACTGAATAAATAGACTACTGTAATAAGTACAGTGGATCCCTGAAATATTTGGCATTCTCAACACTTGTCTAAACTTCCTTGCTGATGCTTCAAATATAACATGAATTCCCTCATTCTCATCAAATGTATAGTTGACTTTGGGTTATTTTGCTAGCATTGGTACTTCAGATGTTTGGACTGGAAGATTCCCTGATGTATGGATATTGGCAACCTTAACACAGCAACATGATGCCTTTCTGACCAAAACCAATGCATTGATAATCAACCATCCTTTGCATTGTTCTATGAACCTTTAAATTTTTTGAAACTTTTGGACATCCTGTGGGATTATTCTTTCTGAATAAATTTTCCATGTGAATTCAAACCGTAGAAGTGTGTTCATTAGCCTGTGCCAAAATGGCAGCACATGTATAGAATTGGTAAGAGCAGACTACTTCTTGGTGTAATCTGTCTTGCGCTCTTATTGCCTAATCATGCCTGCAGAACTGTAACTCAGTGACAGACAGATCTTTCACTGTGGAGTAGAAGATTGAAAACTTCATGGACAGCTCCTTTATGGTCAGTGAATCTCTAGTTGTAACCATACTGCATGACCTAGTAGTAGGGGGGTATTCAATGCTGCAGCGAGCGGCCGGCGAGGGGGTTAAACAGCGAGGATTGCAGAAAACCAGCGATCCTCGCTGTTAAACCCCCGCGCTGGCCACTCTCTCTATTCAACGTTCTGGGGAATCCTCGCCGTCACAGGATGGCGAGAATTCCCCAAAACAGCGAGACCCGCGGCTGCTGCTGAAAACTCGCAGTTTTTAGCCGCGAGTCTCGCTGCTTCTGGAGCCGCATCCGCCAATTCTCCCTCGCTCAAAAAACGGAGCGAGGGGGAATTGGCGTATGCGGAGGGTGTGTTGAATGCTGTCAGGGTGAGTGGTGACAGCGAGCAGGAAGCCCTGCTCGCTGTCACCACTCGCAAACAGCATTGAATATCTGCCGTAGAGTCCAAAACATATGGTGTATATCCCTTAGTTAAAAATAAAAAGGGATTGCTAGCTACAGATGTTAAGATCCTTGCCATAAGCCTGAACCGGGTCATTGAACATATTATACATCGAGACCAGACTGGGTTCATGCCCCATAAATCCACTTCTATTAACCTGTGCCGGCTCTACACCCATCTCCATTTCCCTGGTGGGGACTCTCACTCCTTGGTTATAGTCTCCCTTGACGCTGCTAAGGTATTTGACTCCGTGGAGTGGGATCTCCTCTGGGAGGTGATGGGCTCCATGGGTATTGGTCCAGTGTTTATAAGATATGTTAAACTTATGTACTCAGGGCCTGTGGCACAGATCTGTCAACGGATTTGTCTCCTCCTTCCTCCTGCTTTATATGCGGAAGATGCACTGCTGTTCCTGCAGAATTATGCACATTCTATGCCTCCGCTCCTTGAACTTATTAAGCAATATGGGAAATATTCTGGATTGTTGATTAACTGGGATAAATCTTGTATAATGCCACTGACCAGGATGTGTCCGTCCACGCCGGAGGTTTCACTACCTCTGGCTCTTTCAAATACCTAGGTATCTTCATCTCTAATGATCATTGACAATATATACCATGAAATCTTGACCCACTAGTTCTGCTTCTCCACTCTAGGTTATGCTCCTGGACTAAACTACCTTTAACCCTCACAGGTAGGGTGAATTTAATTAAAAAGGTTTAAAAGCCCAAACTACTATATGTCCTCCAACAATCCCCTGTATACATGTAATAAACGGTCTTCTTTCCTACCTAGTCTGGGCCCATAAACGTCTGCGTATAAAACTCACTGTCCTGATGCGTCCTAGGGACAAGGGTGGTCTGGGACTCCTGGCGTTTAGGACATATTACTATGCTGCTCAACTATTGTTTATTTGGCAGTGGTTAAATTACTGTGATCCCTCTTCTCTGCGTTCCCAGCTCCTCTGGTAGATTCACCCCCCCCCCACAGCTCCTCCTTCGTGCCAACATCAGTTTTACTACTGTCCCTTTAATTAGACAGGCAATCTTCGTCTGGAAGCAGGTCCATATATTGCCGGGCGGGCAGGGACCCCAAAACTTCACTATACATTCCCTTACGCCTCCCTGAATTAGTGCATCTACAAGTTCATGCCGTCTGGGCCAAGTGGGGAATCTCTACACTAGGTGATCTATCCATGGATAATGTACTCAAGACCTTCCAAACCCTCCGCTCTGACTTCCCTATACCAAACTCCTAATTCAGGTATCTTCAATTACGTCACGCCCTCTCTGCCCAATTTCAAAACTCCCCTCTGACCCTGTTAGACTCCCCGGTAAAGGCCATGGTTTTGGACATCCCCAACGCCCACTTGGTCTCCCTTTTACTCAAGAATTCAATTACACATACATTTGGATACTATACCAAGGCTCTGCAGTCTGGGAGTCGGATCTGGGTCCCTTACACCAGTGGTTCTTAACCTTTGTCCTCAAGGACCCCCAACAGTGCATGTGCAGTGCATACACTTGAGCATCTGTTTGTTACATATCTTTTTTTTTTTTTTTTTTTCAGTTATTCTTTATGCAATTCAAAAATTATTGCATTTAAAAAAATAAATAAAAGGGGATCCCCATCGTGTGTAAACGTTTTTAATGTAACCTAAAACAAATGACCACATGGCTTTAAAAAAAAAAAAAAAACTCACAAGGAGGATCACTTTCTCAAGGCACAGTCTTATAAAACCACCCCACCACTAGCAGCTATAAGACGCCACAGCTAGTCTGATCGCCTGGTATTGTAGATAGTGCAGGAGGCACCAAGAGATAGTTATGTCACAAGGTTCTGCCCTAATGCACTTTGTCAGAGGAATGGAATGTGTCATGTAATGAAGTCCTTTTATTGCCAATTCTACGCAATAGTTAATGCCATATACTAAAACTGTTACAACCAGTAAAATAAGATCTGCTTTCAGGTTTCAACTGGAATCAGAAAATTGCATAAAAAACAAACAAACATTAGACCTGTCGGCATCTTGCCATAAAGATTCCCCTATTAACCTGTTCAGTGGTATGCACAGACATCTTCCGGGGCTAGCTTCACTGACCACCCTTTAAGATTTGTGTATAGCTCCGGAAACCAGGTGTGCGCCAGTGGCGTCTTACCCGCACCGCTGCTGCACTCCCTCCCCTGCCACGCTCTTAAACCTCAGGTTTGACTGACACACTTCAAATAAAGCGCCAGGTCATCATTGCGATTGGCTACCAGAATGAAAACTCTGATTGGCTCACGAGCCGGCGTCCTATTTGAAATGGGAGAGGATGGAGGAGAATGATCTCTGCTCTCCTCCCCTTCAAAATGGAGCAGGCAGGGCAGCACTAGCAAGTATTGCCAAGGCAGAAAAAACAGACCTTGGGAGGTGTGCCATGCCCCAGAAAAACCCACCACTAAAGTCGTTAATCCAGAGAATATAAAGGGGCACACACAGGGTGATTTCAGCCCCATTTCTAAGTGGACTAGATTGCTTAGAATAGGAGCACAGATCACTCAGTGTGTATGCCCCCTAGCGATGCGCGGTCCCACGCTATGTCATCGGCCGCAGAGTAAGACTGCATGCACTGTCTTTCCTGCTAAGATTGTGGGGGTTTTGCCTATAAGCATAGGCAAAACCCCAGTGTACTGCGATGTATGCGGCTCAGCAACGTCCCGTCGCCACTTGTGTACTGGGCTTGACAAAACCCTGACTCACAGAACTAAGGAGTACTGTACTTAGATGACATTGAAATGTATATTCAAATTTTACATGAACAGCAATTAAGTTGCTAATTGAGTTTACACTAGTTCCCAGCATATTACTTGGTAGCAAAACCTGATAATAAACTGTTACCAATCGCTAAAAACTGTTTTACCACACTGTTTACAAAGATAAAACCTACATTGTTTACAAAGATAAAACCTACATTTACATCTCCATTATTCTCAATGTAAAATGTTCCTAAAACATTTGATGGTTTACAATATCCAAAATGTCAATTATATTGCATAGAATATGACCGTATTTGCAGCAGGGCGCTGCTCCCTGTCTGGTAGGTTTTTGTATTTTGTAAAGCTGCCCTCCCCTTCAACCAGTTTTACGGTGCGCATAATCCTGGCGTAGTGTGGATTTTTTATTTTATTTTTTTCTAATATACAATATTTATTTTTCTTTCTACTGTAAATTTCAATGGTAAAATGTGCCCTGCTCGGTGGTCAGCATTTCCTAAACAATTTACATTACTACATAATTACAACACAGCCAGTGAAACTCATAATTATTTATCAGCTACATTAGGGAGGCTGCATTCTATGAGAATTACCACACGCCTTCTTTTTTTTTTTTTTATATATTTCTTTTATTATTGCTTTCACAAATACAAACATTAAAACATTTCACATACAGTACATATATTACATACAATACACTCAGTATTCACAATATCATTTGTTCCTAATTGTTCGCACCTATCTCCTCTCTAGTTAAAATCTCTTATTTATCTATTTCTTTGACGCCTCATTTAAGCCCTTTAGAGTTCTCTCTTTTCTACCTCATTATGCCCATTAGGGATGCCAATCCCGGGATCGGGATCGGCGGGATCCCGGGATTTAGGGCATTTTTGTCCGGGATTTGAATCCCGGGATTGGTGTCTCCAATCCCGGGATTTCGGGATTGTAATGCGCATGCGCATTTTATCCCTTTCAGCTGAGCAGCGCTGAGCACCAGCGGTGGATGGCTCAGGCGCTGCCCAGCATCAAGCTATGTGGCTGCGCAGCGTGATGTCAGAGGTCACGCTGCGCAGCCATGCACTGTCCTGACCCCGCCATGTCTGCCGGAAGTCACCTGGCAGGCTGGTCTCCTCCCATCACCACCGCGTTCGTTGCGGGACCACTTCAGTCTGCAGTCATCTCTTCAACCCCGCAGACAGGTCTGACCGGTCACCGGAGTCCCCGCACCTCCTCCCCCGCTTGCTGCTGTGTACATGGCCCGGCTGTCAGCAGTTTTCCTGCTCCTCCGGAACAGGTAATGAGCTGCTGCAGTGCCCGGCAGCCATTAACACATTTCCTTCACATATCAGGAGGCCAATCCCGGGATCCCGGGAATCCCGGGATTGACAGGTTTTCAATCCCGAATCCCGGGATTGAAAAAATGGCCCGGGATTGGCCTCCCTAATGCCCATGCTAGGCGTTTATTTATTTATTTATTTGTACACGCCTTCCTGTACCTCCAATGTTGCTGCGGTTTGTAATCCGTAACCCACAAATGGAGTGATTTCACCACTTCTGTCTGTTTTCATTCTAATGTGGTTAATGGCTAATGAGTTTTAATTGGCTGTGTTGTAATTTTATTATGTAGTATGGATTGGAATATTCATGCAATATCTGTATTTTTTTTTATTAGCTTTATGGATATTAAACTAGAAAATGTTTTAGGAACTTTTTACTGTGTAATAATAATTATTGAGCGATGTACATGTAGGTTTAAACTGCGTCCCAAAATTATTATTATTATTGGTACTTGTTTCCTAGCACGGCGCCCATCGCATCGTATACCATAAGACTAAATATGGTATACAATGCGATGTGATATAGTACAATAAAATATCGTATCGCATCGTATGCCATACAATGCGATGGTATACGATTTTTTTATTGTACAACCACCCTGATGGGTCCTTACAATGTTAAATGCCAACCCCAGGTTCAATGCCAACCAGAAGCGTGGCGAGCGCAGCGGTACGCGTCCTCCGACCTTTTCATACCCCCACTATCCACATCAATGTGGAGTTGATTTTAGATAGTGTGGCGAGCGCAGCGACCCACCGAGCCCGAAGCGTGGCGAGCACACGTGGAATAAATGTAAAGTAATACGAGGGGCTCGCCACGCTTTGGGCTCGGTGGCTCGCCACACTATCTAAAATCAACTCCGCACCGACGTGGATAGTGGGGGTATGAAAAGGTCGCTGCGCTCGCCACGCTTCGGGTTGACGTTGATAGTTGGGGGTGGAGTAGGGGTGCATTTAACATTGTAAGCCCTCATTAGGGTGCTTATACAATTAAAAAACGTATCGCATCGCATGCGGCTATATGGCATGCGATGCGATCGAATAAGATGTCGTGCTAGGAAACAAGTACCTTTATTATTTTTTTGCCGGCTTCTGACCGTAAATCGCCTGTTGGTTATCAAAGTATTGACATTGAGTAGGTGAGTGCTGATATTTCTGTATAGAAATATTGCACAGATTGAAATTGCAACTTAGTTGAGTAATATAGATCAAACATATATATTTTTTGGGGGGGGCGAGTCAGGGTTTTGTTATAATCTCTATATTATAGGCAAATCTATATGCCAAGATACTGATCTGTCTATAGAGTTTTTGAAATGTAACTTTTTATTTTTATTATTATTGTGTGTGGCTGGTAAAGCCTTGGTTTTTAAATAGGAAGAGTAAATCAACAAATGTGTGGGTTTTTTTTTAAAGTAATAATAAGTTTTATGTAGAGCAGCTGATATTGGGATGAGGTTTTTGTTTTCTTGGTTGTACCTGGTTTTTCTGTCACATTAAATATTGGGTAGAATTGCCAATAAGAAAGGCCAGGCCCCTGATTGAGTGCATTAGAGCAGAGCCTTGTGACCTAACTATCCCTCTGGCGTCTCCGTCACTACATCTGTGGCTGGTGTGATCTGACCCACCGTGGTTAGGATTGTGGCGAATGGCCTGGTGTGTGTATCTGCTAGTGATCGGGAGGATGCTTTTGAGTACTTGTGAGAATCCATTGGATAATTAGCTGACACTGATAAATAAAGGTACAAGCAGCAATATGTTAATTGACTGTTTTTAGTGCAGAGAAGTATGTCATACATTAAAGTTTATATACTATGAGGCGCTCCCCCTTCTTATTCTTCGTTCTTTTTTTTTTTTTTTTTTTTTACAAATCAATTTAACGTGGGATTTCTGGATTCTTGAAAAGGAGAGCTGCGTTCCATCTATACACTGGTGCTTTGTACTAAGAACGTCTTATTTCTTTGTGTATATGTGATTCAAACGTATTCAGCATAATATTGAATGTGCACATTAGTCAGTGTCAGAAGCAGAGGGTAATCCAGTCATGGCACAACAGTGCAGGATTTTCACAAAAGAAGATAGAGAGATCGATAGATAATTTTTTTCATGGAGGGATTGTTTACCAACCAGATATTCCACAACTGAATGCAGCTCTTATTGAAGACCCAATCATTACCAGATCTACAGCAATGCAGGGAATATATGTATAGACAGGAGCCTTTTTGTGTTCTTCTTTAATCACAAAGTTCACATCAGTTTCTCATAAAGGGTCTGGTTTGGTTTGCACAAATATAACCTGCAAGTACGTGCTGCCACACACCAGATATACTACATTATGCCAATTCAAGTATCCACAGGGCATTATGAGTGTTGTTACACTGCCCACTGTTGTTCTGTCTGCAGCTGCAATTACTAACATTAATATTTGCATTTACACCAAAACCTTCGCTATGTGTCAGAAACTGGTGTCCTTTGTTATGTGAAGTCTGGCTATAACCATTTTATGGATGGAGAACTGGCAGAGCCTGAGAAGAGTGCAGTGCTTCTGCAATGTGTTGGAGCTCTCTCTGCTTTAGGACAGGCATAGGACTCCGAATCAGGCCTCAATCTGTGCAAGCATAGACATTTAATGATCCGTTACCAAGTCAGACAGTTATAAACTTACACCCTCCTTGGTACAGGAATTGAGTACATTAAAAATAATTTTGTTATACTTTATGATTATATAAAAAATGTCAATACAAGTTAAAGTTGAAATAGATGTAAAATGATATTGGCACCCATGATGTCAGTGTTTTAACTTCCCGGTCTCTGCTCCTGGAAAATAGAAGAAATAAAATATTATTACAGAGGCCTCACAACTTTTTTTATCATGCACAAAACTCCCTGTCAGCAACGAAATGATGATACCAGGGTCCTAGATTTCATCTAAATGCAATCCTATGGTGCTCCCCACCCCTCCCAAACTGGCACCCACCACCTCCATGTCCAAACATTCATTGACCGGAGCAGCTGGTGGATCTATCTGTGTCCTTGCACTGTTTTGTGTGGAAAGCTGTGATGCAGAGTGGGTACCAGCAGAGACGGTGGTTGGTGATGCACTGACAATATCATTGGATTTGATCAAGCTCCCTTCAGACAATTTTGGAATGTCCTGGGGAACGGTGGTGTCTAAGCAGGAAGATGAGTCTTTTGCACTACCCAGGCTAAGAGGTTAGGCCAGCAGCTGGGGGCACAGGGCTACGTCCCTGTAGGCTTTGGCGCCCAAGTCTGCCTGTGCCTTGAGCCACCCTTGTATGATTGATGTAGAATGGGCGGGGATATTCATCCTGCCAATCAGAATAAAGGTACAATCTCATCAAAGCCAGAAGCTTGGTCATTTAGATCAGCACTCGAGAAAGGTAAGAGATAGAGGGTTCTAATTTCCAGCTTAAGCTAGAGTCCCGGAGTTCAGTGGGGTATATTTGCCGCACCTATGGCTCTCAATCAGCTGAAAGTTGCAGGTGCTACAATATGGGTACATCGCTTCAGTAGATGCCCACTTGTTCTTTTTCAAAGTTAACTGTAATATGTATCCAAAGTCTACCACTAGAGAAATGTACTCCTTCCAGTGACTTTTGGAAAGGGGTCCCTTATACAACAGAACAATGCAACATCAGAACCCTTTTGCAAACTGCAGTACAAAACATCAGTTACCAGCGGGCCGTCATAATGTATTGGCCCCACAAGTCTAAGTTCATTTGAGCAGGGGCGGGTGAGGATCACACAATCAAAGCGAGCGGGGAACACATTTCCGATCTGCCTCCCAGCCTGGTTGGAGCTATCTACCAAACAGAATGCTGACAGCCATTCAATGTTTGGACGAGATATGGATAGGGGAATTTGGACGGTTACTGTGTGGGGTACCCGAGTGCATTGCTTTGCTCCAGGGCTTACAATGCTGTTATGGTGGCCCTGGTTACCACTGATCTAGAATTTGCTTTGTAAATCTACCCAAATGTGCAGTGTTTGACTGTAAAGTAAAACATCATTTTATTTGATGTATAAATAATCCATGTTGTTGCTGTGGGTTAGTAGATTGACCTGATCACAGAGAAACACAGCCTACTGCTTTGAAAAAGCATGATAATGTTACATTCCTCTTACTTGGCGTATTCAGCTTTGTGAATATGGTCTGCATTGTGGTTTCTAGCTGTAGCTTCTGATCCACAAAGTCTTGTGTCGTTGGACATTTGCTATTCTGTAACCATTCGTTCTTTGCCTTACAGGCAGTGGTAGCCAGGTGCTGAAGGGAGAGACAGAAATAAGCTGAGCTTCTATTACAGTAAATACCACTTCATGAGGACCTTTCTGCCACTTTTACATTATTATGTACACTTGATGCATTTATCACTTTATCAATATGCACGGCTTAGTACTGTACATCTGCCCCTATAACGAGTGCCCATGCTATTAGTCCTACTCCTACCAGCTCTTATACTGTATATCTGAATAAAGGCCATTTTGTTTCAAGTGGGTGGGATGCTGGAGTGTGACCTACTCTTCTGGAGTCCCGACATCTATTATATAATATCCTTCTGGTGCTGGCGTGCTGGACATCATATACTGTATATGGAGGTCACCTGGTAGTCAAACGCAAAGGGAGGCATATGCGTGTCCCTACACTTGCCCATGGGTAGCCAAGCAACAATAAATAATGCCATGCAGTTGTTCCTACTATTTCACCCACCCACCATTACATACCATCATGGAATCTTCACATTGCCCAGAAAACCTGTGAGTCTTTATTATCAGGGGGGGCACATGGCAAATGCTCCTTGTGGTGTACTGTATATATATACAGGGCTATTTTTCAGCAGGCTCCAGCAGGAACTGAGGCCCTTATTCTAGTTCACTCTTTCTGACAAAATATTTCTTATGCTGTGTACACACGGGGGAGATATATTGCTCAGCCATATATTGCTGAGCAATATATTGCTCAGTTTCTACTTTACATCAGCGACCAGAGATGGTCGCTGATGAAAAAGAAACTGCCGGGGGGAGCCCGGCAGTGGTAATCAGCTGGTCGCAGGAGCATGTTCCTGCGACCAGCGATCACCACAGGGGCAAAAACGGGAGCGCGCACCCCGCGATATATCGCCGGTGCACACTCCCATTGCGGGCAATATGGTCGCTCAGCGACCATATTTGCTGCGATTTTGCACAAAATCGCCCCTGTGTGTACGCACCTTTAGATGGACAAAACCATGTGCACTGCAGGTGAGGCAGGTGTAAAACCCCACCCAAATTTAATTATCTCTGCACAAGTAACACCTGCCTTACCTGCAGTGCACATGGTTTTGTCCATCTAAGAAATATTTTGTCAGCGTGAACTAGAATAAGGGCCACAGTTCCTGCTGGAGCCTGAAGAAAAATAGCCCTGTATATATATTTAAAGAAAGATACAAGCAAGGATGCCACACAGATGGAACAAATAAAGTGGCTGGGTACCATAGGGTAGGGGTGTGAGCCAGCCCTCTCCTGGGCAGACATATAATAGTGGAGGTAAGTGTGCCGGAAAGACCACCCAAGGTGCACGCTATGAAAGAGTCATGTCAATCAATAATGGGGTGGGCTGCATATTGGCAGCCCAGCAATCAGTCTGAATAACCCTTTATCTCTGTCCACTTTATCTTTCTCCAAGGCTTAGTACATAGACCTCTTAATTTGATATGTTCTTAGTGGATAATTTCTCTTTCTGGTCCCCATTTGGTCCGCACATTGTGGTATATATGTTTATCAAAGCTTCTCTTATAAATGGCCTGCAGTTACATGACTTGCATGAGCAATGCTATGAATCTCCATATGAGCCCACATACCTTATCTTCTTTATGTAGTTTGCCTTGAACTTTCTCTGGGTCTGATATGGTATGTTGTATGAAGGTTATGTAGGATTTCAATGCCAGTCTAGCTTCTGTAGGGAAAACAAAAGCACAATTTGGTATAGGAAGGAACAGGATTGTGATCAACTCAATAATTCTGCTTCCCCAAATCTCTGTTGCTGCCCTGGTTCCAGTAACACTGAGTAGTGCAGCCAGCTCATTATTTCCTAGTCACTGCCCTGCAATTAGGGTGGCCAATCCCGGGATCGGCGGGATCCCGGGATTTGGCCCCCAAAACGCCGGGATTTCAATCCCGGGATTGGAGTTTCCAATCCCGGGATTTCGGGATTAGACTGCGCATGCGCACAGTCTAATGCCGGGCAGCGTCTGAGCATTGCTCAGACGCTGCCCGACTTCTCCCGGCAGCACTGCGCAGCGTGACCTCTCAGCGTGAGATCAGAGGTCACGCTGCGCAGGAAGAGGTCGCGCCCGGCATTGTAATGCCGCACCGCCCGCCCAGCCAGCGCACCCACCCAGACAGCCAACGCGTCCACCCGCTCGCCCGCCCAGCCAGCCAGCGCGCCTACCCAACCAGCCAGCGCATCCACCCGCCCACCCAGCCAACACGCCAGCCCGCACCCAGCGGCATTGACGACCCGTCACCCACCCAGCAACCCCTCAAAATGTGAGTAATTTTGGGGCAGTCTTTTTATTGGGAAAGCCAATCCCGGGATCCCGGGAATCCCGGGATTGAGCATTTTTCAATCCCGAATCCCGGGATTGAAAAAATGCCCCGGGATTGGCTTCCCTACCTGCAATACACCTCCTTAACCTTTATTGGAAAAGGAATCTATATAGAAAATCAAAACGTTAATATAGGGCCTGATTCAGCTTCAGTTGCAGTGTTGCTGCTTTTTGTCACGCATGCTGGGGGCCACCCAGCACAGAGCAAGGCTGCCTAGCATGCAAAAGCCCCCCTCCCCCGCGCTGTAATCACAATTTAATTGTGATCGCTCTGCAGAATTCGGGTTGCCCCTGCGTTCATAGCCTGGCTGCGAAGGCAGATGTGCCCCTGACACGTATCGGGTCTCATTGGCTGTGTGTGATGTCACGCAGCCACCTCCAAAACAATCCACTCCTGTGTTGTCTGGATGGCGCCCCCCAAATGCTACATTGTCGCTGCCACATTGCCACCCTGTCGCTGTCACTCAAACTGAGATCACATTGTTCTGGGATAACACTTGGCGGTTTTGCGCATGCGCAATTTCACATTTCTGCGTGGCTTACTGATTTAACCCCATAGTGTTTTATAGGATGTTTGCCAAAGAACTGAGTTGCAAAACAATACAAACTGACAATACTAGTTTCCTGGTTGCATCACTATTGCTTCTATATGAACTTGTGCCTTAGTAACAGCTCATAACGTTCAGTGTATACAGTACCACCCCCATTCTAATGCAAATGCACGCGCACACATAGAAAATGACAATACTAGTTTCCTGGTTGCATCACTATTGCCTTTATATGAATTTGTGCCTTAGTAACCGCTCATAACGCTCAGTGTGTATATACAGTACCACCTCGATTTTAATGCACATGGAGGCACGCACACACATAGTAAAAGGCAATACTAGTTTCCTGGTAGCATCACTATATTGCTTCTTTGTGAACTTGTGCCTCCCCCTCCGTGTAAAAGGATCAGGGCCTGAAAAGGGACAAAGGCTAAGCACAGTAGACTGATGATAGTACTGACTGACACAGAGAATACATTATTACCATGGATCACAGCCGTGGCGCAAGGTGGATCCGTTACTTAACTGTTTCCACTCTGCCAGCTGCAGGCTGTTGGCAGAAACATTTTTTATCCCATCAAAGAACATTGCAGGGACTTTGGGAGTGCAGGCAGGTCTGCTTGATGTCATGAATCCCGCTCCTGTGGGAACATTTTTGGGATGGCCAGGCTATCTTTATGGGACCTGCTGGGCCATAGGCAGGAGCCTAGGTTATCTTGTGGAAAATCCTCCTCTGCACCTTGCACCCATTTATAGGCCATAAACTAAGTTAAGCATTCCAGCTTTAGGGGCTATTCAATCCCTGTTGTGCTTGTTATTTTGTCAAGCTTTTCTGTTTTACCGACAAGAAATCTTATTTTTCCTAGGTCGCCTATTCATTGTGTTGTTTTCTCGATTTTCGAGCTGAACTTGCGTGATTTTTGTTTTTGTCTTCCTGGAGTGTTGAGAAGAACAGTACTCGTACTGTCCAGCTTATGTTTGTGAAAAATCTTGGGATTATTTTGTCCGCATATTCAATGTGGAATGCTGAACTTGATGTCAACACTTTATAGCGCTGCGGAATATGTAAGCGCTATATAAGAATCTGTTAATAAATAAATAACTGGGACTACTGGGGAAATGATATGTAACTGTCACTACTAGGTACATCTATAACTGGCAAGGACATGATATGTAACTGGCACTACTGGGGACATCTATAACTGGCACTACTGGGGACATGATATGTAACTGGCACTACTGGGGACATGATATGTAACTGGCACTACTGGGGACATCTATAACTGGCACTACTGTGAACATGATATGTAACTACCACTACACATCTATAACTGACAGTACTGGGGAAATTATATGTAACTGGAACTACTGGAGACATCTATAACTGGCACTACTGGGACAATTATATCTAACTGGAACTAAATAAGTGCAAGAAAATTATTGCTTGGCATTCAAATTCAGTACCTGAGATATTACACAAACTTTGTTCCATGTTTTGAAAGCTTGTTCATGCTCAAATAAAATATATTTGTGTGTATTTCATGTGTTTGATGTGCCCTCATTGAAGTATTAAAATATTCCAAATGACGGGATAATCCATTATCCAAAATGCTTATGATCCCGAGCATTTTGGATAAAGGATAATCAACCTGTACATTTCAAGTGGAAGATGAACTGTACAGCAGCATTGAGGATAAATTGGTGTAGAGAGAGTCGGTAGTCAGGGAAGAAGAGGTTATAGTTGTGTATTCTTTTTGGATGAACAAATAGTGGATGAGGGTCATAGTAGCATACAGAGTGAAAAGGGTTTTTTATCCTGGAAATATATTTTGAGATGTAAATAGCAGAACTGCGAGAGGTGCTGATTGTGTGGTTTGAAGGAGATGGATGAGTTGAGGGTAACTCTAAGACCACACACTTGAGGCTAGAGGAGATAATTGTTCTTTTAATAAATAATGTAGTTGTGGGAAGTGAGGTTGTGCATGAGGATGGGAAGATGATCAGCTCAGTCTTAGACATAATGGGGGAAATTTACTAAGAATACGATTTTTTCTATTTGTATTCGTATTCTTAATTTGAATGAATACGGCTGTTTTAGCCGTATGTAAATTTGTGTTCTGGAGGATAATTTACAAAGCAGTCAAATACGACTGCTTTGTAATCCCCGATGTCGTAGCCATTTGTATTAGCAGCCGTATATAAAAATGTACTCAATTTAAGATGATGGCATTTAAATGCATATACTGCCTATATTATTACCGTACATCCTATTTATCATCTGCTTTTTCTAATAAGCAATCAACGTTTGTCACTTCCTGTCTCAATATAACATCATTGTTCTATTAATAAAGTAATTTAGTGTAAGATCATGAGCAAGCAGCATTGACACAGAATGGGCTTTTACCTAATAACCAAAAGAAGGAAGCGGCATTGTTAGGAAATCACATACTATCCTATATCTTCTATATATCATCTTGCTTGACAACCAGCACTTACTAGCCCCCTCCCTCTCTCCCATGCAAATTGGTATTGTTAGGCGTTTCCCCTGTGATTCTACAAGAATTCTGTTATGTATATTGGGATATTCAATCCTGGCCAATATTTCCGATGATCGGAAATATCAGCCAGGACCTATTCTATCCTGGCGTTTTCATCCAGGACTCGCCTCTGCAAATTCAACTATAATATTTTAATACATTGTCATAAACATCTGCCCATTTTTCGAATTATCATCCGTTTCCGACTAAAAAGACGTGGATTTGCTGATTCACGTCTTTTCCGACTTTCGGAGTGTTTCAAGAAGTCAAAAAACTTTAAAAACATTGAATACATAGAATTTCGATCTATTCTAATAAAAAAACCCGCAGATATGTCCAACTATCGGAAATATCGGCATGGATTGAATACCCCCCAAAATGTTCTATTGAATACATGAATACATATATTTAGACATTGCCCATTATTCCTGTGTTTTTTTATTTATTTTGCAACACTAACATACAGTAGCTTCTCACAATTATTTGGGCACGTCTGTTTGATATATTAATTGCTGATTAATCCAGTTTTTGAATTCTTGCATGATGTACTCATTCAGTGGTCAGATCATTTTGAGCAGCTTTGGATAGTAGGAGAAAACATGGAGAGTGGGAGCAGTCGTATACTCTAATTGAGGGCTTATGATGGTCAGGTGTCATTAAACAGGTTCTATTGTGTGTGAAAGAGAACAAATCAACTGTATTTATAATGCAGGAGGTCGACAATGTCTAGGCAGACAGTCATTAGGTACGAAAGGTTGAGATAAAAGTGTTTGACACACAAATGGTGGCTAATGTAGTATCTTTCTGAGATGCGTCCAGCATCGCGGCTTCAGCCAGCAGACTGAAGACATCAATGAGGATTCCGGCACCAGAATCCTGACTGCTGGGATGAAATGTAAGTATACACGGCTGGTTAGGGTTAGGCCAGAGAAGGGTATAGGTTAGGTTTAGGCACTAGGGGGGAGGGGGGGCACTTAGGGTTAGGCTGCTAGGGGGAGGATAGGCACTGAGTAGTGGACTTAGGGTTTGGCTGCTGGGCTGGGGGGTAGGTTTAGGTGGCAGGACCAGTCATCCATATGTATCCCATCTTTCTTGTTATCTGCCACCACCTGTAGAAACCTGTACCCTCACGGGCTCTTTCCTCACTATTCCCAATAGATGTTCACATGGATAGTAAATAAAGCAGATCCTAAATGTGTGACAAAATAACCATATGGGACACAAACATGTGTCGACCATTTGTACCCGGGGGGTGCCCCAAACCAAGCTACGCCACTGAGTACATTCCGCTGTACAGTATTTTACATTCCTTTGTTCTGTTTTATAGTTTGAGATACCTTGAAGTTCATATTGTGCACACACTATTACAAATATAATAATTACATGAATAGAAAACATTTTAGAAATAAAATAATTTTTAAAACAAGTGTATTATCATTATTAAGGCCCTCATACACTAGTGAGATTTGGTCCCAACGTATTGGGCCGATAAATCGGACCAAATCTCATTTCTTTGACATCCTAGCCGATGTGCGGTCCCTTGCGCATCAGATCAAGTTGGGAGGTCGGACAGGCTGCATATAAGATTTTATGTCATGTGACGCAATCCGCCCGGCCCGAGCAGGCATCGGCCCATAAAATGCTGGGCATTCCCCTGCCCCAGTGCCTCAGCTCGCACCCCATCCCCATTCCCTGCTCGTGCGAACCTGCCAAGTGTTATATGCACCAAAGGCATTCACACATGGGGTCTGCACATACGTATTTTCACGCATTAGCAGACCCACAACATCGGTCCCTGGAACGAATTCCGCTCACAGTGAGTCAACCTGAGTCACCCCTAATAAGGTCTAAACACAGCTAATAAGTATATTTACAACAAACTGCATTATAAAAGAGTAAATTTGAGGTGCTTAGCATAATTTTGGGCAAAAATGTAACCCCAGTGGCGAAACATATGAGTGGTTGGTCCAGTTGCAAAAATATAATTTGTGCCACCCTCCTCCACTCCAACCCAAGTTCACAATATGCCACACAGCAGTGGGTGACAGGGAAAGCAGAGGGTGACCGTGGAAAGCAGGGGTCTAAAGGTGGCTATACACTAGTGTGATTTCTCACAGCGGTGTATGGCCATCTGATCCCCTTTGAGCCACCTGAGACCTTCACATGGCATGCGGTCCTTTCACATGTGCTGTATCACATTCTCCATTCCCCACCACCAGCAGGGGTCCGTGTTGGATGTTGGACGTGCACACAGGACCGCGCATCGGATGTCAAACGCATCCGATTTCATGGTCCGATCTATCAGAATCAAAAAAAATGTACAGCGGCCTATTAAGGACTCTTCTACCAGCTGGCCCAGAAAATGTCAGGTCCCTCAGGCAGTGGGGTCCACCCTGCTTTATGCACTGGGCCATTCATCTGACATTGCTCAAAATGGTCTGCAAGGGGGTCCAGGGTCATAACTCATTGCTAGCCTGGGCAGAAGTGGGCCCCTTAGTCCTCAGTACCCATGGCAGTTCTGCCTCTGCGTGACCTTGTGAATTTATCCGGTGGGTCACTAACACTAAGATTCAAGTCCAGGGCATGGGAAACTCCAGGTTAGCATCACACTAGTAAGAGGTTTAACTTTTAAAAGGTGTTACATTAGTAATAATAAAGCACTGGGACATGTAGGAAGTGAGAGCAGAGAATTCTAAGATATGAATGATGAGATAGGGGATGAAGTCAGGAGAGCAGGGCTGCTATCAAATATTATGCAGTCCAGGATTACCTGGGCCCTCACCCCCACACCCCCCACCTCACCTTTCACTCCATCTGCAGCCCTCACAACTTACTGTTC
This sequence comes from Crinia signifera, assembly GCF_055691185.1. NCBI lineage: Eukaryota > Metazoa > Chordata > Amphibia > Anura > Myobatrachidae > Crinia > Crinia signifera. The sequence continues at coordinate 113,430,544 of NC_139224.1, forward strand.
TGGCCACCGGTTTTCAGTCCAGGGACAAGGCCACAGGACATCAAGTGGCACCCCTAGGCACAAACCGCAATGGTCGAGAAACACGGCAGAAGCACAGAGAAGGAGTCCAGAGCAGGCAGCACTGGCAGTATTTCAAATTTGTAACTAGCTGCGGGCCAATAGGAGCTAGAGAATTTGCAGCCAATCAGGAGCAGCCAATCAGGAGTGCACTGGCACTGTCCCTCTATGGCAGCCTGTAATACACATTACTGCCATGCCGGCCATGGCAGTAATGTGAGCTGGTAGGGTTGTTGTTGACAATATGATCAAGAAGTTTAAGGGGGAAAGGAAAGGGGACAGATGGGTCAATAGTTCCATATTTTTAAGAATAAAAATATTTTCTATTTAAAACTCATTAAATATCAAAATATAATGTAAGATTTACATCTATGTTCTCTAACCTATCTCATTTCAAGCATACCTACTTCTTCCCCAGCCAATTACTGCAATCAGATCATGATCAGATGGCGAATGCAGTGTCAAACGCAGCATTTCTAGAGGGAGGTTTCCAAATGCAGTCCACAATCTCCCACTCTCTAGAATACTAGACCAAGTGGCCGATTCAGATACGTTCGTTAGGGTCCGACTTTGTCCCCGTCCCCGATGTTTGGGGTTTGCATATGCGCAAACCTTCGGGAGCGAACAGATTCGGAGAGTTTCACACTCACCGGGCTGTTCGCTCTGGAAAGGGAGGACCAACCGCAGTGCAGGATGGTTTTGTCCGTTTGATTAAAAACAAACAGCTTTTTTGCAATCAGGTCTGAATAACCCCCAAATAATATGGGTTCCAATGATATGATCCATACCATTCTGCTACTCATAAACAAGATATAACAAGATAAATTAATTTACAATACCAGGTGTATTCAGGGTGCTGTGATAATACATGAGAAGGTCAGATAATCACTTACCAGCCCATTTCAGGAAGTCCGCACCCTCCATCTTGTTGTACCTCAGGGCTATGTCATAAGCCGTTTCGCCACGGAAGTTTAATAGCAAGATGTCACCTCCCAACTCCACAAGAGTCTTTAATACCTCCAAATGACCCCATGCTGCAGCACAATGTAGTGGCGAATATCCTGCAAAGAAATCATAAACATAATGACTTCTGATAATTGGACACTAACAACCATACAAAGAAAAAATCACTTGTTTATAAATGTATTGATTTTATATCAATTTGTGAATACCATATGTACAGACTAAGTACAGAAATTCAATCTAATGGTTTTCCCACCGAAGACTGGCCCTTATTTTGTTGCATCTGGGTGATGTTAACATGTCAGTCCCTATTACTGAACATTTTTTTAAGAACTTTGTTCCATATTTCTGTTACTCTGTATAAAGTAAAGAACTGTGTATTGCTAGTCATAAAAGTGCAATAAAAAGTTAGGTGCAAAAAAACCCTACAAAATTGTCATGCATAATACAGTATTACTTTTCTTTATAGCAGGTGGATTATAGTGTTGGGAGTCTGGGGCGCACTGCTGCCTGGAGATCTTTCTACCCAGAAGAGATATCACCATGTCTCAAATGCAATACAATAGTAGACAAAGGCGGTCGGAAGAATGCGATCCGGTCGTGCAAAAACAATTCTAATAAGTACACGTGTAGAAACTAAAAAAAAAAGTCATAATATGTTCCTTTTTGGCAAGGTTATGAAACCTCTGATTAAAGTTCTTTTGTCGGTGAGATGGGTATCTGTAGTAGGTGTATCCAAGTGGACGGCTGTTCACTGTTCCAGTAAGGTGATGATTTGCTCAATATGTGTGATGACATAAATAAAAATTTGTGTAAAACTTTCAGTGTGGGTAATTTCTTATAGGTGAATATAAATCAACCAATAGAAGTTGAATCGATGTTCTCTAGCAGCGTATCTCGCTGACCTCTAGAGGAGGGATGGGAGAACACATAGAGGTATCTTTTTGATGAACCGATGAAAAAAAGGAGGCATACCTTACTCACACTAGATGAGGTTGTAGCCCCAGATGTAGTGCACCTGAGATGTTGCTTTAAAAGTCTTTCTGGGCGCACAGATGAAGTCACTGTCTTCCATCCGGGAGCTGGCGTTCGGATCTGCAATCGCCAGCCCCCGCCAGGGGACACGTGCACATCCCCTTCTAAGGGAGCACCCTGGGTCCCTACCGCCTCTTCGCCTGTCCCCGTCACGGCCCCACCTCCCCGCTCCCCTCCTAACCCTGCCTGTCTCCCTGAAGTGGAGACGGCAGGGTTCGTGCCCCTCACCACATGGTAACTGGGACATGCGTGCGAGTAGGATGCTCACGCGTCCCAGTCAGATGGAGCGCCATCTCGCCAGCAGGGGCATTCTGGCGAGCCCAGGCGCTGGCTGAGAGGAGCTCCACCTGTACCTTGCTTACTGCTAAAAGAGGGGCGAGCAAGCATGTAACTGTTTCTTTGATTATGATTATACAGGTATAGAGGTGCAAAAGGTGTGGCGTACCCCACTCACAGTAGGTGCACACTCCAACATCCAGAAAATAGTGTCCAAATAAGTTTAATAACACATCACCAAATGGCTATTTATATATACTTATACTTTTGAACTCATATCTATCGATAATTTGTAAAAACAAATTGACATTTATTAGATTCATCAGCGTTTTCACAGGTGTCATACGAAAGATCAATCCGCAGCCCAACGCGTTTCGTCCCTCAGGACTTCATCAGGGGCAATGAACAAATCTCTAGAGGTACTAAATCCTCTGGTAGAAGTGGAGATGATGATGTCAAAACAAGTTTTTGATACTGTCGTTTTTAAATGTGACAGGTATTTTCTGGGCCGCCGATTTTACAAATGCTGCACACAAAACACCAACAAGATGGTGAAAGGTCATGAATCACTTTTGACACCAGTATATTGGCTGTAAACTTCTGTCTCCAATATAACTCAATTGGGAAATCGCTGACAGCGATGGGAGGACAAAGGAGAGCTGAGGTGGTAAAGCTGTGTAACAAAAGAAGGTGGGTGGTGAAGGTGGGTGGTGAGAAGGGTTCTGGGCTGGTCCCAGAGGAGGGGCATACCTTCATTAACTAGCCACACACTGTAGGGGTTGGAGCTGGGTGCAGGGGGGGATGAGGGCACTGGTGGTAGGAGGAGAAGACCGGGTGCAAGGGAGGAGGTGGAGCAGCTGGAAAGGGTTTCATGTCTGTCCTAATACTTATGTAGATGACAGCCACTGTATGCCCTTCAACCGCACTTTGACTAGCGCCTTTAAAAAACTGTGCGAGCTTGCCCCCCATGTTCCAGCACCCATGTACCCATCAGATAATTATTAATGTTATCTGCCTCCTTGTGCCCTTATTATAAGTGTACTATGATTCCTCTCTCTACTACTCAGCCAGATATATTGGCCAATAGTAAACTGCTGGACATCATTGGGGATTTGCGAATACCTGTACCAACCACTGAATTGTAAATCCAGCAATACGAACTTGCAGTGGCGTAGCTTTGTTTGGGGCGCCCCCCCGCCGTTAATGGGGGGGCGCCCCCTCTTCTCCCCCACCCCCTGGCTGCCCGTGCCCCCTCCCCCCATTGCCACAGGCTTACCTGTCCGCCGCGCGTCCCGGCTCCCCTCCTGGCTTCAATCAATTCTATGCAGACGGACCACGATAAAATGGCCGCCCCCATACCGCAGACAGTTTCAGAGAACAGTCTGCTTTATGGGGCGGCCATTTTATCGTGGTCCGTCTCCATAGCATTGATTGAAGCCAGGAGGCAACGGGGCGCGCGGACACTGGACAGGTAAGCCTGCGGGGGATGGGGGGCGGGGGGATTACTATAGCACCGCAGCCCCCCGGCGCCCCCATATGCACAGCGCCCCCCCCCCCCCGCGACCGTGGGGGCTGCGGTGCTATAGCTACGCCACTGAGTACTTGCCCCTTTACAGTTGGGTTATTTTTTTCTTGTTACTAAGCAGGCTATGAAACCTGACCCATATAACATGAGAAACCTTCACAATGAAATAAAAGAATGGTTAGCTCTTCCTGGAAATAAATCCAATCAGTATTTTGCACAAAGGGTGTATTGTTGTAAGGTTTATAGTTGCTCTATTTGCTTTAAGTATTAATATTGCTGTGGTTGTTGTTATTATCAGAATCTGTATGGCCTGGCCCTTCAGCAGAGATTCAGTGAACATATAACTGGCTAGAAACAGTTGGGAGTACCTTGAGCACATTTGTACATAAAGAGCTTTTGATTACACAAATATACTGTATATTACATGATTATTCCTTTATACTTATGATGTCTAAAGGTGGAGATCATCATTATTACCATCTTTTATATTAAAGGCCACCACAAAATGCTGCAGCGCCGGGAAGTCTGCACAACAAATCTCATAAATATAAAACATACTGAGAAACAAAACAAGGATATATATCGGGTGGACAGGGAGGTCGGAATGCAGAGTGTACTGCTTGTAAAAGCTTACAATCTAGGTAGAGGGTAAAGTTGAGATAATAGGAGTAAAGCTGTGTACACACGGTGCAATATCGCTGGCAATATGGTCGCTGAACGACCATATTGAAAGCGATTTGTTTGTGCTGCGGCGATAAATTGCCGGGTGCACGCTCCCGTTTTCAGCCCCCTAATGGTCGCTGGTCGCAGAGTCTCCGGCAGAGTCTCCACTTCATCCAGTGTTCAAACTGGACACTGAGCAATATATTGCACCGTGTGTACACAGCTTTAGAGGGATGGGACAATACCCAAAAGGAAGTGGTATCAAATAGTGGTGCAATAGGCTATATTTAAGATAAGGCTTTTGAGAAATCTCTTGACAGATTAACGGCTGAGGAGAGTATGGTAAGGCAGGGTTGTGCTAAGACGTCCCGCTCGTGGGGATTCTGACAGTCATTACACTGAAGTCGAAATCAGGCCATCCGGCACCCCAGGCAGGGGAGGTAGTTCTATAAGAGCATTTTTGGTGGAGGAAGTGAGACATATGTAAAAAGGATATTTCATAACAAGGTGAAAGATGTATAAAGGGAAAATATTGGTCATTGTATTGAAGTAGGTAGCTTTAATTGTTTTTGGTAGGATATTGGAAGCCATTGTAGAGATTTAGACTGGTGAACTTAGTGTGGCAATACAATAATCAGTGGTGTAACTAGGTGCCACGGTGCCTGGAGCACAGACATGTTTCGTGCCCCCCCATTTGTAGTAGGCGGGGCTCTTGCGCAGCAGGTATATTATACCACACCGTAATACCCATTACACATAAAGCCAAATGCCATAATGCCAATGCCAATGTTGGAATGCTGAACGCATTCTCCCATACACATATGGGACCCTTTACATTACATTGTCTACAAATGGAAGTTATAGGTGCTGCCTTATACTATTTATTGTAATGCCTTATGCTTTAAAAATATAGGACAACGTGGAATATTTTTTAGCCCCCTTACCCCCAAACTAAGAGAGGGATGACCGGGAACACAAACCCGAAAAAGGTACTTGCAATGTGGAGGTGAAGCTGTGACGGCATAATTTCCCAGGAGCTTCTGTGCTCTGCAGTGAGACAGCTACTATGCAGGAAAGACCCAGAGCAATCTAGCCCTAGGCCGCCAGAGACAGCATGCGCATGTGGCCCATAAAAGACACGACCTCCCTTGCCCAGCCCGCCTGCCTCGCACCCCTCGCCCGCTCCCGCTGTGCCCGGCTGTCTGCCGCTATTTTCAATTCAAGTTCCCCGCTGGACCGCAAACCAATAGGCGATCGCAGTCCAGCAGCCACCAATGTTTCTTATTGACTGCTGGACTGCAAGCGCTTATTGGCTAGCGGTCCCGTGGAAGACAGCTGGGCACAACAGGGTGTGGGCGAGGGGTGCAAGGCAGGTGGGCAGGCTGGCAGTGCACGGCTCCGGCGCCCTGTGATCCTTTGGCGCCCAGAGCTTGTGCTCCGCCCTCGCTACACCCCTGACAATAATATCAAATTTAGGATGGATTCTATTGAGGATAGACAAGTGTGGGGAAGGCTAAAGAGGAGAAATGTACAGTAGCCAAGCAGGATATAAAGTGAGAATGTATAAGGGTAATGGTAGAGTCCAGAGTGAGAAGGCCACATTAGGTCACAGGTTACAAGAGGAAGAAATATGATGCACATGTGGGGCCAAATGTAATAGGGTGTGAGAATCAGAAAGTGAGAGATTTTGGGAGAGTTTACCCATTGTTTTTAAAAGCGGCAATCAATAACAAATTATGGCAATCTCCCAAAATCTGTCACTTTCTTTGTAAGGAAGTGAAGGTGTGATTAAAATAATACAAAATAAAATTTGTATTATTTTAATTGCACCTTAGAACTCTTTGTTCAAAAGTCAGGCCTGATTTTGTCAGATTTGACACAATTCAGACAGTTTGGGCCAATTAATCTGACAAAATCTGATGGTGACTGACATGACAAGGACCCGACGCATCGTGTCTGACCCAAGAAATTGATCGTCCTGCACATAAGATCTATCTCATCTGGTCAATTATACACACATATTGTGGCTGTTCTGTTTTTTTTTTTTAATGAAGTTCAGCACCATAAAATAAACAATTTATTTTATTCATAACTAAAGATTTTTAGCTAAAACCAAAAATGTACAGGCCGTGGAAGGCAATTACAAATTATTTATTATAATTAATTCCAACATTTTTTTACATCACAGACAAGGACAACAGTCCTGAATTTCACAGATCAGATCGCTGTTGTGCAAATTCACCCAGCAGACAATGGTCCTTATTCTGGTTCACTCGCAGAGGCAAATTCCTTCTCCAATGTACAAAACCATGGCCCTTATTCTGATTGAGTCAGATGGCTCCGAGTGCGGACGGCCGGCCGATGGTGTTTGCGCATGTGCAGAGGCGTATCTGCGCATGTGCGAAGGCCTCACATGTACGAGCACGGCGTGAGGTCCGTGCAGAAAATGATCGTAAGGGAACCATCCGAGCAGGGTGTGGAGAGGGGCGTGAAGGGCTGTTTGGGCTCATTACCATATGTGTACACCTCACATTTCATGGGCGTTCCCATGAAAAAGCTGGGCGTACGTATGGTAATGCGGCCGTGACGCACTTGTGGGGGACGGACATCTGACATAGCCGGATGTCAGCTGCCTGCCCATATCCCTGCTTTCATATGGAAAAATGTCTGAGTGGTCTGGAGCACTCGGTGCTGCCTGACCACTCGGTCCATCATTCGATGGTCGCCGACCATAGGAGGATGGTGGAGGTTCCCACAGATGGAGGAGCTGTTCACATGAAACATCCACTCGCGGCCCTTTTGGTCGGCGTCTTACCGCATTCGGACGGTGTGAGCGATACGTACGATAGGCGGGGCTAAGAACACTCGGTTCCTGTCTGAAATACGCATGCATCAGATTCAACTAGAATAAGGGCCCATGTGCACTGCAGGTGGGGCAGATGTAACTTGTGCAGAGAATTAGATTTGGGTGGGGTTTTTCTTCAAAGTGAGAGCTATATTGCAGTGTATAAATAAAGCAGCCAGTATTTACCCTGCACAGAAACAAAATAACTCATCCAAATCTAATTTTCTCTGCACATGTTACATCTTCCCCCTACAGTGCACATGGTTTTGTCCAACTAAGAAGGAATTTGCCTCAAAGAATGAACTAGAATAAGGCCGAAAGTGCAAATGCACAAGGCCAAACAGAAATAAAATCCATTGTCTTTTTTTGATTGGAAGCCATACGCAAGGTTATTGACAGGAAATCATTAGATAATAAATGTGTTGCAAATGGATTTGCTATTCGCTAATCAGCGTGATTTTTGCAAGCCATTCCCAGCCTTGCACCCTGTGTAAGTCTGAATAACCCTCTTAGTAAATTCTGCCCTATATATCTGATCTTTTCTTTGGCTGTTGATGCCACAAGAGGCCAGCAACTAGCAGAAAATGGGTGCAATGGAAACAAATAATCTTGATATTAGGATTTCATAAAAGTTTTCATCAATAAGAAAATCTTGGGCTGAATAATACAATGCTAATGATATGCCAGAAAGTGATACTGATATTGATATTCATTTAACCACTTGAAATTGTCCGGGCTCTGCTGCGCTGCTGCAGCGGGCTGTCCTGGAAAATTTCCATACCACTAAGATGAAGGTGTGCGCCAGTGGTGCCTGCAGCTGTGCACCACTGGTGCATCCTGGCAACCCCAAGTGGGCGCTCTCCCCTCCCGTCGCCCCCCTTCACCTCTCCACTCAAGCGATCATACGCCGGAGCTCCCCCTCTCCCGCCCCGCCGCCATAAGTTGTAGTAAGAAGGCGACAGGTGGCAGGCTCGGGGATGTTCGGCACGGTTCGGGGGGACTTGGGATTTCGGGCGCCCAAGACCTCCCAAGCCACCCCGAACATCCCGAGCCTGCCACTTGTTTTGAACGGCGGCTGGGGCAGCGGCAGGGCCCGGGAGCTCCGGCATATGACTGCCGGAGCAGAGATGGGGGGGGGGGGGGCGACGGGGGGTTACCCACAGCTCTATGGTGGGTTTTGCTGGGGCAGGACAAACCTGCCCACCACTCAAGGGGTTAAAGATCTAAGTCAAGACCATAAAAAGGAACACTAAAGTCTGCAATCAAAGCAATATTTTTTCAATCAACTGGAAATGTTCTGAACTGTAAGATAGTAAGCCAGTTAAACATATCCAGCATAAAATGCATTAATATTAATAATATACCATTGCTATCTATTATAAACGGTTTAACATAGTCAGGACAATGTAATTATTGGTAGGTATAGGCATGCTCAGACCATTTTATTAGGGGGTGCATCATTGGAGGGGCGTGTCTATCATAACCTACTGGGCGTGTCTATGACTGCCTACTGGTCATCTATGCATACTAAATAGAAGGTGACTTTTTTATGTATATGGTCTTCAGAATAAATCATTCCCCCCCCCCCCCCCCTTCACACACACACACACACACTAGGGGACAGTGTGCACTGAAGGTGCGCTGCAAAAATTTACACTGTAATGCCCATTACACATAATGCCACACACAATGTAATACCCATTACACATAATGCCACACACTGTAATGCCCATAACACATAGTGCTACACATTGTAATGCCCATAACACAGTGTGCCACACACCATAATGAACATTAAACATAATACCACACACACACTGTAATGCCTATTACATATTATGCCACATAAGTGCCGCTTACCTACATGCTCATTGCCAGGGATATATTGCTTATTGTCAGGTGACACATTCTCGTTGCCAGGGGTTACATGCTTTTTTTTGCCAGGGGTTTCATTCTTGTTGCCACATTGATTACATGCTCGTTGCCCAGGGGTGATTTACACACTTGTTGCATGGGGGAGTTATATGTTCTTTGCTAGGGGGGAGTATATGCTTGTTGTCAGGGGGAAGGGGGGTTTACATGCTCGTTGCCAGAGTCTTTAATGCTCGGTGCCAAGGAGACTTCAATGCTCGTTGCCAAGGGGTCTTACATGCTTGTTGCCATGGTGAAAAGGGGGTACATGCTCATTGCCAAGGTGGTTCCTTTCAAACAGCGCACAAGCACTACCAGAATCTGCACTTCTGGGTAGCGCTGGCGTGCTGGGCTTCTCTGGCAGACACTAGAGGTTCAGCAGTACCTCCCTCTAGTGTCTGTCTCCTCCAAAGTTGCAGATATTTTTGTAGGGACTGTCACCTTACAAACTCTGCAGGTGGCTGGGTGGCCTGTGGGATGCAGCCTGGAGGTGGCGGCGGGGGGGTGGGCCAGTCATTATGGGGTGTCTGGACACACCCGACACCCAAGTTATGATAGAAAACATGTTTCTACTTACCTGAATTGCAACCTTCTTCCCAATCCGGAAGGTCTCCTGAAGGCAACAATGGTTATGCTCTCCTCTGCTAGCGCTGCTTACCTACTTCAATAGGTACCTTACCTTCTTCGGTACTTATGTAGTATCTGGGCTGCTGATTTTGAAATCGGGTCTATCGCATCGCATACGACCATATCGCATGCGATGCGATGCGATGGACCCGATTTTTCCATAGGATTCAATGTTAAAATGGACTGAGTCCATTTTAACATGGAATTCAATGGGAAAAGGGATCCTTTTCATACCCCTACCATCCAAGTGGGCATGGAGTTGGATATAAACCTGTGGCGAGCGTAGCGAGCCACCGAGCCCGAAGCGTGAATACCGGGCTTCGCTCGCCACGCTTCGGGCTCGGTGGCACGCTACGCTCGCCACAGGTTTATATCCAACTCCATGCCCACTTGGATAGTAGGGGTATGAAAAGGACCCCTTTTCCCATTGAATTCCATGTTAAAATGGACTCAGTCCATTTTAACATTGAATCCTATGGAAAAATCGGGTCCATCGCATCGCATGGCATGCGATATGGTCGTATGCGATGGATCCGATTTCAAAAGCGGCAGCCCAGATACTACATAAGTACTCCTTCTTCAATTATCATCCTATCCAGACAGCTCCATTAGTTCAAAGGTAACAGTCTGATAACAAAGAAGCAAGCATAGCTGGACTATTCGAACCTTTGGAGGAGTTTCCAGATTGGGTGAGACTGCTACAGAACTGCGCATTCTACCCAAATTTTCTGTACTCCATCCAAAATTACGGTTACATGTTGGCTGGAAATATCCTTTTGGTGAAACTATTTTTACATGCAAAGTGATCATTCATAATGAGAAATACAATTATGTTGTGAGTGTACAATCTAAAGAAATGCAAATGTATTCCTAGAAATAATTCAGGTCTTCAAACCTAAAAATTTCAATCCTCCAACAAAAAACAATTGTGTTGATGATGCACATGAAACAATAGGGGGGATTCAGTATCAGTGGTAGAAAAGTGAAAATCCCAATTTAGTGACTTTTGCTATTGCATGCACACCCCAGCATGAATGTGTGAGTTGTAAAAAATGGAAAATACAACCACAGTCTAAGTGACAGCTGGGGGGAGGAGGGGCAGGCACGAAGCATTGGCTGGTACAGTCTAGCCAATGGAGGCGTGTCTGAACCATTTCCGGGGTGGTTTGCAGATGCTGCGAGACATCACATGCAGCTGCTGCAAGCTAATATATTCCAGCCCTGTGCCTGACTTCAAAATTGAAAGATTAATGTAGGAAATCCACGGTCCTCAATTAGTTGGTGGGGTTCTAATGGCATGTTGCTATGGAAACATAATTTTGTCCCTGCCTCTTGGCAAATATTCACCAATAGCAACAATTTTACCATGAGGGGGCAGAACTTAATAAAGCAAGTAGTCTAGCACTGACCCCACTACCACCCACTTGCATTCTCCAGTTAAAGCAGTAAAGTATGCTTGAAAGCAGGCATGTCCAAACTGTGGCCCTCCAGCTGTTGTGCAACTACACATCCCAGCATGCATTGCCATAGTTTTAGCATTCCCTAATAGCAAAAGAGTGGCAAGGTATGATATGACTTGTAGTTTCACAACAGCTGGAAGGCCATAGTTTGGGCATGCCTAGTTTAAAGGCATTTATTGTATATTCTTGTTAAGCTGAAATTTACCTTAGATTAAAAAGATGAAGGTGAAAAGATCATATATGTCATGCGCATCTATCGAAACTGGATACATACTAAAGAACAAATAAAGAATGGTAACCTCGATCTGTTTGTTGATTAATGCTCGCTCCATATTTAACCAATTCTTTCACAACTTCAATGCGGCCAAGAATGCAGGCTACAAGTAGGGGGTTCCTTCCCAGCAGATCTTCCTCTAGGAGCAGCTTGCTTCCTCGCTCACGTTGAACATCAGCTGGATCTTCAAAAATGGACTGTAGGCCTGGTACATTTCCTTCCAGAGTGCACAGAAGAATTGGATTGGTCTGATTTAAATTGTTTAAGCAATCCATCGTATTATCCTTTTTGTGTCTCCAGTAAACTTCACAATGGAATCCACTACTCTAATAAAGAAAATACAAACACTAAACATGAATTAGGTTTACATTCACTGTTTAGGAATATTTTGAGCCAGAGGTATCAAGCTTCAAAAAGTGATAACGTGGAGTGATACACAACTTACCAATCAGCTCCTACCTTTCATTTTTCAAACCCAGCCTGTAAAATGGTAGTTAGGAGCTGATTGGCTTGCTGTATATCAGTGTCCATTTTATCATTTTTTGAAACTTGATACATCTGGTCCTTTGTCACATTTTAGCCTATCTAGTAGTGTAGTGTAAAATATATCAGCTATACCGTATATACTGTATGTCTAGTGTCCGTAAGTCTCAGAAACACTGCCATCTGCTGGCAGAGAGTGAAACTACATCTCTGTATCACACATGTACAAACACAGAAGGTAGCAGACTAGGAGCAGGCTTATGCTGCTTTCACACCGCAAAACCTGCTTAGACCCTGTATTTAAAATGCTTCTTAAAACGGGTCAGAGCAAGTTAAAACCCCTTTCACACCACATGTAAATACAGAGTCTCAAGCAGGTTTGCAGTGTGAAAGCAGCTGGAGAACAGGACGCACAGTAGCTATGAGACAAGCTGCTGGTGTCACCACAGTCAGGCTGAGAGAAGAGCGATAGAATACAGCAGACAGGAAGCAGCATCCCTGGCATGGCTGCAGGCAGGTGGCAACACCCGCACGCTGCCCTGCTCACTACAGAACCCTGGTGCACTTACCGGCTCCATGCATATGTAATGAGCGGGTCCCACTCATTAAATATGCACTGCACTGGGTCCCTGCTCATTAAATATGCATGGAAGGGGATCAATAGTGCTCGCAAAAAAAAAAAAAACGGGACTGAAACGGGTAGGACCCTGCTATTTTAACATTTTAAAATACAGGTTATTTTAAAACAGTAAATTCACTCTGGACCTTTCAGACCGCACATATTACCATTTTGAAACGGTAAAAAAAATGGCAAAATACCGGGTAATAAGTACGGTCTGAAAGGGGCATTACTAATATCTGTGTATGAAGATAATTTACAGTATATTGATGGTTTAGGCTGACATGCTTCAGTGGCAAATGCAGGATTTTTAGAGGGGGTTTTCAAATGTTATCCAAAATCTCCCACTCTGCAGTACATTGGATTAAGTACAGGAGTCTGGGGGAGTAGTAACAGCCCTGAAAATTGGTCTTTTTATACAATGAATACATACAGTATGAATATTTTACAGTACGGATGGTCTATGGTTTAGGCTGTTTTAAATAAGATAAACTTGTTAGGAAAATGTTTAAACAAGCATAATAGAACCAGTACTGCACTTTCTAATCTTATAATCTCCTATTTCATGAGAAGGCTCCTGTCTCTTCTTCCTGGCAGCTACTCTTTGGTCCATTGCAATGTTTGAGGGCACAGATCCACACATACAGTAAATGTGGTAGAAGAAGCTGGTACACTAGGCATGTGCTGCAGCTCTGCTGTGTCCCTTACACTACATGGTGTGGTGGCAGCTCTATTGATCATAGTATATACCAGTGCAATTGCCAAGAGGAGGGGGGTTTCCAGGCAACCAGAAACCCCCCCCCCCCATCACCACCCTGCGTTTGCCTATGTGCTTATCCCACTCAGTCTCTCAAAAAGCGCCAAAGTCATGCCATTGAGACTATTTAAAGATAGAAGATGATGTAGAAGTGCAGTTAGACACTCTCATTGTCTCTATGTTAAGGTTGAACTGAATTGTGTTATGATCTTAGTAACAGCAGAGCAAATTTATGAAGCAGTGATAACCTATTTCCTGTGTTTTCACTGAACAAAGTAGTTATTACTGATTCTCTAAAATGTATGAATTCCACCATAGCATTATGGGTACTTATTAAGCACAAAAGGCAGAGCTTTTGGTGGCTGGCCCACAAACACACATCATCACCTGAGAATAACACAATGGTTAGCTACTAGTCCTACTGCTGGACAATTTTCGTGCATGCACAGGGCCCCAGTTAGACCTGAATGCCTGGCTGGGAATTCGCACAGCGGTCGAGGCCATCCTGCGATTAAGTCCTGCAACCTTTTCTATACATATGCCGTTCGCAACAAGAAGCAGGTGTCTGGGGGTGGAAACCGGGCGTCTAGTGGGAGTGCTAAGAAAAACTAGGCGTGCCTAGGAAACAGCTGGGAGTGGCATGCCTGAGTGTTTTAGGGGAGGGTGTGTGATGTCAGCTCCAGACCTTTATTCATCGCAGCTGCAGCATAAGTCCAGGGGGGATTGGGAAGACTTGTGTCCAGTGTAAAAATCATTAGATGGTGAGACTGTTACGATGGTTTTGGACATATTAGCATAGCTGCGAATGGATGTGCAGCCGTACACATTCACTCACACAGTGTGCACATTGATTTGCAAGGCGGGATTTCGCTATAGCGGGCGGTGGCTTAACTGAAACCTGGCCACGAATTCAGGACCATGTATTCAGGTGTGAATCGGGCCCCCTGTCTGTCCTGAGCCCTCTTGGTTTTGCAACCTCTCCAGGAGTCATTCCTTACTGCCAGCACTAAGCTGATAAAGGTGGGATGGGATCACCGGAGAACTGATGAACCCCCCCCGGACGCCGCTGGTGACTGGCTGGGGGAGCACCCGGTGTCTGATGTCAACAGCCAATCCCCCATTTCGGGAAAGGAACTAGTGGGGGTTCACCCTAACACGAAGTCTGTCCACTAGTACCTAAGCCTAACCCTCCCATCCAAGGCCAACCACCTCCTGCATATTCACCGATGGGGATCTTGATGCTTTTGAGTATGCAGACCCGGTCTTTTGACAGCAGTCGGGATACCGGCATAAGTATACTGACTGCTGGCATCCTGACCGCTGGGATGCTAACTGCATCCCTCCCAGTCAGTCCAGTCACAGCGATCCCACCTTCAGCCAACTGAGGGCATGGTTGTTGGATACAGCATTCTCTTTGAGGCCACGCCTCATGCCTCATGCCTCATGCTGAAAGGCCACATCCACATTTATAGAGCATGTGTGCCTTAAGGTCCCCATACACGCTGCAATAAGCAGCGTGCAATGCGATGCATTATCGGGCGGATCGAATTGCAACGCGTGCTATGCGGTCCGCGGGCAGTACAAAAACTACTTTTTTGTACTGTGTGATGCGATGCCGGCGGGAGCACGCATCGCGTCGCATGCTGCTTAGCGCAGCATGTATGGGGACCTTCACTCTCCCCTCTCTTCTCCTGCCATCATGCTCTCCCTGTTTTACTGGATTCACACCTTAAAGGGAGTTAGGGCCTCATACACTTATGTGACTTCTCCTAGGGGAGAAGTCGCATATGATCTCCCCGGAGCTCCCCAGCAAACAGATCTGATAAATCTTAATGGCAGCCATTGCGCACTGGACCACGCATGATCGGATTGGAATTGGAGGTGAAGCACATGCGAATTGACACTCTTTACCTAATTTCTAATCAGGTGAAAAGTCGCACAATGCGCACCTTTAGATGTGCAGGACATGCTGGACACAGGGGAAGTAGTAGGGAACACTGGCAGGATAATTTTATATCATATAATATAGTTTCTTTTAAGTGACACAGTGTTAAATAATATTGAATATTAAAGTCACACATTTATAAATACTGTTCCTGCACTGCGAAACACTTGTGGCGCCTTAAAAATAAAATATAATAATAACAAAATAATAATAGATGTGTGTGTGTGACACACAGTGAAATGCTTTATAAATTGCCCCCACGTCCTAGCTGCCAGCACTATATGTGAGATGTGACATACCTACACAGCCCCCCGACTTCTGCCACTCTCCCACCTCCTATCCTGATTCCTGGTCAGTGGCAGTGCTGCAGGAATGTGCTTGTGCTGCGGCGGGCGGAGACTAAAGACTGTAAATAGGCGCGTTGCTATGGAGATCCCGGCTCTGCCGGAAGTGCGGGCCAAGCCTCTTTCTGGATGACCGGATAGGGAACTGTGGAATGCAGCTTTCCCCGGTGACACTGCTGCCGCTTCCCAGCGTCACTGCCATGGGAGGGGGACGGTGACACTTCCGCTTTCACCGCTATATGGGGTTCCTCCGGCTATATAGGGTGAAACGAGCGGAGAGGCTGCAGGTAATGGTGAGAGATAATAACATAATGTATATACAGTATGTGTGCGTGTAATAATGATTGTTCTTGACGGTATACATGTAAATGTGAGCCCTGGGAGATCTTATACATATTACACAGCAATAGTGATGCATCTGCTGTATATTGCCTAGGCCGCTGGTACTGTAGTAGCACCTTCAGATTAGCCAAGAGATATTTTACAACTTGTCTTTCCCCTGTTCTCCTGGAGCTAGAAGCCAGGCCAAATAGCTTACAGGATGCTGGGACTTTTAGTTCTACATTAACTGGAGAGTCACACGTTACATCTTTATGCTTTATAGGGATTGACAGCTGTCTGAGGGCTCATTTAATTGTTGCTGCATTCCCCTTTGTATTGTAACTTTTTCAACATATATTGCCATTACCTGCTGGTTTCTCTCTCAAGGGATGTACACAGGCTTCGGTTTTGGATTCGATTTTGCTTATAGAAGCAAAATCGAATCTAACTAAAATGGTTTTTAAGACACATTCGATTCGCATTCGATTTGATGCGCGCTTCCATTTTCACTATATTGAAAAGAAAAATGACTCTGCAGGCAAGGAAATATTGTATTCAATCCAGTACATCAAATGTGTACACTGCACCTTGAATGTAAATCGACTTCGATATCGAATGAAAAAGTGCAGATCAAATGTGAAAGCAAAGGCCAAATTGAAAATGGGTGGAATAGGAGAAATTGAAAGCAAAACGAACCTAAAGTAAATTGATGTGTGTACACCTTTATTTAGCATCATAGGGTTTTATTAAAACAACAATAATTTATTTATCTGACATACCACTGTTACCTATTGCTAAGGTTTTGGAGAAGGCTGCTGAGTGGTGGGGTGTGGAACAAAGTAATGGCTAGTGGTCCAGCTAGTGCCTTTCAGCAAAGTCCCAAACTTGAGTGGTCGCACCCACTTTAGTGGTCTTAGCAGCTTGGCATCTATGAATGGGTCCTAAAAAAGTGATCTGGCCACATGACATCTTTGCACCAGAGTCTCTAGTGACTGCCTTGGTTTTAGCTGTTGTAAATAATGATCAAGAATTTAATGTCTTCTTTATTAGGGCCTGATTAAGAGTGGCTCTTAGATACATTTTGAAAACAAATCTTGCAGTTTTTTCTGTGTGTTTTTGGCACTGCAAATGCAGCCTACCTTAGTTTGGGTTATTCAGTATTCTGTCACTTTATTCGGATTATGGGTAGCAATGCGGCATACAGGTTTACTTAAGTCGGATGTGTATTCTGAGGACATGTCATGGTCATGAATGCAGAATTGTGGGTATACACATGTCAAGCACCAGATGTACAGATACCGGCTATTGCTACTGTCACATAGGTAATGTCCTATAGATTGTAAATACCCTGTTTGTTGTATCACTGTCTACTATTGTAAAGCGCAACGGAATATGCTGCGCTATAGAAGAAACTGTTAATAAATAAAATAAATAATAGGTATGAATGGAGACTTTGTGGCCACCTTGAAGTGTACCACTTTGAATACGGAAAAGATCTGGATTTATTTATGAACCAGTAATGCAGCTACCTTGCATTTAAATCTGAAGCAGCCTTTAGTATGCAGAGAATACATTTGTAGAATTGTTCAAATGTGATATAACTTTATACACTAAGGTTGAATTACTTTTTTGGTGATATCTGTGACATTCCACCGGTACGCTAGCATATCACAGCTGCCAATACCATATACCAATGCACAGAGGTATGTAGTGTGACAGGATCACTGGAATATTGATGGAATTGGGTATATTTCCCCTAGGTTTCTGACATATATGTGTTTGAAAACCGCAGGAGATTTGCTGGTTCTATTGTGAGCCATTGGGTTCTTTATAATAACCGGTATAGGGTCCTGGGGTTGGATGGTTAAAGAGAGGAAGCGTTCACCATACATTAGGCTCAGGTCTTTGGACTGATAGGCGGCCTACACTTGGGGAGATAAGTATTCTGAGCGATGCTAGATTGCTCAGCACACAGCGCTGCACAGAGATGTGCTGCTGAGCGATATGTCAGGGCTAGTGTTCTCCGTGAGAACACTGACCCTGGCCATTAACTTGATTTATCCAGCATCCTGGATATTAATCACTGTGGCGATCGCTATGCCCCTACACACGGAGCAATGTAAGGGCCTATTCTAAGTGATCTAGTGAGATCGCTTAGAAAATGCCCAGGGATCACTACATGTGTAGGCCCCATTAGCCTCACAGAAGGCTAATCAATACCTTCAGCTGTGCGGGTTTTGTGAAACCGCTGCTGGTAGGGTTTCTGCCCGGGGGAAAGGAGACACTATGCAGTTCTCTATGTGGGAAACAACCTGATACCTGTAGAAACTCCAAACTCTGAATGGTGCTTCTGCTATTGTGTTCTAGTGAGTTAGTAATGATTATCCTCGGGTATACTTAAGCCCCGTACACACACAGGGGAGATATATTGCTCAGCAATATATTGCTCTGTCTCCTGTTCATCAGTGACCAGAGATGGTCGCTGATGAAAAAGAAACTGCCGGGGGAGCCCGGCAGTGGAAATCATCTGGTCGCAGGAGCATGTTCCTGCGACCAGCGATCACCACAGGGGCAAAAACGTGAGCGCGCACCCGGCGATATATCGCCGGTGCACACTCCCATCGCAGGCAATATGGTCGCTCAGCGACCATATTTCCCGCGATATTACACAATATCGCCCCTCGTGTGTACGCACCTTTAGAGCCAGACGGCAAGGATTTATTTTGAGGTTTTGTTACCGTTTTCGTTTACATCACTAATAAAACTGGTAGAGGCCAGTTGGTTCAAAATGTTGGACTGGTTTGTGACCTCTCAGCTTGCTGCACCTTACCATCTACTCCCAGGAAGATGGTACATATTAACCAAGACCCTCTTACAGTAGGAAAATGAGCATGTTGGTTCACTGTCATTTTGAAAGACACGCGCAACCAAACATCACAGCGCCACATTGCCAAAAGTCATTTTCTACCCTATGATTCAGGAAACAAATGCAGTCATTGAAATCTATTGCACCTACATGAACCATTACAAACTAGATGTAAACTTGTATATTCTGTGTATTCCTTGCTTATGGAATTCTCTAGTACTACTGTGGTTTCCTGAACGTATCTTTTGTGCTGATACAAAACTGTAAATATTAAGTGCCTCGTTTTACCTTATCTTGATGTTTGAGGATCCAGTGATTTACTGATCTTAGAGATCAGTGATCTAATTTGAGACCGATCATATACCATCTTGCCAACTGCAGGTTTATTTTACTTTGGAAAACTTCCTGAGACCACTGCCTGTACAGGTGTCTGTTGCTGGTTATAAATTACACCTATGCTCTGGTCTTTCACTTTGTTGTATTACTAGGTGGTAGAAGACAGTAGAACAATTTAAACATGCTTGAAATAGGCATATGAATATCCTTGCAAAGAAATAAGGATCAAAAAGGGTTGAGATTACCTGAAGCAGGGGCGTAACTATAGCACCGCAGCCCCCGCGACCGCGGGGGGGGGGGGGGCGCTATGCGGGCGCCGGGGGCTGCAGTGCTATTGTTACACCCCGCCGCCATCCCCCACAGTCTTTACCTGTCAGTCTTCAGTACGCGCTGGTCCCGGTTCCCTTCTTCTGCTATGAGGACCACAACAAAATGTCCGCCCCCATGTAGCAGAAAGTTCTCTGAAACTGTCTGCTGCATGGGGGCAGACATTTTGTGGTGGTCCTCATAGCAGAAGGGAGCCGGGACCAGCGCGTACTAAGCGTAGGTAAGACTGCGGGGGATGGGATGGATTGCATGGGCGGCGGGGCGGGCGAGGGTTGGTGGGGCGGGCGGGGGTTGGTGCGGCGGGGTGCGTGGGTGGGCGCCCTCCCTTTAACGGCGGGGGGGGGGTGCCCAAAAGCTAGTTACGCAACTGACCTGAAGGATAAAAAAGGGGCAGACTAGATGGGCCAAATGGTTCTTATCTGCTGTCAAATTCTATGTTTCTATTGTCGATTCCAACATTTTAGGTCTTTGAATTACTGGGATACAGTCCTGGCATTAGTTGCTGGATTGTGGGTTAAAATAAATAAAAGCAGTAATAAAATTAAAAAGATTTGCTTTCTGCCTCTGCATAGCTTCTACTAGTGTTTGGTATCACTGGTAGGTGTGCTAATCGGATCTCCTTTGCCAGACAGCTGAGGAGCCCAGCAGCAGACTGTGTTATTGAGGGGTATTCAATGCTATGACGGCGAGCAGTGCCGGTCAGCGTATTCAACTGCCTCCCCTTCACTGGCTGTTTCCACCTCGCTGGTTCTTTTCAGCGAGGTGGAAACTGCATGTGTGGCCATTAAAATGGCAGGGCTCACCACAAAATTTATGGGGTACCTCGCCGTCTTCTGAAGGCGAGTATTTCTCCCTAACATTGAATACGGCGAGGGTGTTTCATGGCGAGGATGGCTCTTCCTCGCTGAAAAACTTAATCCTTGCTGTATAAAACCTCCTCGCCATGGCATTGAATACTGCCCATTGTACATGAGTGGAATAGACTCTTAGTTCATGGGTCAACTCCTTTCACCATGCCTGACCTGGCACTAATGAGACTATTTGTCTCAGCTGCAGATCCATATTTTTAAACTGCAGAATTTCCAGTATAAAATGATTGAAATTCTGGGATATGGAATTTCAGTATTGAAATCATTACTATGATATAATCAAGGTCACGTAGAAAGAGATTGCTTCAAGGTTGTTGCCTTTGGACAGTGTGTTTCACGATTTTCCAATCACTCTTCCTCTAATGAAATCACAGTAATGAAACACATATATTTTGATGAATAGAGTATTATTCCCAGGACCTCTCACATGCTAATACAGATCTCTCTGCATGCCTTCTAACATCCAGAATGATATGCCTTCTTTTTTTTTTCAAAATGGCTCCATGCAGCACAAGTTGAAAAATTTCAGTTGGATGACCTGCAGTCACCGGCATGTTCTCTAATACAGCGATTTCAGTCTTGGCATATAAAATTCTGATCACTGCCTAATATTTTTCTGTTGGTGCTCCATTCTGAGACTAGTTTGTACACCATTGCTATACCTTAAAACATTACAAAATTTAGCTATCTTGATCAATGATGTCCCTGCTTCATTCTAAGTGTGGGTACATGATGCCCATTCATCCCAATGGGCAAGCAAAACTCCCTTTAGCCTGGAGCATGTAAGATTGGCCATAAACCTGACATGATGTACTGAAGGATGGCAGAATACATTTGTCTGTCCTTTTATTATGCCCCTTTTACATCACACCAATAACCCAGGTCCGACTCGTTACTCGCCTTGGGGCTGCCCATCTCCCTGGAAGTGTCTGCTGTCTACTGCGTTCAACACTGACTGCACATATGCAGACCCCCCCCTTCCCGGCAGAGCACATCGCAGGGATGGTCTCCTTTCCGATCCCCCTATCATTGCCTGTTTAATGCTGGCGATAGGATTGCATATTGAAATGCGATCCTGGACCTTAAGATCCCGCCCAGATCGCATTGAATATGTGATCCATAGTAAATGGGCCCTTAGTACTAAATACTAACATGGTTATGGATGAGTGAGTTTGTCAGTTTTCCAGCATTTCCAAGCAAATGTCATTTGCTCTCATCCATAACCATGTTTTTGTTCCAACCAGCCAGATTGAAGATAAATCTACATGTGTATGGCCACCTTAAGTCTACATCATGTCTCTTCAAGACAATTACCTACCACTTGTAACAGTCATTAAAAAAAAACATTAGCGTGACAGTTAGGAGCTTGTTGGTTGGCGCTTTATCTCTCTCCAAGGGTTACTACATGCAGTAGACCCCTAAGTACTGTTTTTCATTTCACTGTGCTACAATGGTGAAATTAATTTCCCATTGTGACTCGGCACCAGAATGTTGAGAAACACTCCTGTAATGGAATGTACAGAGTAATTGGAAGCTGATGTGGACAAGCTAACTGAGTGTTTAGTCTGCATTGTACTGATATAAGATGGTAAAACCAGTTCTACACTCGTCTTAATTCTCTGACCATTGTTTTAATTTTCCCTAAAATAGGGCTGATCTATTTATTCTTCCTTTTAGATGCATCAAGGGTTATTGCCTCTGCCCTCCCAGACGGCTGCAAACAGGATACAGCTAAGATTTGCTGGTGAGACATTTTTGGTTCCAACTATACACAAGACTTGGAGAGACTCCATGCGTCTGTCTCCTCAATTACTGCTTTTAAACTTGGTGTGACGATTTCTCTGCACTGTGCATGGACAGAAAGCCAATGCGTAGGTGAGTACTGGGATTGAAAGTATGCAGTTTTATTAACCATATGCATGTGTTTTCCAATGACCATTTTTACATATTTTCCATATTTTCCATTGAAAGAAAAAAGTTTTATTTAAAAAATGAACTTCATCTTTTGTTGGGATTACGTCTAATGATGACCGAATTATTGGGGTCCATCGAGTAAAAACTGAGCTTCATGTCGTTCTGCCGCTGCAGCATGTCTGTCGTTAACCAGGACCGCCCTTGTCCAGACATGCTGGAAGAGGGTCGTTAACGACATCAAGCATACACACCAGAAGATAAAGTAAAAGATATCTTTCAGAAGGGCTTTCTGAAAGATATTTCACTTTATCTTCCAGTGTGTATGGGGCTTAAGGCATATATATATATATATATATATATATATATATATATATATATATATATATATATATATATATATATATATATATATATATATATATATATATATATATATATATATATATATATATATATATATATATATATATATATATATATATATATATATATATATATATTTTCCAATATCTGCCGGCACTCTGTGTGAATAAAGACAACTTGCCCCCGGTGCCTGTATGAAGTATACAGCAATCCAAATCCTCACGGACAAAGGCACTCAGGAGACGGTTTCATGCAAATAAAAAAATTGTATTGAATGGGGACGTTTCGGGGGTATAAGCCCCTTCCTCAGCCCACTCCTACAGCAAAGAGAACATACGTAAACACATTTTTATACTCACAGACCTCCGGAGCCTCATGCGCTGCTGGATCCACGGAGTCGCCGCCCGGAAGACGTCACGCAGCACTTCCGTCTCAGGACGCTGGGCTAATGTTGCTAAGCAACGTGTAGCTTGCGTTCCAGGAGCCAGGAAGTGTTCTGCCGCTCAGAATACGTGCTGGATCGCTCCCTTGGACCAAGCTAAGCGGGCACCCGGGGCTGTGAATACACATACAGAAACATTAAACATGAAAACAAACACTAAAAAAATATATATACAAAAGATAGAATGAGAAGATGTGCTGCTATTGTCCGAATCAGGACTCAGCCGAGGTCATGCCGACAGTGCATAGATGGTACTTAGCTCACATACAGCCCCACTACACATCAGTCAATTTCCCCAACCAATTTCCATAAATCCGGGCTCAAACAGCAACAAATCTTACTCTTTCAAACACACTAGTGATACATCAGGTGTAGTTATAAACATTAAAGCACAGTAGAAAAAGATTAGTGGAAAAAAGGTTACATAAGACTATTCCAATTAATCTTTTCGTTAAGACCTTTAGGGGAGATGGTGTTCAAGCGAAAAATCCTCTCGGATTCTTTTATTAATAATTTCTTTGCTCTGTTGCCACCTTTGAGTGACTCAGGAACTCCATCGATGATGAAGTGTTTAAACTCACCGATGGAATGCCCCATGGTCTTAAAATGATGCGCCACAGGCTGGTCAATCTCCCTACCTCGTAGAGAAAGTTTGATTGCCGACCGATGGAGCGCCATCCTTTCGCGGAAGGGACGTATGGTTTGACCTATATAATAAAGGCCACAAGGACAAACTATTGCATACACAACATGTGTGGTTTTACAAGTAAAGACAGATCTAATTTGAAACCTCTTATCAGAGTGTGGATGTTTAAAGTCTTTACAACTAACCATATGCTTACATGTCTCACAGGACCAACAGCTATAACAGCCCGGGGGTTTTACATAAGTATTAGGTGGCCTAGGGATACCCATCCCAGTGACGTCAGTTTTCACCAACCTGTCTCTAAGATTGGGGCCTCTGCGGAAGGCTGCCATAGGTCTAATATTTCTTAAAGCAGGGAGGTCAGGGTCAGTTTTAACAATAGGCCATAAGGCATTGGTGGCATGCCTGATAATAGGGCTTGCCACTGAAAAGATACTGGACCACGGAAGTACCGATGTGTCATCCTGTCGCTTGGATTTTAGTAGTTGAGATCTGGGCATATCTAGAACTTGCTGTTCTTGCTTCAGCAACACCGTGAGGTCATAGCCTCTAGCAACAAATTTCTTGATAAGGGCATTAACCCCTTCATGACAGAGCCAGTTTGTGCCTTCATGACAGAGCCCTTTTTTTCAAATCTGACATGTCTCACTTAAGTGGGGATAACTTTTTTTTGCTTTTACTTATCCCAGTGATTTTGAGATTGTTTTCTCGTGACACATTGTACTTCAAGTTAGTGGTAAATTTTGGTCGATACAGTCTGTGTTTTTTTGTGAAAAATACCAAAATATCGTGAAAAAATGGAAAATTTAGCAATATGCAAAATGTTAAATTTTCTGCTTGTGAGACAAATAATCATACCACTCAAAATAGTTAATAACTAACATAGACCATATGTCTACTTTATGTTGCCATCATTATTTCAACCCCCTTTTCATTTTTTTGGACACTAGGAGGCTTCAAATATGACTAGCAAATTCTCAAATTTTCAAGAAAATTTCAAACACTGATTTTTTTAGGGACCAGTTCAGTTCTGATGTGACTTTGAGGGACTTGTATGTGAGACACCCCCATAAATGATGCCATTTCAAAAACTGCACCCCTCACAGTATTCAAAACAGCATTTTGGAAGTTTGTTAACCCTTTAGGTGTTTCACAGGAATTAAAACAAAGTGTAGGTGAAATTTCAAAATTTCTTTTTTTTTGCAGAGTTTCAATTTTAATACATTTTTCTAACAAATACAGTAGATTTTACTAGAGAAATGTGACTAAAAATTGATTCCCCCAATTCTTGTGTTTTCAAAAATATCCTATATGTGGCCCTAGTGTGCACGTTGACCAAACCACAGGCTTCATAATAGAAGGAGCACCTACATGATTTTGGAGCCTCCTTTTTATGAGATTTTTTTTTAGGCACCATGTAGGTTTCTAGGCACCATAAGTGCTAAAAGTTAGGAACCTTCCCCACAAGTCACCCCATTTTGCAATCTACACCCCTCAGGGAATTCATCTAGGGGTATAGTGTACATTTCAAACCCCCAGGGGTTTCACCAATTTTGATACAACTGGGATGTGAAAATGGAAAATTACATTTTTTTACACAAACATGCAGTTATGGCTCAAAATTTTTCATTTTCACAAGGAATGAAGGAGACAAAGCACCCCAAAATCTGTGCCCCAATTTCTCCCGAGTACGGCAATGCCTCACATGTGACCAAAAAATACCAGTTGGGTGCATGGCAGGACTCAGAAGGGAAGGAGTGATTTTTGGATTTTGCAGCACAGATTTTGGTGGAATGAATGGTGGGTGCTATGTTGCACCAATACAGTGGAACCCCCCCACAAGTCACCCCATTTTGCAAAGTACACCCCTCAGGGAATTCATCTAGGGGTATAGTGTACATTTCAAACCCCCAGGGGTTTCACCAATTTTGGTACAACTGGGATGTGAAAATGGAAAATTACATTTTTTTACACAAACATGCAGTTCTGGCTCAAAATTTATCATTTTTACAAGGAATGAAGGAGACAAAGCACCCCAAAATCTGTGCCCCAATTTCTCCCGAGTACGGCAATGCCTCACATGTGACCAAAAAATACCAGTGGGGCGCATGGCAGGACTCAGAAGGGAAGAAGTGATTTTTGGATTTGGCAGCACAGATTTTGGTGGAATGAATGGTGGGTGCCATGTTGCATTAGCAAGACTCCCAAAGCACCAATACAGTGGAACCCCCCCACAAGTCACCCCATTTTGCAAAGTACACCCCTCAGGGAATTCATCTAGGGGTATAGTGTACATTTCAAACCCCCAGGGGTTTCACCAATTTTGGTACAACTGGGATGTGAAAATGGAAAATTACATTTTTTTACACAAACATGCAGTTCTGGCTCAAAATTTTTCATTTTCACAAGGAATGAAGGAGACAAAGCACCCCAAAATCTGTGCCCCAATTTCTCCCGAGTACGGCAATGCCTCACATGTGACCAAAAAATACCAGTGGGGCGCATGGCAGGACTCAGAAGGGAAGGAGTGATTTTTGGATTTGGCAGCACAGATTTTGGTGGAATGAATGGTGGGTGCCATGTTGCATTAGCAAGACTCCCAAAGCACCAATACAGTGGAACCCCCCCACAAGTCACCCCATTTTGCAAAGTACACCCCTCAGGGAATTCATCTAGGGGTATAGTGTACATTTCAAACCCCCAGGGGTTTCGCCAATTTTGATACAACTGGGCAGTGAAAATGAAAAATTACATTTTTTTACACAAAAATGCAGTTCTGGCTCAAAATTTTTCATTTTCACAAGGAATGAAGGAGACAAAGCACCCCAAAATCTGTGCCCCAATTTCTCCCGAGTACGGCAATGCCTCACATGTGACCAAAAAATACCAGTTGGGCGCATGGCAGGACTCAGAAGGGAAGGAGTGATTTTTGGATTTGGCAGCACAGATTTTGGTGGAATGAATGGTGGGTGCCATGTTGCATTAGCAAGACTCCCAAAGCACCAATAGAGTGGAACCCCCCCACAAGTCACCCCATTTTGCAAAGTACACCCCTCAGGGAATTCATCTAGGGGTATAGTGTACATTTCAAACCCCCAGGGGTTTCACCAATTTTGATACAACTGGGCAGTGAAAATTAAAAATTACATTTTTTTACACAAAAATGCAGTTCTGGCTCAAAATTTTTCATTTTCACAAGGAATGAAGGAGACAAAGCACCCCAAAATCTGTGCCCCAATTTCTCCCGAGTACGGCAATGCCTCACATGTGACCAAAAAATACCAGTTGGGCGCATGGCAGGACTCAGAAGGGAAGGAGTGATTTTTGGATTTGGCAGCACAGATTTTGGTGGAATGAATGGTGGGTGCCATGTTGCATTAGCAAGACTCCCAAAGCACCAATAGAGTGGAACCCCCCCACAAGTCACCCCATTTTGCAAAGTACACCCCTCAGGGAATTCATCTAGGGGTATAGTGTACATTTCAAACCCCCAGGGGTTTCACCAATTTTGATACAACTGGGCAGTGAAAATGAAAAATTACATTTTTTTTACACAAAAATGCAGTTCTGGCTCAAAATTTTTCATTTTCACAAGGAATGAAGGAGACAAAGCACCCCAAAATCTGTGCCCCAATTTCTCCCGAGTACGGCAATGCCTCACATGTGACCAAAAAATACCAGTTTGGCGCATGGCAGGACTCAGAAGGGAAGGAGTGATTTTTGGATTTGGCAGCACAGATTTTGGTGGAATGAATGGTGGGTGCTATGTTGCATTACCAATACAGTGGAACCCCCCCACAAGTGACCCCATTTTGCAAACTACACCCCTCAGGGAATTCATCTAGGGGTATAGTGTACATTTCAAACCCCCAGGGGTTTCACCAATTTTGGTACAACTGGGCTGTGAAAATGAAAAATTAAATTTTTTTACACAAAAATGCAGTTCTGGCTCAATTTTTCATTTTCACAAGGAATGAAGGAGACAAAGCACCCCAAAATCTGTGCCCCAATTTCTCCCGAGTACGGCAATGCCTCACATGTGACCAAAAAATACCAGTTGGGTGCATGGCAGGACTCAGAAGGGAAGGAGTGATTTTTGGATTTGGCAGCACAGATTTTGGTGGAATGAATGGTGGGTGCTATGTTGCATTACCAATACAGTGGAACCCCCCCACAAGTGACCCCATTTTGCAAACTACACCCCTCAGGGAATTCATCTAGGGGTATAGTGTACATTTCAAACCCCCAGGGGTTTCACCAATTTTGGTACAACTGGGCTGTGAAAATGAAAAATTACATTTTTTTACACAAAAATGCAGTTCTGGCTCAAAATTTTTCATTTTCACAAGGAATGAAGGAGACAAAGCACCCCAAAATCTGTGCCCCAATTTCTCCAGAGTACGGCAATGCCTCACATGTGACCAAAAAATACCAGTTGGGTGCATGGCAGGACTCAGAAGGGAAGGAGTGATTTTTGGATTTTGCAGCTCAGATTCTGGTGGAATGAATGGTGGGTGCTATGTGGCATTAGCAAGACCCCCGATGCACGGTGAAATGATGAACCTAGTAATCCATCGATGTGTGGTATATTTTGAAACACTCCTTTATACATAGGCCGGGTTTGTCGGGGCAAGTTTCACAGTGGAAAATAGTTTCCTTTCTTATTCCCTTTTTATAGCAAACTTTGCACCTTTTTTGTGTCCTGCCCTTTCTTGCAGTGGAGGGGATTTCGTTGGGAAAATGCTGCCCTGGTACAATTCGGGGGCCAGTACTAGAAGTACTGGGGCCCTCTGCCTGCTGGTTCCCAAATATTAGGCCCTTTATGACTTCCTCTTGAAAGTGCATAAATGTCCCCCTCTGGCCGGTAGAACGGAATAGCACGTAAGCGTTATACAGTGCCATCTGGATGATATACACGGCCAGCTTCTTGTACCAGATATTTGTTTTCCGCAGGGCACTGTACGGCTTCAGTACCTGATCTGAAAGATCCACTCCGCCCATGTACTTATTGTAATCTAGGATACAATTTGGTTTTGAGGTGTGGGTACTGGTACCTCGTACAGGGATGGAGGTGGTACTGTCTCCATGAATTGTTGTCAGTATAAGGACATCCCTCTTGTCCTTATATTTGACCAACAACATATTTTCGGTGCATATTCCCCTGCTTTCACCCCTTCTCATTACTTGGGCAATGTGCGTTTTGGGGAGGCCTCTTTGGTTCTTGCGCACAGTACCGCAAGCTGCTGTACCTCTTGAACCAAGGGCCTTAAACAGGGGGATGCTGGTGTAAAAGTTATCCACATAGAGGTGATAACCCTTATCCAGGAAGGGGGCATTAAATCCCAGACAATTTTGCCACTAACACCTACGAGGGAGGGGGGGCATTCTGGCGGTTCAATTCTTGAATCCTTCCCTTCATATACCCTAAACTTGTGGGTGTACCCTGTGGTGCTTTCACACAGCTTATACATTTTTATGCCATACCTTGCCCTCTTACTGGGAAGGTACTGGCGGAATTTAACCCTTCCTTTAAAATGTATAAGGGACTCGTCAATACAAATAAATTTTTCAGGGATGTATAGCTCTGCAAATTTGGCACTGAAATGATCAATGACCGGCCTGACTTTGAATAGCCGGTCAAAGGTGGGATCATCTCTGGGTGGGCACTGTGCATTATCGGTGTAATGTATAAATTTATGGATTGCCTCAAAACGAGTCCGAGTCATGGCCATACGGTAAAATGGGGTGCTGTACAGAACATCTGTACTCCAATATTGCCTAATTTGTGGCTTTTTTACTATGCCCATATGAAACACCAGACCCCAAAACGTCATCATCTCTACTGCATCTACAGGGGTCCACCTAGCAAATGATGACGTGGGGTTTTGAGCAATAAACTGCTGGGCATATAAATTAGTTTGGTCCACCATTAAATTTATAAAATCATCAGAGAAAAATAATTTGAAAAAGTCAATTTCTCTGAGACCTGTGGAATCAAATTGGATTCCTGGCATGGCCAAAAACTCAGGAACCTGGGGCTCAAAATTGTCTGGTGGTGGGGTCCATACGAGATCAATTATTGGGGGGGGGGGGTCTCAGCTGCTCTACGGGGGCGTCTTTGAGGGGGTCCCTCATCACCAGAGGAGGAAGAGGAGCTTAAGACGAATCCTTCAAATTCCCCGCTTGCCTCACTGGCTGTGTCAGAATCAGAGGCAAGCATGGCATATGCCTCCTCCACTGAATACATTCTTCTGGATGACTGGGATGACATTTGGGATGACATTTTTATTTTTGTGTTACTGGTAGTGAAATGTTTCAACACGTGTATAGTGTAGGGGGGGGGTACAAACTTTATTTCAACCCGGGGGGGTATGTAGTGTGTTGTGTGTATGTAGTGCAGAACAAAAAAAATACTTTATACAAAAAAAAAAAAATGAAGGGGTTAAAAAAAAAAAAAATTGAAGGGGTTAAAAAAAAAAAAAAAAAAAAGGTCCTGCGCCAAAAATTGAGCACAGATGTTGGTCAGTAACGTCTGTCACTGAACAGCGCTCAAAGGCAACAGGAATTTGATCAAAAAAAAAAAAATAGATCAACCCTGTGCCGAAAAAAGCTGATCAGTGATGTACGTCACTGATCAGCGCACAGTGGCCACAGGACACCCACAAAATCACAGTGTGTGTAAAAAAAAAAATTAAAAAAAGACCACACAGCACCCACAAAAAAAAAAAAAAAGGTGATCAGTGATGCGACACTGATTACCAGTGAGGGGCAGCAGGTGCACAACCTTTGGTGCAACTGGCAGCAACTGACAGGTATATATAAAAAAAAAAAACCTCTGCACCCCCAAAAAGTTGCTGATCACCTCAGATATAGTGATCAGCACAAAAGGCGGGGGTAGCAGACACAAAATATACACTCTCTATCACTCTCTCTCTCTATCTCTCTCTATCTCTCTCTATCTCTCACTATCTCTCACTATCTATCACTATCTATCACTATCTATCACACTGCAGCAGCAGCACTGACAGTTATATGTATAAAAAAAAACCTGCACCCCCAAAAAGGGGGGGTAGCAGACACAAAATATACACTCTCTATCACTCTCTGTCACTATCTCTCTCTATCTCTCTATCTCTCTCTATCTCTCACTATCTATCACTATCTATCACTATGACACTGCAGCAGCAGCACTGACAGTTATATATATAAAAAAAAAACCTGCACCCCCAAAAAAGGGGGGGTAGCAGACACAAATCTCTCTATCTCTCACTATCTATTACTATCTATCACTATCTCTCACTATCTATCACTATCTATCACTATGACACTGCAGCAGCAGCGACAGTTATTTATATATAAAAAACCCCTGCACCCCCAAAAAGGGGGGGTAGCAGACACAAAATATAGCTCTCTCTGTCACTATCTCTCTATCTCTCTCTATCTCTCTCTCTCTATCTCTCTATCTCTCTATCACACTGCAGCAGCAGCAGGAAGTCTCAGGAAGTCAGATCCAGGAAGCGTCCAGCACGCTACAAGCAGTGATCAAGTGATCAGGTAAGGTATTTGCAAGGATCAGGTAAGTATTAGCAAGGATCAGGTCAGTATCACGGCAGATAGGCACGGTGACCGCTCTGCACGCTACTCCAGACCGGAATGGCGTCTGCAGCGCAGTCACCGGTAGTTTAAATGTCGCGCCTTGGCTGTGATTGGTCCGTGGGTCCCACGGACCAATCACAGCCTTGGGGGCAGGTGGGGTGAGGGTGGGGTGAGGTGTCATCGTCACCGATGACCCCCTCATGCCCCCTGACGCCCGGCGGTGATTGACACCTGTGTTACCAAGCGTCTGATTCGCTGGTAACACAGGAAAACGCTGTGAATGGCTGTTCACACTGAACAGCCAATCACAGCGATCGCCGACGGGGGGGCGACATCGCATTCCCCCCTGGGCATGCAGGGACATGTCTGCTGTCAGGGACAGCAGACATCGTCCCTCTGTCACTGCGTCTCGAGACGCAGTGACAGTTTAAAGTCATGACGTGTATATATACGTCATGTGTCGGGAAGTACATCCCGGCCATGACGTATATATACGTCAAATGTCGTGAAGGGGTTAAGTCTCACTTCAACTTATATGGTAAGTAGGTGCGGCACTCAGCTTTCTCATCCAAATAAGGAAATGACGACAGGACCAAGTCGACGTGTCGTGTCAACGTTTCAGTGATTTTATTTGTGCACTATCATCAGGATACTGATGATAGTCCTAGATAGGCCTAGAGATCAAACCAAGATGTAGAGAATTGAAAGAAATGGCAAATTTGAATATATAAGAAACAGCTAACAGATGGGAGATTCTAAATGTCACGTAAAGAATCCAGGGGGGCGCAACAGTTTGAGTCAAGAAGGACATAAATTACCCTAATACCACCCTCAATCCAAGGGGCAAACGTCTATAATTGAAACCCGCAGGGAATTCTGGATTACCCCATAGGGGAGTAAGGGGGGGAGGATAGGAAGTAATGTCAAAATGGGATGTACAGTAATCCCATATGGAGAAGGCAATGAATGGGTGTGAGTGGGTTATTTAAGGCCTATCTGAGGGGGATATCCCTATTACAGAAGACCTCGATGAGATGTCCAAATATACACAGGGAAATTTACTAAGATGAAAGTTGTATTTGAAATGGGATGTTGCTATGGGCAACCGAACAGATACTCTCTATTATCTTCTAGAAGGTGCTAAATAAATGCCCATAGCAACATCTCATAGCATGGTCATAGATGACCATCGCAACATCCCATGTGAAAATATATCCCATCTTAGTAAATTTCACCCACAGTGTGCGGCTTAGTCAAAATTGCCTTGCCAGCACTGTTTATTTCGCCGGGCGATAGTGGGGCCATGCATTGATATTGTCGCAGTGTACACACAGTGCAATACTGGCTAACTTGCTAGGTGATTTTGCGCTTGACCTATTTTCACCGTGTACATCCCTTGCCCGCGCCCACTTCACTGTATCTGTAAATTGGCCTTCGAATCTCGCCAAGGAGTAAAGATCTTCAGTTTGTCTGCTAAAACTGGCATTTAGACCATTTCTGTGTATGTCAGTGTATTCTTTCTCAAGTATAACTCTGCATGAATAGCAAGTAATTTAGTATATAAGTGGGCTATTAGCATAGTACACTAGTGTACACTCCATAACCATATATTACAGGAGTACTGCCATAAATTACATCCGGCTAAATGTCTTCTCTTCTTTGTTACTCTGGACTGTTTTGTTCATGCTTTTTTTTTTTTTTTAATCCGAATCAATATATTTGCATGTCATGTCCTGGATGTACAGTCAAGTTATTACTAATGGTGGTTGTTGGAGCGCAAGGTTCCAGAAATCATTTATTGCTTCTATAATTTCAGAAAAGTGTTGCAGCCCATAATGCGTATCCTCCCTTCCCTGCCTTTTCTATATATAAATTTGTTTAAATATTTTCCCCTACGCCAAGAGCTGAGATGGATTGCTATGCCCATTTGCCATTTAGCCCCATATCTAGTTTCACTTTGCAGCTGTTGGATTAAGGAAATCATCCAGAGACATGCACCCCATGTGTCGTTTTCTCCACACTTTCCTCAGTCCTGCCGGTCCTAGCCGCAGCAGCAGCCACTAGCAGTGTCCGTTCCTGAATAAGGAGGGAGAAGCTCACAGATGCCAGATCTCATAGCCTGGTAATGGGTCCGGGTATCACACTACAGATGGGCAGAATGGAATGTTGTTGGGAAACTTGTGTATATATACAGTGTATATGCAGGGAAAGTCCAGCGTCTGTTATGTATGAAATTAGCGTACATGTTGCATGTGAGATGTATGCACAATAAGTGTTTTGTGCTCTCTGTGTATAATATCTGTCTCTGTTCTACTAACTATATACATATATGTACTGTATTTGCCATGTTAGCTTAACATGTACTTGAGTGTATTGCTACAAACATCCAGTCACTCTGGAGAATGTTTTGTTCAGGTGTGTCGGTAATTGCATGTGTACATGTAGTTTTCTCGTAAGAGTTTTTTTTGTATTATTTATTGTAAAATAAGGGGAAAACTTACATACAAAATAATACTTTCACATTCAAACATAGTATAGGGGTTGGTGGGTGCTGTGTTGTGACAGGCTTTAAGTAAATGTGTTCTCTTTCTATATATTTGCTGATTAGGGAGAAAGCAAGCAGCTGTGCAGAAATGTTGTTAGTGAGTAAAGGGGTGTGTATACAATTGTCTCTTTGTAATCCATAAAAGGGAAGGCAATTGCGCACGTGCATATATGGTTTAGTAACCGCAGTGCTGTCGTTACATGTTTCCCCTCGCCACCCCTATGAAGTGCAGCAAATTGGGCCGATATTTGGGGATTTGTTATTTTCACACAACAAACACACTTGTTCTGTACTTTTAATGTGATGCACTTAATGTCCCATTGTAAACAACACTCCTCTATGCATGGAAAGTTTTAGTAAATACAAGGGTTGGTTCTTTGGTGTGACAGTTATGGTGTGTACACACGGTCAGATGTGCCTTCAGATACTATACACGATCAGATCAGATCCTGGATAGTATCTGAAGGCACATCCGATTTGCATACAAGTCTGACAATATAGTGCAGATCTGCACTATTTAATTATGGCAGACAAGACTTTCTGCCTTGCGATACGTGAACGCGCATCGGATCGGGATCGCAAGGGTTAAAACCCTTGCGATCTGCTTCCGATCCGATGTTGACTATATCGTCAACATCGGAAGGCAAAATGTACCGTGTGTACACACCATTACACTTATGCTGTGTACACACGGTGCAATATGATTGCTAGCGATATATTGCTAGCAATATATTGCCAGCAATGATATTGCTCAGTGTCTCCTTTTCATCAGCGATGAAAAGGAGACACTGCTACGGGGCGGAGGGGGAGTGCAGCAGCAGCAGACACTGCTGCTGTCACTTTGAAGGGAGGAGGGAGGGAGCAGTGGCACGGGGCTGGGGAGATCAACGCTGATCTCCCCGGCGCTGACCTCCGTGAAGGGAGGAAGGAGGGAGCAGCGGCACAGGGCTGGGGAGATCAATGCTGATCTCCCCGGCGCTGACCTCCGTGAAGGGAGGAGGGGAGGGAGCAGCGGCACTGGGCTGGGGAGATCAATGCTGATCTCCCCGGCGCTGACCTCCCGGCACAGCGATCGCCTGGGAAAGCCGCTGGTCGCAGGAGCATGCTCCAGCGACTAGCAGGGAGTGCACACGGTTTATTTATTTTAGCTCAGCGACCATATTCCCAGCGATTTTACCTAATATTGCTCCCGTGTGTACACACCATTATACACTTTTCACGTGCCTATTCACGTTTTCTGCCTATTCACAGCCAGCGGCCTTTTCAGTTTGCAAAGCCCTTCAAGTGCAGCGATTAGGCATTACTTAGCATATGGGTATGAATGGACCATTTTTACATTTCTGAACAATCTTATCAATGGGTGCTGGTTAATCCCGTGACTCTTTCAGCCAAGGCAGTCGCAACACTTTAATACAATGACAACATGACCAAATAGTTTTAAACTGAAGTCACTTTGCTTAATTCTTCAGAGTACAAAATGAACAGTTAACTTACCTTTAGAACAGGCATGCCCAAAAGTCAGGCCCGGGGGCCAATTGCAGCCCTCGCTGTCATTTCAAGTGGCCCGCAGCCTCCAGCTGGAAGCGGGCAGAGCATTAGACGTGGGAAGCACAGCACAGGACACTAAAGGAGGGGCTCCGACGAGCGCGCCTTTACCTTGCTGTCTGCTGCAGTGAGGAGGTGCCGGCTGCCACAGTCAGATGTGTTTGGCGTCCTACCCCTGCTGCTGCAATCGTATATCACCCTACTCCACAATCACAGTGAAGCAGTGTTTGGGGAGGGGGGCAGCAAGGGGGAAGCTTATTCCCGTAACATGCAGAGTGGAGGAGGGCAGCAGTGGGAGCCCAAGCATCTCCTGTCCTTGCAGTGCCTCTCCTTCCTCTGGCTCACACAAGGGACTGGGACACATACAGAGAAGGGAGGGGGCAGAGTCTGGGACATACAGTGAAGGAGGGTCAGGCTTGGGGACGTACAATGAATGGAGGCACTGATGGACATTAAGAGAAGGGGGGCAGGCTGTGGGACAGTGAATGGGTGCAGAGTGGGGAACATACAGTGAATGGGGGACATACAGTGAAGGAGGGGCAGGCTGGGGGACATACAGTGAATTGGGGCAGACTGGGGGAAATACAGTGAATGGGGGCAGAGTGGGGGACCATTCTGATGTGATTAATGATTTAAAGAATGTCAGACTGAATGGTCGACCCCCCCACATTTTCACCTCCCCAAATCTGGCCCTCGTCGCAAAAAGTGTGGACACCCCTGCTTTAGAACAACCAATATCTATTCTTTTTAACTTGCTTATGGGTGTAGAAAATACACACATTTTAGATAGATATCCTATTGATCAGAAATAGGATACATCTGAAATTAGCACTGGATACTGTTACTACAGTATACTGAATTTGCACGCAAACCTCCCCAGGGTGCCTCTCCAACTGCCTGGGGCTGGTAGTATACATTATACACCAATCAAATATTGGAACAAGGTCTGCAGGAGTAGTGTGACAAATCATACTCTGCACATTTATATACGTCCAAAAACCCTGGAAATCTAATGTCTGATGTTTTGTTCAAAAGTGACCTTTTATCAAGAAGGCCCACTGTTCTACTTTATAAAAGGTACTTTGATATATTGTTACTAATAATAAAGGGGACTCCTATTACATTAAACACAGAACACCCAAACCTAGAAATACACCGCAAAATACGGATTGTTTACTTTCTTATTGTATCCATCTCATCAAGGGAAATTTCACACCATTTCAGGACCTTCTTCCTTGAATGTAATTCCCCCCCAAAAAACAAATTAATCACCACCTAGTATGTTGCGGGGCATGAAACAGCCCACTCTGGACCTTATTCAGACTTTTTTCAGACCTGATTGCTGATCTACAAAGTAGATAGCCCACACCCTGTGCATAACTGGGAATGAATTGCATCAATGATTTTTTAAACTCTGTGCAAATGTAAGTATGTTCCTACAGGTCATCTACAACAGACAGGCTGATCGAGCCCGGCGCTGACGTCACATACCCTCCCTTAAACCGCCTGACACGGCCGGTTACCACACCGTTTGCTACGATTTGCAGTCATTCGATAATCAATTGATCTGTGAATTTACTGGTCAGCGACCAACTCTGTATCCGGTCCTATATACATAGTGCTACACAGCTTTGATAAAACTACATTTATTTGTGCACACATATTGTACTCAAACATTTCATAGCATATCTTATTGTGTGGTGTATGTTGTCAGGCACCACCTATTTGGGCCTAAGGGCCAATTACTAGCCTTTTTGTATAATGTGAGTGTATGCAGATAAGCAAGCCTGAATTTTATATAAGTTATATTCATAGAAATATCTATTTTCCTTTTTTATTTTTATTTTTTTTAAATTCTATTTCAAAAGAGTTGAACAAATATGAGTTTGCACCCAAATTTACAGAAGCACATAGGCAAGTAAAGGAATATCAGATAAGTAAGTTGTCTCCACTTGCAGGACAATTGTCAATTTCTTTTTTTTTTTTAAAGTATTTGGCGGACCTGGTTCTAAAGTGCAACTGGTGATATTGCAGACTCCGCTTGTACGTTTCCTGAATAATGTTGGCAGAGTATTTGTAGAACTTTATGCTCACATGCTCCACTATTTTTTGTATAAGTTTCTGATTGTGTGTTTTTTTTTTGCTTAGGTGTCTCAGCACTCGCCCAGGTGAGACTGGAATGGATGTGACGAGCCGTTGCACCCTGGGAGACCCCAACAAATTACCGGAGGGGG
The DNA here is from genome assembly GCF_055691185.1 of Crinia signifera. Lineage (NCBI taxonomy): Eukaryota > Metazoa > Chordata > Amphibia > Anura > Myobatrachidae > Crinia > Crinia signifera. The sequence continues at coordinate 113,468,332 of NC_139224.1, forward strand.
TCCCACAACCGGCCCGCATGCCTTATGTCTCAGATAAACATCCGCGGCAGACCCTGGAGGTCATCAACCTCTTGCGGAAACACAGAGAGCTCTGCGATGTGGTGCTGGTGGTTGGTGCCAAAAAGATCTATGCCCATCGGGTTATCCTCTCCGCTTGCAGCCCTTACTTTCGGGCAATGTTTACAGGGGAGTTAGCTGAAAGTCGGCAGACAGAGGTAGTGATCCGGGACATTGATGAACGAGCCATGGAATTGCTTATTGATTTCTCCTACACTTCACAAATAACGGTTGAAGAGGGCAATGTGCAGACACTTCTGCCAGCTGCCTGTCTTCTTCAACTCGCAGAAATCCAGGAGGCCTGCTGTGAATTCCTAAAAAGGCAGCTTGACCCATCCAACTGTCTAGGTATCCGAGCCTTTGCTGACACTCACTCATGCAGAGAGTTGCTGAGGATTGCAGACAAATTTACCCAACATAATTTCCAAGAGGTAAGACGTGTAGTGCGCAAAGGCAATTCTTTAAGTAGGATAATGTTTCCCGACAGTTGTGTGTTTGGTGTCATTGATAAATGACAAAAGTGACACTGTAATGACAGCTAAAGGACACCACCTTTGCACAACCAAAACACATGCTGTACTTAAACATCACAATGATATCCTCTAGCCGAATGTCAATACTCTTCCCACGACTCTCTGATTGCACATTAAGTTCTATCCCAATTAGTTTCCAAGAAGAGTATGTCAGGCTGTTTAAATATACCTAAGCAACAAGGTTATGCAAACTGGCGCAACAAAATGGTTTTGATTAATTAAATAATCTGCAGACAGTGGCTTCCCAAAACCCTGTAGTAATACCTATATGTTTAAATAAACCCTTGCAGTATGGGAATGTAATACTTTAGAGAAAAACTAAAAAGTGCCCATGCAGCCTAGAAATCCAGTTGTAAATCTGCTATGCACTTTATGCATCAGGATTGTATCTTGGTGAATCAAACTTTGTTTCTCATAAACCAGATTCAGCCCTCAAACTAGCTGCATCCAGCACGTGTAGGTATGGCATTTCTTCTATCTCAATCTTTTTGCATGCCTGTACGAGGGCAGCCATTTTAATATTCCTGAAAGAGAGTACTGCCAGGACCATGGTTTCTATGCATCTGAGAAATGTCGTGTGACCTCATCGGAGGCCAGCTCTGTGCTTTGGCTCCTATTGGTCACATGATTGCTAAGTTAACCAATGTCGAAAGCATTTGGGCTAGGGATAGACACCATTTTGTAAGTAATTATTTTCTTAATAATGGTATGTGTTCAAAACTATACTGCAGCTAGGATTTTATTCGGGCAGTTTTTTTTATTTTTTTTAATCACTGCATAAAACTTTCCCTTTAGTTTTAATCTGTATATTTACACATAAAAATGTCACTTGGGTGATGTTTTGAGGATTCTGAAAGATGATGCGTTTTAGTTTGTTTTACAGATGTTGACATTTTCATAGATAAAATACAGAAGCCACTTGTAGTTAAACTAAAATGCTTGTTTCTTGCTTAAAGTATCACAGCACAGCAAACCAGAGAATGGTGTTAAAGAATTCTATGTACGAGGAAGTAGTTAATGTTTTCCCATGGTGTTCTGTGTCTCTTAATTTCCGTCCCATCGCCTGGGTCCCAGGTGGGTTTTCAGTCAAACGCTCAGATGGATTCTGCTTGTGATATCCCATTGGATTTTGTTTCATGGCCTACAGAGATTTTGTGTGTGTGTGTACTCCCCCCTCCATAGCAAATCTATTTAGAGATCAAACTAAGATTCTGATAGACACGTTCCAATGCACATGCCCTTTCAGGATTGACTTCAGCCTTGGAAAGGTGCAAGCAGTTATGGGGACCCTATGGCTCCTGGTAATCCTTTTTAGTTGCTAGTAGAGTTACTTAATGGTAATCCATTTTGTAAACTTTTGCTTTTTGTTAAATTGGATTTAATGTATTTTTTTTGGTGTGTTTGCTGTAGGAATTTTTTCCACTATAAAATACGTCAGATCTGATTTGAAGTGTGATCCAATTACATGTTTCATTTTTTTTTCTTTTACATTTCTGTAACGTAGCACTAAGAGTACAACATAAATCCCTTTTGGCAGATGTCTAGAACAACCAGTAAGAGGGCAATGCGATTATTTGTATTGGGCATGTTTTCTCTGTGACACACACTTGAGAAGTTTTATTTGGATCAACTTGTACCTGTACGATTTAATATTTTTATATGTGAATTTGACAATTCCTGTACATTACAGGTAGACAGTGTATAACATTAATACTTGTATGTTTATGTGCTGCAATACGTGGTAATTATACAGCTTTTAATTAAAGTATTTTGTGAGATCTAGAAGTAAAAGTAGAATCACTGAATTATGCAGTTAACGGCACAGACTGCTGTGCACCCTAATCGCCCTTTATTCCCAAAGCATGTGCATGGATCAGATGTTCTTTAGCCCATGGGACATCGCTCCCCCCCCCCCCCCCCCCCCCTGTAGTTATTGTAGGTTAGGAATAGTAACAGTGAAATTAGACAAATATGGCAGGGCTTTGTTATGTCACAAATTTCCTCTAATCATTGTAGTTAACCTGTTAATACAATGAACAAACTTTAATAGTAGTGCACACTTGAAATGCTAAACTTTATTGTACATTTTACTTTGTCCGCTAAACCTCTAATGTATTAGTATTTTTACCCGGTCGGCCAAATATAAATAGATAAAAAGAAAGATTTCAGACCAGTATATCATGCGCTATAAAGCAGCCTAGAACACCACTTCCAAAAATATGAAGAACCACTTAAAAAAAAAAATCACATACAATACCAACAAACGATATTGGAGAGTTCACCAGGCGCTAGATGTTGTGATTTAATGGCGGTTCATCAATATGGTAACCCCAAAAAAGAAGAAAATAGGCAATAGTGTGATACTGTAACACTTTCAATTGATGTATTAATGGGCACAAATGTAATGACTCTTACCAAAGTTTATTGTCCACATTGATAGTAGACAATTGCACCTGGTTGAGAGACAAATTTGTCACCAATTGACTCCTCCTTTCCCTCAGAAGTATTATAACTCAAAGGAATGGAGAGATCATCATAGTGCAGTAAATTTATTAACGATTAAAATAGAATTAGACAAGCAAGATTCAGACCATACTTGCCTTCCTGACCCGCTCCATGAGGGAGAAAATGCTCTGTCCCTGGACTTCCCTGGTAATGTATGATTGCCAGCACCTGTGGTGAGCTAGGTGATTGATAAGAAAGGTGTTTCACCACACTATTGTGGCACGTGTTTTTAAATAGCACTGTTGCACGTATTTATATTAGTTTTAACCCCTTCCTGACATATGACGTATATTTACGTCATATGTCGGTTGCGGGGGAATCAAGCCAGCTCACGGAGTGAGCTGGCTTGAAAGAGAGCAGGTAATGGCTGTATATTACAGCCAGGTCCCTGCTCTCACGGCCACGAGCGGCGAGTTCGCCGATCGTGGCCGTTTAACCCTTTAAGCACCGCGGGCAAAGCGCCCGCAGTGCTTAAATAGCTGATCGGAGGGGGGGCGCCCCCCTCCGGTGCCGATCGGGGCCCCCCGCAGCGAGATCGGAGGGTGCCGATTGGTTGCCATGGTAGCCAGGGGTCTAATGTAGACCCCTGTGCTGGCCGTGTATGCATACCTATTACATCCTGCCTCAGGCAGGATGTAATAGGAAGTGCATAAAATCACTACGTTCAGCCATAGAGCTCTATGGCTGAACCTAGTACAGGCGATCGCGCCCCCTAGTGGTCAAGTACACTAGGGGGCCTTGTAGTAAAAGTAAAAAAAAAAAAAAAAAAAAAAATAAAGTTTAAAAAAAAAAAAAAAAAATATTAAAAGTTCAAATCACCCCCCTTTCCCCATTTCCCAAATAAAAATAAATAAAAAATAAAAAAAATAAACATATTTGGTATCGCCGCGTTCCTAAAAGTCCGATCTATTAAAATATAACATTAGTTATCCCGCACGACCTGACGTATAGCAATTGAAATATCAAATTTACATGATGATACAATGTATATGAACGACTAAATACTTATATGTATCCAAACATTAAGACATTTCACTGCGAATCACAGGCTCACTGCCTAATCAAGAGCATGTATTCTCTTGTGGGTACTTATTGCGCTTAAATATATTTACATATTGGGTAGAGGACAAGAGGGGTCACACTGAGTCAAGGGAAACATCTCCCCTTTTTTATTAAATGTTGTCATTTATTGTATTTGTGGTTTTATTTCGCTGAATTGTATTTTTAATAAAATGAAATAAACGTTATGTATTAAATCTAACTTTAATTTCTTGGTGCACCAGCAAAAGGCATTCTCTCTTTCTGCTTCATACCTGTAATCCCAATGCCTGTGGTAGCACACCCTCACCTGGAGATATATAACTATCATACATGAGAAATGAGGAGGGTCTGGTAACATATTAACCAATTCCGACTATACTGTGCGATTGACATATCCTTCCCCCTTATTTGTGTCAAATGAATGGTGATTACATATCACTCTCCGTCAATCAGCACGGCACACGTGTGTATTATTGAATACCATTAAACCATATTGTTGAATCAACCCAGGTGTGCGTCACCGGTGAAGCTCCTACCTCCCCATAACAATTTATGGAACATATGTCGCTCTTTCCCAACATGGCCGCGCCATCCACGTCATTCAGTTTGAGTCAAGAACTCAATGACAGGCAAAACAATTTTAAAAAATGTTTAGAAACCATGATGGACAAAGACATAACTAGCATGGACACGACACAGGAAGATTGGGTCAATGAGCTATATAAACTCAAAATGTTGTTAACAAAACAAATGAAAGTGTTTTGGAATAAAGCTACTTTTGAGAGCTATACCAAACAACAAATAACGCCCAGAGGATTGAGACCCCGAGTCTTTCCCTCATTCGAATTAGCAGAGGAATCCCTGAAAAAAGAGTGGGAGAAAGCACTTACAACATGCTCTCTCAGTTTGATCAATATCCTGGCCAAGCATGATGAAATAATGCTTAAAAAATACGCACATGAGATATCGGTGATAGGTGACAAACTTAAAAATTTTGAGAAATTGGAGAAATTCCAAAAGTCCTATCATAAAATTAAAACTGAACTGGACAACATAGAAAAGGAAGTCATAAGCCGTAAAAAGAATAAATTACAGAGAGATCTGAATGACTTCCAGACCAATAGAGTCTATAAATGGAATTTCCCTCAAAATAGAAAGCCTACAGATAACACCAGGGGCTACACCACCTCGGAGATTGACTCATCCGAGAGTGATCACTCTGACTTCTCTCAAACCACCAGACGCCATTTTTTAGGGGTCAGTCCCAGGACTATCAGAGACAACCTGGGACGAGACACAAGAGAACCAGGAGGGGAAAGAAGAGGAAAGAGGGGCCCCAGAGAATGGCGAGAGGATCGCAGGGAAACCAGACGATATCGCAGATAGCCCCCTCTGATACACTTAGGATTGTCAATCTTACTGACCACACTCTCTCTGAAGCTCAAATTGCAGTTCTAAACAAAGGACTCAGTTTTTCTCCCACCAGACCCATGAACAGATTTGAATGTGAAAAGGACCTTCATTTGTATGTACGGAAGCTCCTTCTCAAAAAATTCTACAAAAAAAGAAGTGATATCCTGGGATTACAGGATAATGAGGGTGCCCTACTAACTGACATTGACCCCCCATTTGATGAGCGTGATAGGGAAATGCTACAATTGCTAGAAGAATTATCAGAGGAAGGCGATGTGGCATTTCTAACTGACACTGTTCCAAATGAACCCAATAAGACCATGCCTAAACTCAAAAAGAAATCCACTTTTCTTCCCGACATCTCAATATGCCCACAGATTAAGGTTTATCTAGAAATGGTCAGCAAAGATCTGGACCAGATAGAGAGAAATAAACCCTTTTCTAACTATGGGGATAACATCACTGTGGAGGAAAGGAAAGCTCTCCAAGAGATTAAAAAATGGGAAGACACGATTGTGAAACCCTCTGATAAAGGGGGGAACATCGTATTATGGGGGATTGACTCGTACAGGAGAGAACTCAAACGCCAACTTGATGACACATCCTGTTACAAAGCACTGATTTTTAACCCCACTGATGACTACCTAGATCTATACCGCAATATTTTGGAAGAAGCAAAAAGAAATGGTGTCATCACAAAATCCCAATTTGAATTTCTGGAAGTCAAGGCAGTAAGAATTCCCACACTATACTTACTGCCCAAGATCCACAAAAGTGAAGTTAATCCACCTGGGCGACCCATAGTGTCGGGAATAGGGGGTCTCACTGAGAGGGCGAGTCAATTTGTCGACTGCTATCTGAGAGACTATGTATTCACTCTACCCTCATTTGTGAGGGATACAATGGATGTTTTGAACAAACTCCAAGGCATTACCCTGAACCCTGACTCCTGGCTCATCACCTGCGATGTAGAAAGCCTGTATACCAGCATAATACATCAGCATGGTATACAGGCTGCAGAATATTTCCTGAGCATGGAACGAGATGCACCATTAAACACCTTCATTATTAAACTTCTGCGTTTTGTGCTGACCCGCAACTACTTCATATGCGAAGACCGCTTCTACCTCCAGGTGCGGGGGACTGCGATGGGGAGCACTTGTGCCCCCACGTATGCCAACCTGTACCTGGGATGGTGGAAGCGGGAGCACGTATTTACTGAAAGTAATGACAGGTTCACAGAACATGTACTCATGTGGCTCAGGTACATTGATGACCTGCTCATCCTATGGGAAGGGGACATAAATTTGTTTATGGAATTCCTGGAGGTTCTTAATGCCAACAATTTAAACCTCAAACTTACCTGCAATGTCAGCCAGAGAGAGGTGGAATACCTTGACCTACGCATCAGCGTTGGCACTGAGGGATCACTGATTACGGACATTTTCCGGAAAAGTACAGCGACCAATTCACTGCTCCACAATAAGAGTGCCCACTATCCACCAGTCCGGAAAGGTCTACCCAAGGGGGAATACCTAAGGACGAGGCGCAATTGCTCAGACGATGCTACATATGAGAGCAGAGCAGATGAACTCGACCTCAGACTCATTAATCGAGGATATAGTAAAAGATCCATTCGCAGAGCCAGAGGAGAAGTACACAAACTCAAACGAGATCAACTTCTAGTCCCCAAGAAACATAAAATGACAGACTCTAATGAGAAAGTCAGATTTATTGGGACATACTGCCAGGAATGGCGTCAGGTCCAAGGGGTACTCAATAAACATTTGGGGATACTCAAAACTGATAAGGACCTAGAAGAAATACTGGGCGATCGGATTGAAATCAGCTGGAGAAGAAGCCAAAATCTCAGGGACCACCTGGTACATAGCCACTTTGAAAAACCCACTAGAGTCAAAATCAACAGAAAGGGCACTTTCAAATGTGGAACCTGCAGGGTGTGCACTTACATTGCCCCCCACAAGATGTACACCGACAGATACGGAAAACAGTGGAAGATTGACCAGTACATCACGTGTGATACCCCAGGGGTAATTTATAATCTCGAGTGCCCCTGTGGGAAACACTATATTGGGAAAACGAAAAGACCACTGAAAGTCCGACTATCGGAACACCTGGCGAGCATAAAATATGCCAAAAGAGACCAACAGGCTGGCAAGACACTCACACCAGTGGCCAAGCATTTCCTCAGGTACCACCATGGAAATGCCAAAGGCCTTCAAGCCTATGGCATGATGCAGGTAGTGATGGGTGCCCGCCGAGGTGACATCGACAAAGAGCTTCTTAAACAAGAAACCAGACTGATTTTCTTGATGCAAACTCTATCCCCATTGGGCCTCAATGAGGAGAATGTTTATACAGTCTTCCTGTGAATCACCATATATCTGAATGAATAAATCAGTGTGATGCCCATGAGGAGAATATGTCAACATCCTCCCCATAAGTGAACAACTTACATGGTCCATATACAAATCCACTCTATAAGAAATGTTACTGTCCAAATAATAGTCTCAGACATAGGATGGAAGATACGTCCTACATCTGGAGCCAGACGGGCGACTATCAAGGAATCAACTAGACTGATGTAATGGATTGTGGCAAACCACATAAGATAAGCACAACAAGGTAGCTGGTAATGGCCCTATTAAAAAAAAAAAAATTATGGACATTTAAATCCACCTATAAGAGATGGTTGTTTCTGATGTATAGCGACAAGACGCAACACTGACCCCCTTAGGAATATGCATAAAAATGATACAATGTGGTGAACTATTGGATCCGCGACACAATCATATTAGCCCATATATATTAAGATTGGCACATCTCTCTTCTTTGCTGCAGATGATTGATGGTGGGAATCCCAGACCAACACCAACCATTATTAAGAACTTCATGCTTCCTGTTCTATCTCACCCCCACGATATCCTCATCACGTGCATCACTGAAGTCACTCTCATTATTGTGACAAATCACGATCACAGATTCAGGACTCGCTGAATCTCCATTTTTTGCTATATAGGATCACCTTTAACACCTCTATGTATTAACAGGTTACACACTCCCATCATGCGTTTAGTTTTTTGCACTACTGTCTACACAGATGTCGACTTGGTTTATTTTTTATTCACTGTTTTCCACTGATGGGCACATATAAATCCCCTTTAGGGACACTGATCTCGTTGTTTTATGAAAGGAGGATAAGGTAGTACCCTCCTAGCACCACGATAGCACAAAGAGATGCCTTAACACACAACACTGCTCGATAGGTCACTAGGTGATTTTGCCTGGTTTCTGTATAATCACTGATCCCCCTTTACCCTCACTATCCCAGCAGATAGATCTGTACATGGGTACACCCAGACGTCCCCTAGATCCAACCTATACTATAGATGACCCGCAGGGATACGGCATAAATATACGCCATTTCTCCAGAGAGATACATATTGATAATATGGTCCACATCGGGACACCCAGTTCCTGTGATAGAGTGCCCTCCAGGAACATGCTTTTCTCTTTACACAATAGGATAATTCTTCCAATTCACACAGTTAACACAGTCGACGAATCGCATGTCAACAAACTGACAAACGTACCAAAAACGAAGAGGAAACATATGATTCCACTTAAACTCACCATCTACGGGTATCCTCATATCCCCGACTAATATGTGGGAAGAAAAATGACATGCATAACTTTGATGTCGACTACATCAGTTGACCAATGAAAAAGATGTTGAAACACACACTCCACATTATCATTATCCACATGAGTTAACATCCTGGTCGCACATGTTTCAACATACATCAGTACCACAAGTAGCCTCTACTGTGACGTCTAGATTTCACGAAGAGGTGCCTATCAGGGAAATACCATCCCGCTTTGAACATATAAAAAATGGCAAACGTGATGTCAACAATGGACATGAGTGACATATAATCACTCTTACTAGACTTTATACTCCCATAAACATTATCATACCTCTAACGCACATAGAAAGCCATACCATGTAATACTGGTGCCATCAACTATATACCCACTACTAACAGACCCATGAAACAGTAGGCTCATACTACTAGACCAATGATCAGGGGGTTAGGAATACACACCCCCGTTCACCTCATGAATATGTATGAGAAGGGTGGTATAAAAGGAGCTTCCGGACGCACAGCGGGTGGTCCTGAGGAAGCGTTCCAAGCGAAGCGTACGCTGACCGTTCAAAAAACACTCAGTGTGTTTCTAAATCCCCTCTTCCCCTCCCCACTTACAATGTTTTGAAATTTACTTGTACCGCTGCGCAAACCCAGGTCACTGGTTACCTCCGTGACCAGGACGCGAGTCTGGCGCCAGACTCAACGTCACTTGAGCCTGTCAAACGAGGCGAGTGCACGCCTGCACACCTCTGCCACGAAATCACCGGCGCCCAGGAGACAGAGTAGTCCCTGAGGCGGCCATCGGCACTAGACGAGTCAGTCAAACGAGGCGAGTGCACGCCTGCACACCTCTGTCACGAAATCACCGGCGCTCAGGGGACAGAGCAGTCCCTGAGGCGGCTAACGGCACCAGACGGAATTGTCCGGTCTGCATGTGTATACCTAACTTTAGCCTAGAAAGCCGGTTCCTGTGATTAATATCGACCTGACGTATAGCAATTGAAATATCAAATTTACATGATGATACAATGTATATGAACGAATAAATACTTATATGTATCCAAACATTAAGACATTTCACTGCGAATCACAGGCTCACTGCCTAATCAAGAGCATTTATTCTCTTGTGGGTACTTATTGCGCTTAAATATATTTACATATTGGGTAGAGGACAAGAGGGGTCACACTGAGTCAAGGGAAACATCTCCCCTTTTTTATTAAATGTTGTCATTTATTGTATTTGTGGTTTTATTTCGCTGAATTGTATTTTTAATAAAATGAAATAAACGTTATGTATTAAATCTAACTTTAATTTCTTGGTGCACCAGCAAAAGGCATTCTCTCTTTCTGCTTCATACCAGTTATCCCGCACGGTTAAAGGCGTAAGCGGAAAATAATCCCCAACGCCAAAACTACGTTTTTTGGTCGCATCGCCTACCCAAAAAAAAATAGCTAAAAGAGATCAGAAAGTCGCCCATATCCCATAATGGTATTAATTAAAAAGTACACTTCAGCCCGCAAAAAATGAGCCCTCACCCAGGTCCGTAGGTGGAAAAATAAAAAAGTTATAAGCCGCAGAACATGGCGACGCGACGCAAATTCGAAAAACCGTAACATATTCTATTTTTTTTTTAGTCTTAAAACGTAACGAAAACTATAGAAGTTTGGTATCACCGGAATCGTAACGACCCATAGAATAAAGATAACCCATCATTTTAAACGAACTATGAACTCCAAAAAAAACGTAACCAGCGCAATATTGTGGAATTGCGTTTTTTTTTCTTTTTACCCCACATTAAATTATTTAATGATTCCCCAGAATATTATACGGTATAGTAAATGGTACCATTAGAAAGTACAACTTGTCCCGCAAAAAAAAAGCCCTCATGTGTCTATATAGCCGGAAAATTAAAAAAGTTACGCTTATTTGAACGCAAGGAGGAAAAAAAAAAAAAATACCATAAAAGGCAATGTCGGGAAGGGGTTAATCAAGAAAATTGAGTGAGGATGCCCAGCAGTGAGGATGTGATTCAATGGCCATTTTATGCTCTCACTTCACAACTCGTGTGTTTTTGTTTTGTTTTTTTGCTCCTCAGGTTATGGAAAGTGAAGAGTTCATGCTTCTCCCAGCCAATCAGCTGATCGATATCATTTCCAGCGATGAGTTGAATGTGCGCAGTGAGGAGCAGGTATTCAATGCAGTCATGGCCTGGGTAAAATACAGCATTCAGGAAAGGAGGCCGCAGTTACCACAGGTATGCTAATACGCCCCTTTATACTACAAAGATCTAGATTATATATGGGTCCCAATACTTGCTAAGACATCAAAAGTATATGATGATTTGTCCTTGTAAGGAAACTCATGGATATTGTACATGATAAATGGGCATTGCAGTCTCATTGACGCTCTTCACTTATTCTTAAAAAACAGTTGCCCTTTACCTGAAGCCTCCACAGTAGTGGGAATAAGCATTCCCTGGCATACTAAAGTGTAATCTTATTTTAGGCAGCAGAGTGTGTGCAACAATGAAAATATAGACTGTTTCCTATGATTGCCTGGTGGGATTAGTCTCAGTATAAGTTATACCAGAGATGGGCAACCAGCTACGAAGCTCCAAGCATTCACTAGAAGCCTCCGCTAGTTCCAGCTTTGGTGTCATAATGGTTTGTTTTAATTTATAATGCTTGTTTAAAAGGCCTATTGACATGTTATTACAGGTAGATTTAACTTGCTACTGAGATTAAGCAAGTTATGGTCCCTTTTGAGGGTTATAAGATTCCCAAGTGCAGGCCCCAAACTGTATCAGGTTGTCTCTCTCACAGGGTTATCAGTTCAACAGGAGACTAGGGAGGTTTGGGAAACTCAGAGGATTGGATGTGTTTAGTGTTTTTTCAAGCTAGGAAGATGGATAGAAGTAAACAACGTTGTAAGGAGCATGGAATTTTTTTATTACCATTTTCTGCTTAGACTCTTGAATAGGTTTTATGATTTCAGTGTTTACTTCTGTCTCCATTCTTTATAATATTGGCTTTTAGATTTGGTATATTGGATTCTGATTTTACATACAGTAGATATTCTATATATTCTTGTTATCCAGCGATCATTCTTACTAAGTATATTGAGAACACTTATCTCTTCCTCCATCAGGTTCTCCAACATGTCCGTCTGCCGCTGCTAAGTCCTAAGTTTTTAGTGGGAACTGTGGGGTCTGATCCGTTAATAAAAAGTGATGAAGAATGCAGGTATATTCCATAGGGTGAACTTTTCTTTTGACTGTCCCAACTGCTGTCAGATACAACACATTTCTGCTCCACCTACAATCCATGTGCTAATAACATTCCAAAATGAGTGACAAATAACATACAGATATGTCCAAATATACATATCCTCCAGTCACACCAAATAGCCGCACTTTGAACTATGGACTTTGGCTTTGCTGCTCAAAATTTACTTTTTTCTTAAGATTTGAGTCATTGAGGACTATTTAATGTGTGCGGATATTTCCAACCATTTATTCAATGTGGCCATTTTTGACCGCATTAAAGACTGTGTGCAGATTAGACTTTTTTTTAAAGTTGCATCTGCATTGTTGAAATGGGCACTGGATTGACGAATCCATGGCCATTCTCGACGAAATACATGTAGAATCAGACTGTCGGAAAGTTTCTGACAGTCGGAAGATTGAATGCTGACTGTTGAATTAACATATGACCGATACAACATTGAATGCCCCCGTTTAATTTACTGCACCAGTGATTCCCAAATGTTCTTGCATCCAACCATATTGAGAAAATATGTGAAAAGTGACATCTCCCCATTGGTAATGCACTCACAGGGAGTAAGGATTATGTGGGACCATAAATGGTAACTTTATTTCCGCAACTCTTCACTATAGTGAACGAGTTGGATGAGAGTGTAGTTCTTGTTTCCAGGATATGTAGAGCAATACTCATAAGGAAAATAGTGCTATATAGAGCAATCTATCTTTTGCAAATGATTATTGAATGTGTTAACCATTGCATTTATAAACCTGAATTACATCCCAAATGAAACAAAGATAGAAGCTTATCGAATAGATGATGATATTGTACATATTCATAATCTTTCAAGATGGAAACTGATACTCAGGATCTAGAAATAAATGGAAACAACCAATACATTCTGTATGCTACCTGCTATAGCTGAACAAACCCTCGGTCAGCACGTTTCAACCAACAGCTCTGTCTTTCTGTCTTGAAAAAGACCCATTAGTGGAGTGTTTGTTCCGCTATGCCTGAGGGGTATGCTAGCTTTGTTAATGATCTTGAAGACCTTAGTCAGCGTTTTCCCTGTATCCGAGGTAGCAATTTCTATTTTGAAAAACTATTTATATGCACTTTATCATCTGTTTGCTTGTTTAGTTTTTTTAAATTCTGTGAGTGTATTCTCAGTGGGGGTTGTCACCATTCATATCTTATTAACATGACGGTAGATCTGGAACCGGTTGTGAAACCTGGCTATATTACACTATTGGCCCCTCCCCTTTTGGTTCATTTTCTTCCTTGTCATTTGACATACATACTGAATAATGCAAGGTAGTCACTTTAGGTAGTCCTCTAAGTGTTAATGGGCACTTCCCTTATATTGATCTTTGTGAAAGTGGAAATCTGACAGCTGAACCTTTAAGCATTTGGGAAATTACAGGAGGAACAGTGAAAATTAACAATATTGATATTTTGTGGTATCTATGTCAATTGTTTCTTATAGGGACTTGGTGGATGAAGCCAAGAACTATCTTCTGCTTCCTCAGGAGCGTCCCCTAATGCAAGGGCCAAGGACAAGGCCTCGAAAGCCCATACGCTGTGGGGAGGTGCTGTTTGCAGGTATGCTTTTTCATCATTACATGAAATAGGCTTATTAATGTTACCATTATTGCACAAACTTATCTTGTGCATCACAGAGTCATCGTTGTTTACTTGTAAATGATCATAAATCTGTGTAATCCAGACCCGAGACATTAAAATACAATCCCACACAAAGTGGGACATCCATGTTGAGCTTTAGGTTGTGGGGAGACATACATGTGGAGGTTGTAGGAAGGCAGGTGGAGACAGGATAACTGAGGAGAGCCAGCAGAAGGGAGGTAAAGCGGCTGCATAGAAGTGATAGTTTAGTAGATCCTGATGGGATTTTTGTGAAGTAGGAGATGACGCTGGAGAGTGCATTGCTGAGAGTATCAAGTAGAAGAGTGTGTAAGAGAGCAGTTAAGTTGGAGGCGTAAGTAAAAGGGCCTTTTTTATTTATTTCATTCATTTGGCCGTAAGTAGATCATTGGTCACTATACAAGAGGCATCCTCGGTAAAGCGAAGAGGATGGAAGCATGTTTGTAGAAGGTCAAGAGAGTAAGGTGAAATAAAGCGCATCCAGCGAGCACACAAGACATGCCAAGATAGGGTCTGGGCCTGTAATATTTTAAGGACAGGAGAGGGGAATGAGGTGAATCGGAAAGTGCCAGTGCACAAGATTTCTGTTTTTAATAATGACCAGATCTCTCTTTGACGTGAAAATAATATTGAACAAAAATGTTTCCGGTTGTGTAGTAAGTACAGGTTGAGTATAACTTATCCAAATATCCGTTATCTAAATTATTCTGAAAACCATAGTTTCCAAAATGTACATCCGTAACTGGCAAATATGTGAAAATGATTGCTTGGCATGCAAATTCTGTGCCTGAGCGAGTACACTAACTTTGTTTCATGTTGTAAAACTTTATTTCATGCACAAACAATATATATTTGTGTGCGTTTTATGTGTTTATACAACATAAATGCTAGATACCTCATTGAAATATAAAAATACTCAGAAATACAGAATAATCAGTTATCCAAAAACCTTCTGATTCTGAGCATTTTGGGTAAGGGGTACTAAACCTGTATTGCAGTGTTGTTATCAGTTTCTCACTTTTAAGCTTGTTGATTTAAGGACTTATTTGTATAGATTTCATCACCTCGGGATGATCTTATAAGTCTGTCTGATTCAATTTGTATTAAAAATGTTGTAGCATGTTTACACTTAATTATGGTTGCTGTCACACTTCGCTTATCTCTGGATTAAAAAAAAAATAGTTATTTGTAGCTCACAAATGGAAACCTGCTCATTTAAATATTTGTTCTTTTGCAGTGGGAGGTTGGTGTAGCGGAGATGCAATTTCTAGTGTTGAACGTTATGACCCTCAGACCAATGAGTGGAGAATGGTGGCTTCCATGAGCAAAAGGCGCTGTGGTGTTGGAGTCAGTGTTCTAGATGACCTCCTGTATGCTGTTGGTGGCCACGATGGCTCTTCATACCTCAACAGTGTAGAAAGGTAATTGACAAAGACCTACACGTGTATATATGTGGCATCTCTACATGGGAATCTGTTTTATATATCTTCTCCAGTAACGTTGAGATATTTTTATTCTATTTTTAAGCAAACTATTATAATTTCTTATAGATATGACCCAAAGACAAACCAATGGAGCAGTGATGTGGCTCCAACCAGCACTTGCAGGACAAGTGTTGGTGTTGCAGTTCTCGGAGGCTATCTCTATGCTGTGGGTGGTCAGGATGGCGTTTCTTGTCTGAACATCGTGGAAAGGTATTTGTGGAATTTTGATGCTTAATAAAAAAACATCTGATTGGACTCTCCATTTCCAAGTGATGTTGAAGAATAACCTGGATAAAAAGTTTATAAGCATTACAGAATGACCTTATCTAGGAAGACTCAAAGATATTTGTCATTCGTAACCTTATACCATGCAAATATGTGGGTTTTTTTTTTATCCTCCACCTATAAAAAGTAGAATATTTAGTTTATGTACAGCCAATGGTTAATTCACTTTACAAGTGATGCAGTTATTGATCTTGCATGTTTGCATGTTCATTTTAAAGCTGTTCATATTATAGCACATGCTACACCCCCAGGCCAGCTCACCTGTATACGGTATTGTAAGGATACCAGGTGACCTGGGTATCCCGGGGTTCAGGGATCACACAGCTGAGTGGATTACCGTGAAAACAAGACTAACTTTATTCAAGGAGATTCAATAATCCAGTGTATAGCAAGCAGGATTATACTAACAAAGTCCTCTCTGAGTTCATCAAAGTCCCTTCCAGCTGCTCTATATCTCCTGCAGTCCTGGGCAGCAGTGACAGCTGTAGCATAGCAGTGTTCACACTGAGGGCAGTATTCAATGAGAAAAGTTCTCCGTGTTTTGTGGAGAACTTGTGCTTTGTTCGCCTTGGACGGAGCATTTTGCTCTCCAAAAGCGAGCAACCCTATTCAATGTGAAATGTTCTCCGTCTTTCTAAGTGATGTTCTCCGTGTCTCTCCGTGTAGCAATTCTCCATCTTTTGATGGAGAGCTGGAATGTGAACTTTTAAACTAAAAGGTTTTTTTCATAAATTTTGGTGTCAAAAAATCATTTTTTTTTTTTTTCTGTGAAGGGGCATGTTATTTTTATTCATGTGCTTATAGCACATGAATATATATTTAATAAAAAAAAAAAAAAATTTAAATTTTTTTTTTTTTTTTTTTAACACAGTGCAGCCAGCAGGGGGCGCCGGAGCCGCTCATTAGATATTCATATATTCACTGCACCCGAACGTAACTATGCACAAACGGGTGCAGTGAATACTGGGTCCCCCGCTGGCTATAGGGGGGTGCAGCCTGGGTCCTGGAGAGCCCCCCTCCCCTCCACAGTCCTCTGGAGCAGCCAGGGAGACTTTAATCTCTCTGGCTGCTTCCGGCTCCCTGCTCCCTGCAGGGGTTAAGACTCTCCGCGAGTGGCGGAGAGCATCAGCCACATTGAATAGAGGGAGCAGGAGTGGCAGAGAGCCCTCCGGAACACGGAGAGTGCATGGAGAGCGAAATAAAACGCTCTCCATGCACGGAGAACTTTATCATTGAATACTGCCCAGAGAGGCAATCCAACCTCCAGCTAGTCTAGCTGTGCACCCTTACCTCCCCACACATGGGGACTCTCCTTTTCTTTCTGTTTTCCCCCACTCTGGTTCTTTCTATTTCCTCCTTATAATTTGTGTGTAGTGTTGTCAGACTTTCCAGAGGGGGAGGAGGTTGGCTTTTCGAAAAGGAACACTTCCTTGTAGTTTCTGCTTCTTTAGATGTGTGACTTCTCCAGACTTGGGACATAGCGTTAATTATTTTCTTTCTAACATGCAGACAAGTCGTAATATCCCTTTCCCCTTCAGTTATAGCACACACTACAATCCCTAGGTCAGTTCATTTCACCTGTATACATCATAGCAAATGCTACTCTCCCTAGCCCAGCTCACCTTACTAGTATAGCATACATACCCTTAACACTGTGGCGCCTGGAATGTTGCTAGTCAAATATGAATTGCCACCAGCATTTGTACTCCAGCAAACACCATACATTTTTTTTTTTTCTTTCAATTATTCGATCAATGTTGAAAGTAATATTTTTTACATATTGGTAGAGATTTATATGACCAAAAATATTCATTGACATGTTGAAAGCATATTCTAAAAGTGGGCAGCAATCAGAGAAGTGGAATATTAAAAAGCCGAGACCATGTAATCCATAACCGGAATCATGTAGTAATGTTAAGGTGATTTTGTGGCAGTGGGTATAAGTTATATGGATGGCTAATAAAGCAGCAGGCCAGTTTGCTGTGGGATGCTGGTGGAAGCATAGAGACGTAATCAATATGCAGGTTTATGAAATTATGGGGGGTATTCAATCTGTGCGGCAATTTTTTGTCCATGTTTAGAGCAAATCTTTTTCACTTAGGCGAAAAATCCAGCACCGGTGAAAACCGTGTGGAATGACAAGTTTGGAGTCAATCCACGTGTTTTGGCAAATCCACAGATGTTTTCGCCCATGTCGATTCCACAAAAGCAAAATAAAAAACAGGCGATTGAATACTGATTCACAAATCATTGCCGTTTTTTTGACTGGCCAAAAAAATGGCAATTATTGAATACCCCCCCAATAGGTGAGACTGTGAGGATTTCCAAAATGCTTGATTTTGCGGATGACCGACATCAGTGGAATGGTGATTTGCCCCGATAGTTGTCTGGTGTAGGGGCCCATTTAACCTGTATACATCAGCTCTTCTAGGCATCACATCTATTTAGTGACCACATACTAGCAGTACAAAAGAATGCAGTGCCAAGTGAACTTCAAATTGTGACATGTCTCTTGAATTTTTTCATTTGAGTCAAATCCCTGTCTGGTGATTATGTGTCTCTTCCCTTTACTTGCTTTGAAGATGCTATTTATACTACATTGCTCTGACACAACCTAAAGGAAACTTTGAACAAAAATGTAAAAAAAAGTTTTTTATTGATAGCGCCAATTTTGGAATTCTCATGTTTTCTTCTGTCTTATGGGTTATATATAGCAACTACGGGCACTGTGGTTGAGCCTGAGTTGGGACGCAGAGTAAATACTGGTTGTTTTTGCATGCAACCCACAAATGTTAGTTGGCTTTGTATTTACACTAAGTTAAATTTAGGTTTGACCATGTCCCTCTCAAATCCTTTAAATCTATCAGCACATTTTGAGCCCCAGCTGCTGTTAAACATGGTTTGTCCTGGTGCAAATTTACTGTTTTTGGTTTTATGTGGTCACCTCTCATGTATTAAGTTAATTAAAAGGCAAAATAACTGGTTTACTGAAAGTCCAAGCTGAGAACGTTTCGGACAAATTGCAAATGTAAAAGGGTGCAGAAACGCTAACTCATGTTTGAGGTGGGGGGGGGAGGTATTTGATTATTTGGATGAGTGGTTTAACTAACATTTAAACTGGGAGAACTACATATGTCTGTCCCACATTGGGGCAGACACATCCCAGTTAAATGGGAACCCGGGATGATCGACTATCTGGGAATTCACCTTCCAAAACGTCCCTCCGATCTATACAGGGCCAATGTCACAGAGGCAATGAATGCAACCGCTAGGGAACTAGACGGTTGGAAGCATTTGAGACTCTCCTATGTTGGCAGAGCCAACCTCATCAAGATGGTGACCTTCCCCCGAATACTATATATATTACAGGCCCTCCCCCTTTTATTATCTCAAAAAGATTTAAGATTACTGAACATGCTGTTTTGGAAATTTTATATGGGGCTCAAAACGTCCACGCATTGGATTGGTTAAACTCCAACAACCGATGTTTAACGGGGGTATACATTTTCCACATATCCTGAATTATAATCATGCAGCAATATTGAGATTTCTTAGAGATTGGATTCACAACAGTGAGACCTATGCTAATACGGAAATTGAGGGGGAATTTTTGGAAAACTGCGGGCTGGTGGGTTTCCTGCACATGCATGACGGGGAAGTGCCGGAGAAGATCAGAAACAACCCCTTGTTGTGGTCGACTCGGAAAGTCTGGCATATACTTAGAGACATAAGAATAACCTAAATGCACATAAATCAATGTTTCTTCCTTTTGTTAAATAACTCGGAATTCCAGGGTGGTAGTGCCTCCCAGCCTTTTCTTGACCTCAAAAAAGAAGGCTTATTAAAAATCCTTGACCTAATTGATACAGGCTCTAGAAAACCAATATCCTATACACAAGCATCAGACACGTTTCCGACCTTCAAAAAATTTCCTTTTGCCTATATGCAGACTATGTGGCCATGGTCATCCGTGACTTCTCAGAGTCTGATTGGGGTAACACGCTTGACACCATGCTCTCCTCAGGCGTTGTAGAGAGCAAAGCCATATCCATCCACTATAACTATCTACGCCAAATCATAGATTACGATAACATACGTTCAGGGATGAAAGCATGGACTCTAGTTATGCCCTCGTTGACCTGCAGCCAGTTGGTTAAGACCTTGCAAACATCTAGGAAACTAATTTTGGCCATGCAATACCAAGAAATGTTTCTTAACATCTTTCAAAAAAGCCTATTTCTCCCCACATCGTCAATTCCTGGCTGGAATGATGGGGTCAGCATCCTGTCCACGTTGCCATGAGGGGGAAGCGGGTCTCTACCACTATTTTTGGAGCTGTCGCCTACTAAAAATTTTCTGGCTCAAGGTCAGGAAGTTTGCCCTCGACCACTTGGTAAACTACATCCCTTTTACAGACCTTTGGGCCATTTTTGGTATCTTGCCTGAGGGTCAGAAAATAGCTAAGGGATGCAAGAGACTAACATTAATTATCAGTGCTGTGGCGCAGAAGGCTGTGTTGCAGGCATGGATCGACACCACACCCCCTACATTGAAGCTTTTTCAAGAGCAATTGTACCATGTATTTAATATGGACTGGATTGAGTGTCTCATGGAAAGGGATCAGCGTGTAGCAAAAATTTTTAACACATGGGAGAGCTACATTACAACTCTGTCTCGAGATAAGAGTGAAACTACATAACTCCTTTGAACGCACTCAATGGTATACTATGAGATTGATCGCGGGGGACCCCCCCCCCATTGATATTGTCTCATAAGGGTGCTGTAGGGAAATGAGATCCCTTCTTTGGGACGCTCTTTTAACACACGGGGGTTTGACTTTCTGAATTGTCAGATCTATATATGACTCCTGTTGTGTATAAAAACATGGACACTTTGCGAGAACTGTTTGACTGAAAGTAATCAATCACATGCTGGATTATCTATATAACTTCTTTATTGATTTAAGATACCCTGTTTATCCTCAAGAATAATATTTCTGTAATCTTTGATTATATGCTGTCTGAAATTTTTGAATCGTATTTCTGAATTCTGATGTATTGAATGGTGTTTTAATAAAAACATTTAAACATAAAAAAAAAAAAAAACTGAGAACTAGCAATGGAACATGGATAGGTTCTATAGAAGTGATGTAATTTAAGAGGAATGCAATAAATGAATACTACAACTCCTAGAAAGCATGTTCAAACTGACAGACTCTCTTTATGTTCTAGGTATGACCCAAAGGAAAATAAGTGGACCCGCGTTGCCTCTATGAGCACACGGAGACTAGGAGTGGCTGTTGCCGTTCTAGGTGGTTTCCTGTATGCGGTTGGGGGCTCAGATGGCACGTCTCCACTCAATACTGGTAATTAGCTTTTATGGTCTGTAGAAGTCTCTTGATTCTTTTTATTGGAACTGCAAATCTGAAAGATGTTCAATTTTTTTTAATTACATATTTGAGAATATAAATTCTGTTCAAAGGGTCCAACTCATTGACTCATTGACTCATTTTCTGAATTTTCAGTGGAGCGGTACAATCCTCAGGAAAACCGCTGGCACACAATAGCACCAATGGGCACACGCCGAAAGCACCTAGGCTGTGCTGTGTACCAGGACATGATCTATGCTGTGGGGGGAAGAGATGACACAACAGAACTGAGCAGTGCAGAACGGTACAATCCCAGGACCAACCAGTGGTCTCCAGTGGTTGCCATGACCTCCCGCCGGAGTGGGGTAGGAGTAAACACTTACTGTTTTATTTTTTTTTATTTTTTTTGGGGGGGGGGGGGGGGGGGGTGTCAATGTTAATTACTATACAAGCATGTTTTATGTTTGAGTTTTCCACAAAATGTTTGGGCTGTCCTGTACACTTAAACAGTTGTATACTATGGAGGTAAATACTGCACCTGATTGACACAGTTTATGGACATGGTACATTAAAGAGACTTGTACGTTGACACTCCTTTTTTATTGTCCCAGGTTGGCCTCGCTGTGGTGAATGGGCAGTTGATGGCTGTAGGAGGATTTGATGGAACAACATACTTGAAGACAATAGAGGTGTTTGACCCGGATGCTAATACTTGGAGGTAAGCATAATTATCTCTATTTCATATTGTAACATTGGTGCCATTTACTGACTAGTAATACTATATCTCTGTAAATTCAATTGGTAAATTGCAGTGTATTCCATTTCTGCTGAAAGCCTTTGGCAATTACTTGTTCTTTACTGTTTTAATTAGGGTTGCAACAAAAACAGTAAAAGCCATATTGTGATTTTTCAACTCTTGGTTCAGAGGTGTAGTATTCAATAGTTGACTTGATCATCGTGTACAACTTTATTTAAATCTACAGTAGAGTAATCAAAAACAAGAAAACCTCCTTTTCATTTACATAGAGTGCAGATATGTTCTAGCTTCTCTTCAACTGCATGCAGTATAAAAAATCTCCATTTAGTAAGCGGGAGTTTGCAAGGGGTTTAGGAACTGGTGTGACCTGCTGTGTATTGACGATGGGTTCTAAAGCTTAAATACAGCATTTACTAAATGTCGGATGCCGCTGGTAAAGTAGACAAATGAGGCCATAAATAACCCCAGAAATATGGTTTGGTCATTGAAAGCATAAAGCTAGTACAACAAAACATTACAATTTTGTTGTGAATTCAAAATTTTTAGACGCTAGAATCTACTGGAGAGTTTTCACAGTATTTTTCTTACATCAAAATGGGCATTGAGATTAGAATGGTCACAGTCATCAGTCTATGCAATACATTATTATTTATATATATATAAAAAAAAATTTTTTTTTTTTTTATGCTATGGGATTTAAATTTGTTACTATATCCCCCAAATCTTTTTATTCCCATTTCACCTGAAAATGGCAAAATAGGTTAAAGCAAGAATTTTGGCATAAAACTAGCTCACAAAAAAAATACACATTTAAATCTCATTTTATTGTAGATTGCTTTTAAATATATATATATATATTTTACTTGTCCCATATTATATCTATATGATCATTAAAGTACATGCTTATTTAATATAAATGAGAATAAAATTTGCTAAATTGTAGAATTTCCAAGATTGAGCACTAGGAAGGGGGGGGGTGCAGAATGTAGTACGGCAGTGAAAATACGAAATCATTAAATGTGTAATAACCTTTATGCAAGAACATGTTCATAGTATACACACTGCACTGTGTACTCATTTCAAATTAAATGTAGTGGACATTAATAAAAATATACCTGTTATGATATACTAGACATTCGGGTCAATAATGCTGGGTAAACACCAGAACGATTTCGGCTCAATTCCCCCGATTTTAACGCATCGTACAACCGATTGGATGTAAAAAGAGCAGAATCGTACCTGCTTTCCCTACGATTCCAATCTGATGCGCGCCCCCGCCGGTCGCCTGTTAGATTGGAGATTTTACCTGCTGCAGTTAATATTAGTCATCTACATTGGATTGGGTACTGAGCATGTGCAGATCGTGTACTCCAGTCGTGAGACCATCGTGTGATTTCGAGAAAATTGTTTCACGATCGTCATGTGATCAAGGTTGTTGTGTGTGTGACCATTCATAAAATCTCAAAGGAACCACTGTTGATAGGCTGGGCTATGCGGATATGTTTCCTGTCAATGGCTCCTCCACAATTTTATTATTTTAATCTGGAAATTCTGAAGTCCTAACCATTGTTTTTTTTTTTGTTCTTTCTCATTGATACTTTTTCCTGTTGTGGTAGTTACCTATGTTTAAGGATTCATTTGTTTTTTCATGTACAGGTTATATGGAGGCATGAACTACCGGCGGCTGGGAGGAGGTGTTGGAGTTATCAAAATGACACACTGTGAATCTCACATCTGGTAGGAAAAGAAATTTGTCAAAGCCTCAGTTCATGGACTATGCTAGAGATCGGCTTCTGGAGAAGAAGATAGAAGACCTTGTGGTCCATTGCTCAGTGAGCCAACTAGTGTCATTAGTAGAAATTTTATTTCTAACTAATGTTTTCTTTTTCGTTTATTTATGTCCCAGAAAAATGGCAAGTCGTCGGTTTTTATGGAAGAATACAAATCTTATTTGGTTCTCCTCCTGTCAGTACGACTTCCCAGAACCAGATCACTATGACGGTGGTGAACGTTTTCTGATCGGTTATCTGGACCTGAATGTGGTGGCAGTGATCCACAAACCTGGTTCACGTGGTACTGATACACAGGGGATCTTTGTTACAGTATATGGGCTTTGGCATGTCCAAGGATGTTCCGTAATCAAGCAGTTATGAAGTTCTTCATGTTCAAGCAAAAAACAACGAAGTTGCTACAACAGGGATGTGACTGTTTGCACAGCGATCACGATGAAGTGTTCCGAATAGAATCTTGTTTGCATTATATCGGCTGCCCCCAAACTTAGTAAGATGCTGCAGTACATGCTTTGTACAGCCACGTGCACTAGTGTCTCTCCCTATTTCCTTGTGCCTCTAAAACCTGTTGCACTGATTGCTAGCTTATATACTGGTCCAGCCCACAACTAGGCTACTCTTCAGTAGTGTTGCCTTTTTAAAGATGTAGCAAAAACTGTACAGTTTGTGTTGAAAGAATGTTGCTGTTGAGAAAAACATGAATTTGTGCGTTGAAAAAGAACATTCTTCAGACATTAGAACACAGTATTATGTGCATCAAAACACAAATATCTACACACCTGCAATGCAATAAACCTACTTCCAAATGCTCTTTTCCATTATAATATAAAGGTGTAGTGAATTCTGAGGTGCTAACATTAAATGCATATGTATCCTATTTAAGACTAAAAGACTCCTTATAAGGGACTTTTATGTCTATGTGAAATTTGCAACATATTTTATTGGCTAATAAGACCCCCATGGCAAATTAACAAAAGCAAGTTCCAGTTCCTCTAATCAAGAGAAGAGAAGAATGTTACTGTAGGTGTGTTGAAGCTAAAATCAAGAAGCCTTGGTTATAGATATACCTTTACCCAACCCCCCACCACGAGTGCACAAATAAGGTAGCGTGGCCTAAAAGTAGACCACACAAATATGGGTTTACTGAGATCACTGTGTGCTACAACAACAAGAAAACCGTAATTGTTTCTCTGCCTTTTCCAAGGAATACCTTTTCAAGTACTCTACTATATTGTGTGTCTGCAGAATTAAACCTCTTCCTGTAGGCAATGTTTTACATTTGGGGGTATTCAATCTTGGATTCCAACTGTCGGAACGCTCCGATAGTCGGAATCCTGGTCCAGTTTTCGCCCAGCTCGACAGTTGCTCAATTCAATGTTCTGCCTGCCCAGTGTCAAAAAGGGCATGGCGGCGGAAATGGCCGTGGACTGTTGAGAAACAGCCGTGAATTTGACAATCCACGGCTGTTTCCGACAAAACCGATCTGACTAGTTTTAAAGTCTTGATATGTTTTGTCGAAATCCACCTTCAACGAGGTCGGTTAGATTCACTGACAATTGCTGCCAGGAAATTATTTTATACTTAGAATAAAATAAAACAAAAAAATGGATTCATCCATATGTATAACACATCAGCATTAAATAGCAAGGGCAATAAAGAAATTGTGGTTAAGTGCATTTGAAAGTGTGGGGACCTAGAAAATGTTTCTGCCTTTCTTTTGTTGTAAAGAAAATCTTGAACCATTTTATATTTTTCTTAAGTAGGGAATATAGCAAGTGCATTGTGCTATGGTATAACTGTATTTACCGCTAATTCTCGCCTTGGTTATATACACACTGACGTTACAATTTAGCGTTCTAGTTTCACATCTAACACAAGTTAAGCACCTTTTTAAATAGATGCAAATTAACAAAAATCATTGTACCAGATGCGACAGTACACATTTGCATTCTTACATGTGTTTATTGCTGGGTTTTTTTTCCAACACATTTGTTGTATTTAGATATACTTTCATCTCAGCGGGAAGAACAATTGCTAATTCGAAATGCAGTCTAGAAGTGTTTACATATGTGTTTGTTAAAACATTGGAACATATACAGTGTAAAAGAAAATGCAAACTGTACGTACTTGTAAAACACGCAAGTGAAATGCATGCGTAAACACAGTCTAGTTTATATGTTCCGTTTATTTTTGGTAAACCGCGATCGCACATTCCAGTGTGTACCTATCCTATGGCAATAGCATTTCTACAGGTATGTGTCACATATTTTCTGTGTACTGCACCATTTTGGGTACTGCAACATAAATCGTTTGAGCGGCTACACTCAGGAGCACTGTTCCACCGTGAGATTGCCATTTGCAGCTCTTTTCCATTTTTTTTCCTTTTTTTATTTTTTGTTTCCTTTTTTTTTATTTTTTTTATTTTAAATTGCCTAACACCTTTTAATGTAATTTTCTAACCTCCATCAATGAGAAATCCACTGCCCTACAGTGTCCAGAGTCTGCAATTCCTGGCATAACGGCTCTATTAGAATTTATTAAACTTTATGAAATTAATGAACTTTATTAAGTGTGCTAATTGCAACAACTCCCTCTTCCATATTAAATGTTTACAAAACTTTTTGGGAAATGAAAGTTGGTCACAGGTGGTTCTGTCCGTCATTTAGCTGTTTATAACTTGGCTGTTCTTGCAGATAGCATGAGATACTTCAAGGTTACCTGTATAATCTGTATACTGCCTTTTAACTACCACTTATGCAGCATAAACAATTAATGTCTGACCTGCAACCCAATCTGTGCTTCAAAATTAAAATGGCACGACCAAGACCTAAACAAAACAATAAAATTGAAGAGCATGTGCACAAAAGGTGAACAAAACATTCGATTTGTTTTTTCTTTTTTACAAAGTGTTGTGTAAATAAAATGTTTAAATTGTCATCAATACTTTTTTTTAAGCATGTGTAAAGAAACTTAGCATAAAAATAAATGTTATTGCTTTTTTTTAAAATACATTTTTGCTTTTACATTGTGTTCTTGAATTGTGGCAAGAATTTCTTAACATTTCTGCCTTCACCTAAGAAGATTAACATTTCAAGTGATTTGCAATTTCACTTTTAGGGTATGAATGCAGCAAATTGAGATGTAGCTTACCTTTAGAGAGAGAGATATAAAGTATAGAGGTTGGTAAAAAAAAAAAAAAAAAATCTGCTTCTAACTGTCATTTATGTAGCACAGACTTTGAAATATCAGAAGTTGATTTGGTTGCTTTGGGCAACTACTCCACACTTTATGTTTTCTATTGTTCTAGCAGCCTACATTAACGAATACAAATGTTCAGTTTGCTTAGGCTGATATGAGCATACTGTTTAAACTAGCAAGAGCCCATCCACTTTTATTATTTTATATTTTATTTTTGGATAATATTTAACCCATTCTTGAGCAGACAAGTTTCCATTGGGAACTGCCTCTCATTTTTTAGCATTCCCAAACTAATTACATTTTTGTAAAAGCTAGAGATTGTAGTGTAATACATAACTTTAGTTTTTTGGGGGGCTTTATATAGTTTAAAAAAAACAAAGTCTAAAAAATCTATGATGGTTCCCTAAGTTACTTAATTCATATTTCTCATCAAATATAATGTGCTTGTCACCTCAAGTATAGGGATCCCAGGAGCCTAAGTTATGTATAGGCATGGCTACTTCTGTTTCATCTGGTGGTTATTCAGACTGATCATATGGTTGCAAATTCGCAGGCCAGGCGATAATCGTACTATTACGCGTGCGTACGGCTCATGGTATGCATGCGTGAGGCCATCCTGCGATGATAATCTGCTACTTTTTAATTTGTGGCCATACATAAGTTGATTGACAGGAAAATTACATTTGCGGGCTGGTAATTGGCTGATTTCTGGGAGTATCAAGGAAACCACAGGTGTACCCAGGCGTTTGAAAAACAAAAGTAAGCGGTGTTTAAAAATGTACATTACATGCCAAATGAATGAGTAAAAAGTACACTTTAATGTGACTATACACAGACACAAGATAACATTTTAAATATGCTAAGGACTGCCACACAATAATAATCCATTAATCTGCACTGGATTGTATTGTTAAAAGTTCCAAATTCCAGGTAGCCAACAAATGATGTAACGCACTGGAGGTAAGAATCTGGACAAGGTTGCCAATCGATCCAAGATGGCAAAGTCCTCGCTTGAAACACGGCTTCAACATCCAGGTTGTGAAACATGATGGGATGGCACAGTAGCATTAAGTAGACAATGGGCAGGTAGGTAAAGGTGGCAGAGTGTCCTTTGGGAACGGTCTTGAGGTCATCCCAACGCGTTTCACTGCCCAAAACTTGCAGCTATTCTTATGGTGACTGTCTAGGGCAAAGTGTAAGATATTTATACCCTGCTCAATGAGCACACAATTGGTCAATTACAAACTCATTCACTTGTCTAATATAAATAATAAAACAAGACTATCATAGACAGATTAATTATAAATAATATAGCAATGATTGATAGATTAGATATATATATATATATATCTATCTATCAATAAATGATATAAACTATTTTAAATAAATACATTAAAAAGTGTAAATTCATTGTTTTACTCCCGCCTGCGCAACTCGGTGTCATGTGACATCCGATCCGCAAGTCTGTTGTCATAAATATATAATAAACTGGTAATACAGAATAAAGAAGCCAGTGGGTGAGGTGCAAGAGAAACCTATTTAATTTCACTGAGGGTGTAGGGGGTGTCGGTAGCTCAAGGACCTCGCTGGAAGTGACATATTACACATTCGCTGAACAGTAGAGGAATCGTGGTCGCAAAACTTGCGTTAATTGGACCGTGGAATTGCGTGGTAACTCGGGTGGAACACACATAGATGTGTGAAAAAAGCAGAGTTCCGGGAATTCTCTAGCGCTCCTTAATCCCTCTGCTGCAGTGGTTCTCAAATGGTGTTTCAATCTCAATAACACCCAAAATAGGTACAAATGTTAGCAAGTGGAATGGGAACCGGTCTGCAGCGCTGGACAATATAATTAAATTTACTGGAAATCCCAAAGAGAAGCAGTCCACTCTGTAGTTTCAAGGTAAAAAAAGTACTGAATGCTTTATTAAATAAAAAGTCACATAAAAGGAAGAAATTTTCCTTAAAAAATCACACAAAAACAGTCAAAGTATATAAAAAAGGATTCACTCTCTTCTTTGCATAGGAGAGAAAACAATTTAAAGGTAGCTCACCAGATTCTTGGAGACGCAAGTATCCCTGTATACTCCAGACTGCACTATAGATCCTTATGGTGGGTACACCTATCTGGGTGTATGGGGTGTTTCAGGGCTGGGAGGCCGTTCTGCCACTACGGTTACCTCTCTAGTCCTTATGGATTCCCCAGATCTCAGCTCCACCCGGACTCACGGTATTGCGCTTTGGGTTCTGGAAGCCGCACTGCCACTACGGTTATTCCTTCCTCCTTCTGCGCTCACCTGCAGATCTTTACTGTGTAGTGTATCTGGATGGGTACTTTCAGGACAAAGGAACCGTACTGCCACTTGGGTCCTAAGTCCTTACTCTTCCCCAAAAGGGATCCCCGGTGTCTGGTATAACACGGAATGGAGGGCCGCACTGCCACTGCGGTTTATTTCCCTTGCGTGGTTCCCCGTCCCGGGTCCCGTTTAAAGAGTGTCCAGCTTTGATGTAAAGTGCCGGCACACTCCTCCGCCTCTGCTGCCTGCGCTTGCAGCGTTTGGCGGGCACACAGGTCCAAAAGTTCTTAGTTGGATACTGTGTGATAATACAGGGGACTCTGGTCTGTTTGGAGTCTGGTCTTTTCTCCTTCTCTCCACAAGCAATTGACAAAGACCATAATTGGTAGAAACTAGTTGGTGAGCAGCTGGAGGATATTGCTCGTGGAGAGAAGGAGAAAGACCAGACTCCAAACAGACCAGAGTCCCCTGTATTATCACACAGTATCCAGCTAAGAACTTTTGGACCTGTGTGCCCGCCAAACGCTGCAAGCGCAGGCAGCAGAGGCGGAGGAGTGTGCCGGCACTTTACATTAAAGCTGGACACTCTTTAAACGGGACCCGGGACGGGGAACCACGCAAGGGAAATAAACCGCAGTGGCAGTGCGGCCCTCCATTCCGTGTTATACCAGACACCGGGGATCCCTTTTGGGGAAGAGTAAGGACTTAGGACCCAAGTGGCAGTACGGTTCCTTTGTCCTGAAAGTACCCATCCAGATACACTACACAGTAAAGATCTGCAGGTGAGCGCAGAAGGAGGAAGGAATAACCGTAGTGGCAGTGCGGCTTCCAGAACCCAAAGCGCAATACCGTGAGTCCGGGTGGAGCTGAGATCTGGGGAATCCATAAGGACTAGAGAGGTAACCGTAGTGGCAGAACGGCCTCCCAGCCCTGAAACACCCCATACACCCAGATAGGTGTACCCACCATAAGGACCTATAGTGCAGTCTGGAGTATACAGGGATACTTGCGTCTCCAAGAATCTGGTGAGCTACCATTAAATTGTTTTCTCTCCTATGCAAAGAAGAGAGTGAATCCTTTTTTATATACTTTTAGACTGTTTTTGTGTGATTTTTTTAAGGAAAATTTCTTCCTTTTATGTGACTTTTTATTTAATAAAGCATTCAGTACTTTTTTTACCTTGAAACTACGGAGTGGACTGCTTCTCTTTGGGATTTCCAGTAAATTTATTCATATTGTCCAGCGCTGCAGACCGGTTCCCAGTCCACTTGCTAACACATAGATGTGTATATTTATACAAAGTAGCGCACGCTTATCCACTCCAGTAGGTATTGG
Source organism: Crinia signifera (assembly GCF_055691185.1). Lineage (NCBI taxonomy): Eukaryota > Metazoa > Chordata > Amphibia > Anura > Myobatrachidae > Crinia > Crinia signifera. The sequence goes on from NC_139224.1 coordinate 113,498,989, forward strand.
TTCGGCTCAAACTCATCCAGGTTGTGAAAGATGGAACGGCTCAGTAGGATGAAATACAATACAATGTCCAGAGTGTGTGTTTTACCTGCTTGTTGAAAATGGTTTGTCTCCCTGCTGTTTGGTAACCTGTCTACCCAAATCAGCACAATTTTATAAAGACAAGGAGGTTTGCCTGGCAATCTGGGAGGGAGGGGAGGAATCTGTGGCATTTAAGGCCTATGCAGATCATTTGTCTGTATGACCAATGCCAGACAGTGGCCTGTGACTTGGGAGGTAGGTCTCTTCTATTAACTACTCTGTGAAAGTCACTGTTTTTGTGGTCATCCAAAGGAAATGAAGGAAAAGGAGTTGAGAATCTGTGTGCTTGCTTACACTATAAAGCTACTTGACCACACTTGGTGAATCCCAAGAAGGGGATAAGGATTGTGTAGAGTAGAAATGAAAAGCTAGTAGAATTGTTTCAGTTATAATCAAATCCACAGGATTAAAAACCATGGAACCATGGATTACTAAAAAAATAAAATCATGCAAGGCACCAGTCTTCAAAATGGGGATGTGTTGCTCCATATTTGAAGGTGTGATGGGTCCAGGATCTGCGTCATGGGACTTCCTGGACCCTGGTGTCCAGATCCTATGGCCAGCCTGAGTAAGCTTCGGCCTATGCAGGCTGGCCGGTGCCTGTTATCAAGAATTGATGGTTGGGATGGTGATCATCAGATGCAGCACTCAAATTTTTGCTACTGCTAATAGGAGGCGTCTCTTACAGACCCGTTCTGCTGCATTAGAATTTTATTTAGATGGAATCGAACAGCCGCTTTCTTGGAGCTGCACAATTTCATATAAACACGAGGAAAAATGAAATTCTTAATGACTGTTTATTATAATATAGGTTATTTACAAGTGAGATCACCATCTAGTTTTAAAGTTGTATTTGCCTTTTTTGGCTTGTTTATACATTAGGGTCTCTTGTGACTGCAGTATGTATATACAGTACTCTGCAGTGCATACAGTATGTTTATATCCTGTCTCATTTTCTTTGGATTTATTGTGTCTGTGAGTTGCCACTGGGTCTGTCCATATTTTTAAAGTGGCAACCATTTACAGGGCAAAATCAGCTTCTTGTTTATTTTTTTTCCTTGTAACCTGTGGCTCTCTTGCTGCTGTGAAACTACAAGTCCAATTATGCATTGCACAGTTTTGCTATTATGGAATGCTAGAACTGTGGCACAGCATGCTCGGATGTGTAGTTTCCCAACATCTGGAGAGGAGCAGGTTGGTCAGGCCTGGTTTAGCGTATTGTACACTAGTTCTGGATCACTTAAGAGCATTATAGTTAGGTTGCCTCATGCTCGAGTTACCAGGTGTAAGTCTAAAGGGTACTCTTTACCTAGAAGGGCGCCCATCGCGGGCATCGCATGCCATTATAATGGCATGCGATGCGACCGATGCGATGCCCGCGATTTTACATAGAAATACATGTTAAAATGAAAATCGCGTCGGTCGCACCGCATGCGACCAAAAAATCGCATCCGATGCGATTACCGCGATTTCACATAGGGAACAATGTTAAATGGCCCAATTGACCCGATTTTACATAGGGAACAATGTTAAATGGCCCACAGAGGCCAAATAGCCACCCTCAAGTGTGAAGTGGCCCCCCCAATTGTTAACGCCACCCCACGATCAACGTCAACCCGAAGCGTGGCGAGCGGCGTCGGTACGCGTCCTACGACCTTTTCATACCCCCACTATCCACGTCGGCGTGGAGTTGAGAATAGAAAGTGTGGCGAGCCCAAAGCGTGGCGAGGGGACCCGGATACCTTCACAGGTATCCGGGTCCCCTCGCGGGCTTCACAGGTGTCCGCGTCCCCTCGCGGCGCGCGCTGCGCTCGCCACACTTTCTATTCTCAACTCCACGCCGAGGTGGATAGTGGGGGTATGAAAAGGTCGTAGGACGCGTACCGCCACCCCTCGCGGGCTCGCTGCGCTCGCCACGCTTCGGGTTGACGTTGATCGTGGGGTGGCGTTAACAATTGGGGGGGTTGAGGGTGGCTATTTGGCCTCTGTGGGCCATTTAACATTGTTCCCTATGTAAAATCGGGTCAATTGGGCCATTTAACATTGTTCCCTATGTGAAATCGCGGTAATTGCGTCGGTCGCATCGCATGCGATTTTTTTGGTCGCATGCGATGCGACCGACGCAATTTTTTACCTTGCGATGCCCAAGATCAAAATCGTGGACGCCGTTCTAGGTAAAGAGTACCGTCTAAAGTCCCAAAAGGAGCGCTGTCTAATTTAACCTGTTTCCTTGCCTGTTCACTCTTACAGAAAAACTGTAGCCACTTTTGATTTTTGGGTCTAGCTACAGTTCCTAGAATTCTTTCCTAAATGGTCTACTGTGGGTTGCAAAAGTCTTCAATCCCCTCAAAAGCAAACATTTGTCAGTGATCCTTATGCAGATTGTCCCATACTAAGTGTTTATTGTAATCCAGTAGACTCTTACTGTAAGTAACATTTTAATTTATCAGGGGGAAAAAAAAACAAAGGGTAGGAAATATTATGGCACTTCACTATGGGAAAGCTGCCCTACTTTACTTGTGGGTTAGATCCCCTGGACTCACGTAAAAGGCAAGAAAAAGAAGAGTAAAGTGTGATGGCGCTAAACACAATCGGTGAGATATATAAATAAGTTGTTTGACACCCCTGCCCTAGAGGATAAGTATTCAAACTCATGGCCCTCCAGCTGTTGTGAAACTACACGTCCCAGCATGCCCTGGCACAGATTTTATATAATGCATTGCTAAAACTGTGGCAGGGCATGCTGGGACGTTTAGTTCCACAACAGCTGGAGGGCCATAAGTTTGACACCACTGCTCTAGGGTCTGTATTTCTGTTTATGTATCGGCTTGTTGGAGGGTTCTTTTTTAAAGGAATGAGAACAAATGGTTATGTTTGACATGAAATCAAGGAAATCTCTCTAAAGCCCCATACAAAAGGGGGAGATATATTGCTCAGACATATATTACTAGCAATGTATGGCTGAGCAATATATTGCTCAGTTTCTCCTTTTCATCAGCGACCAGAGATGGTTGCTGATGAAAGGGAACCTCTGCCGGGGGAGCAGCAGAGGTGATCAGCTGGTCGCAGAAGCAAGCTCCTGTGACCAGCGATTAGCATGGAGCTGAAAACGGGAGTGCGCACCTGGTGATTTATCGCCGGGGCACACTCCCATCACTGGCAATATGGTCGCCTGCGACCAGATTTCCAGCGATTTCAGCCCCTATAGCCCCCGTGTGTACACAGCTTAAGTTAATTCAGTAAGGGTATCACAATCTGTTGCTTACCTCACTTACTATAAAAGCAAGTGAGTGAGAACACATCTGGGTTTCTTTCTAGGTATTTTTGTAGGGTCCTGCCTAACTTGCTTGGTTTTGCAAGGTATATAAAGGTATCTTTAGCTGGAATGATGATGGCGTACCAGTACTCACTGTAGTGCGCGTGCTGCTCCTCTCATAAATGTATCTTTCAATGACAGTGGTTAAAAATGGGATGTTGATTTAAAAAAAAAAATATATATATATATATATATATATATATATATATATATATAATTAAAATGAAAAAGGATCGCAGCAACCTGGGAGGGTTGGGTAGGTCCAAAAACCTGGTCTATCCGGCTGTGAATATTCCAGGGTTCTAAAAAAAATGTGGATCCTTCCTTACCTCCGGGGTTCTGTGATATTGGAGTCCCTTTTGGGTGGTAAAATTCCCTCAGCCAACGCGTTTCGAGAATGACTGTTCTCTTCATCAAGGCATACTGTAGCTATAGACTCCAATATAACAATTTTTGCAAGCTCTGTATGTTTGGGGTTAAAAGGCCAAAACAGACTACCTAAATGCCTCTCAACTATCTATGTGGGTGGTTCAGAGATGAATGCAATTAGCATTGCTGTAGCAGCAAACCTAAAAATGCTGATGGTGCAGGTGTTGTCTAAATATAGATGCCTCCTACAAGGGAAGGGGCAAGAAGGAGCTCCAGAGAAAGCAGCAAGCAGTGAGGTTTGGAGGACAGAGGAGGTCCCTGGCGCAGGACGTGGCTGTGGCCCCCAGGGATGTTGTGGCCTCTGGCGCAGGACAAGACAGCGGCATGAGGCGTTGCCCACCCCATTGGCCCTGAAGACTGCTGGCAGAGAAGGGTAAGAAGGAAGTGGATGGCCCCCCGGTAACATGGTACAGCTCCCCCCTCTTTTGCATCTCGGACAGTAGGATCCCCAGGCCACGATCACCCAGCGTGCCCTGCGAGGGAGCGGAGGTATGGTTCCTGCACCAGTGGACTCCAGCCCAGGGAGGGACCAAGCTCCAACTCTTGGCCTCACTAACTCTTTCTGACTACCACCGCCCCCCCTGATATATGCTACACAGAAGGACCTCTAGCATCTATCTGTTTGTGCAGTAGGACATCTAGCATCTGTGACCTCCAAGGCAGCAGCCATTTTTAAAGGGTCATTTCCAGCAGATTCCATACAGATGGCCAGACCCTTTGGAATCTGCAGAGGCCAGGTGCCTTCGCAGCGCCGGGTTCCCCAAGCCACTGCTTGGGCGGGCTGCGATGCCATTGTTACGCCACTGACATGGACTCCAATTAGGGTACTGCTGCGTTCGGCACACTTTACTGTTCCAAGTGCACATTGGTGGGAAAGTATGAAAAGGTGAAAAAACTAATGCTGACCTTTTCATGTGTCTACCATTACCATCTCGAACTTGTGCATGTGTTGACCTATTGACAATCATCTTAGACATTGTCCAGGTATCACCCGGATCCCCTTTTTAAGAAAGTGTTATTTGTAATACAGGCAAATCTGGTGATTTTCTGAATAAATTTGCAAACTGCTGTATGTCTGGGCTAATAGGCTCAAACACATTTCCTAGGACAAGTTAAACCTCCTTTCTTTATGTAACAATTAGATAAGTATGTCAAGAAAGACAAATTAGGAAATAAGGAATCTGCCTTCCAAAGAACAACTCCCAAACCGGTCTCAGAGACTGACACACCCTATTTTAATAATTCTAATGCTGTGATGGTATAAAGTCTTCCAAGCAGAGCAGTATTAAGGTTTCAAATGATGATGCAGCCAGCCATTTATCTCTTTAGTCTGTTTTTAATGCAGAATTTACAATGCAGCACTTTGACCGCATCTCGTATGCAGCTGAGAAACCACGGATATGAGAATGTACTTATTGCTCTTCACCAAGACATTCCAGAAAATCCAGAGCTAATCACAATTATAAAGGTAAGGCAATGCTTGTCAGACTTTGTATTGTAGGAATAATTGTTGCACATACAGTCTGTCAGTTGCTGTGTATGTATGAGTGTGAGTTGGACTTTATACCAAGTTTTGTGCATGCATTTATATCTTATCTTATCCAGATGTGTCAAAGCATGATGACAGATGAAGAGGAGAGAGGAAATACCAACCAATTATCTCCTAATTGGCATTTTACAGGCAGGAGCTGATTGGTTGGTACTTCATCTCCACTTTTTCTCTCTCTATGTTTGCATAAAGCACAATGCTCATATACAACTGGTCAGGGGCATTTTAAGAGAGGAGGAGGCCAGTGTGCTTCCTCTTCTGGCCAGGCCCCCTCCCCATCTAACACTTAGGGGAAAATTTACTAAGACCTGTATTCTACTTCACATGTGATGTTGCTATGGGCAACCAATCAGAATTTTATTTATTTAGCACCCTCTAGAACAGGCATGTCCAACCTGCGGCCCTCCAGCTGTTGTGAAACTACACATCCCAGCATGCCTTGCCATAGTTTTAGCATTCCCTATTAGCAATACCATGGTAAGGCATCCTGGGATGTGTAGTTTCACAACAGCTGCAGGTCCACAAGTTGGACATGCCTGCTCTAGAACATGGGTCTTCAAACTGTGGCCCTACAGATGTTGTGAAACTACATGTTCCAACATGCATTGCCACATTTTTTCCTATAAGAGCATGCCAAAACTGTCAGGGTATGCTGGGACATGTAGTTCCAAAACATCTGGAGGGCCACAGTTTGAAGACCCATGCTCTAGAACTGGGGTAGCCAACCCTAGTCCTCGAGAGCTACCAACAGTGCATGTTTTGCAGGTCTCCTCACAGAATCACAAGTGATCTAATTAGCTCCATCTGTGTATCTTTTAAAATGTGTCAGTGATTAATGAGTGCAGCTGTGCAGCAGATAGGTTGTCTGGAAAATGTGAACTGTTGGTAGCTCTCGAGGGCTTGGGTTGGCAACCACTGCTCTAGAAGATAGTAGACAGGATCTGGTTGGTTGCCCATAGCAAAATCACATGTGAAGTAGAATATAGTAAATTTCCCTCTTAGTCTTGAGCAGGAATATCCTGTTTTAATTACAAGCCACTTTTTTTTGTACAGTAAATGTGACTTTTTTTATTATTATTTCTCACAGTAAAAAAGCTATTCTACATGCACACATTGCAATATTCGCCAGAGGCTATTCAATTTGCCCAACACTTGGCACTTATACCTGGCCTCAGGCACGAGAAGCACACTCACAATAACAATTGGGATCTGGATACTTATCACAGAACTCTATGTGTGATCGCAATAAAACAGGACATTTTTCGCCTGGAAAAAAAAATGCGCTGTAATTGGATATAAATTGCTCTATCAGCCTGTTTTGGTTTTTTTGGGGGAGAAGAATGAGCAGGTCTAATTGAATACCCTCACAGAACACTGCAAGTTTCTGAGCTCTAATCACAAGTAAAATACACATTCTGCATTGTGTATCAGTTTATTTACAGAGACAAATTTAAACATAACTTTTGCCCCACTTTGTAGGGTTGGGTCTAAGTAGGTGTCTTGGTAAAGTGACAGGTATCTGACTAATGAACTGTATGCTGCATTTTATGATTCACATGTGTGAGCTTTAATTATTGAACATGTCATAACCTTGTTGAGGACTATTGTAAGGTTTATCCCAGTGGTTCTAAAACTCGGTCCTCAGGATCCCACACAGTTCACAGTTTTCCAGGTCACCTGACAGGTGCACTCATTACTGAATGACACATTTTAAAATATCCACAGGTGGAGCTAATTATTTCACTTGATTCTGCGAGGAGACCTGTAAAACATGCACTGTGTGGGGTCCTAAGGACCGACTTTGAGAACATGTGGTTTATTCTAATTAAATATTGATATTTTAATCCTATCTTATCTAATTGTGCGTCACTGTTCTAGTTTGCAGAAAATACAGTTGTCATACTTATTTAAATATAAGTGTGTGAGTGGGGTGGTGGAGAGGGAGGGTTTAACCTTACAGTTCTCCCTTATGTACAGTAGAACTGGAACAAAGTTTCCTCCATTGTAGTTAAAATAATAAAATCCTAAAAAAATTGGTCACAGATTCTGCATACATTGGCTAGTATGTGCATGTTGTCAGTCATAATGAGGCTTCGTACTCATTTCATTAGAAAGAGACGTGGTATGATAACGTTTCTTGGGTACTCTTTACCTAGAAGGGCGCCAGCGATTGAAATCGCGGGCGTCGGGAGTAAAAATCGCGGTGATCGCGGGCATCGCGGGTAAATCGGGATGGCCGCGATGACCGCGATCACCGCGATTTTCCCATAGGGAACAATGTTAAAACGGCAGATTGACTGCGATTTTACTGTTAAATGCCTCAATGGACCCGATTTGGGGACAAATAGGCCAAATTAACCCTTAAATGTCCCCCCAAATTTTTAACGCCACCCCACGATCCACGCCAACCCGAAGCGTGGCGAGCGCAGCGGTACGCGTCCTCCGACCTTTTCATGCCCTACTATCCACTAGGGCGTGGTGTGAGAATATAATAGTGTGGCGAGCGCAGCGAGCCACCGAGCCCGAAGCGTGGCGAGCGCAGCGGATTCCTTCACAGGTAGACGCGTCCCCTCGCGGGCTTCACAGGTGTCCGCGTCGCCACGGACACCTGTGAAGCCCGCGAGGGGACGCGCATAACTGTGAAGGTATCCGCGTCCCCTCGCGGGGCTCGCTGCGCTCGCCACGCTTCGGGCTCGGTGGCTCGCTGCGCTCGCCACACTATTATATTCTCACACCACGCCCTAGTGGATAGTAGGGCATGAAAAGGTCGGAGGACGCGTACCGCCGCCCCTCGCGGGCTCGCTGCGCTCGCCACGCTTCGGGTTGCCGTCAATCGTGGGGTGGCGTAAAAAATTTGGGGGGACATTTAAGGGTTAATGGGCTCTGTGGCCCATTTAACATTGATTCCTATGGCCAAATCGGGTGGATTGAGCCATTTAACAGTAAAATCGGGTCCATCGCGCCTTTTAACATTGATTCCTATGGGAAATCGGGAGCATCGCGTCGCGGGCATCGCGGGTACATTTATGGCCGGCCGCGACGCGACCGACACGATTTCCATGTTTAACATGGGTTTCAATGGGAAATCGCGGGCATCGCGTCGGTCGCGTCGCGGCCATACATAAATGTACCCGCGATGCCCGCGACGGGCGCCCTTCTAGGTAAAGAGTACCGTTTCTTGTTCTCCACATAAAATATACCCATGTTGTGAAAATGGCAGTTTCATTCACATATCTTTAGAAATATCAAATCCAATCCACACCCATTTATTAAATATGGAAATAACTAACTGCACAAAATGTTGTTGGCTGAAGTTATTAGGTTTATTTCATTTTCTAAGAGAAAGCATTATAGCAAATCAGCTATTACATTGTAAAAGCATTAACAGTCAGCTTTCAATCCAAAAAAAGCATGCTGCACATAACACATGCAGGGCTGTTATCTGTTACATGATCTACCCCATTCCAATAAATAATCAGGTTTGGTCTCTAAAGGCCCACACACACTGGGTGACTTTGAGCCGAAAGCAGTTCAATTTTGTCTTTCAGTCGCCCAGTGTATACAGGGCAGTGATGAGCGGTGATGTGCACTCCCACATCATCGCTGGCCGCTGCCGTTCATCTGCTGGTATTATAGATTTTTTTTATTTATTATTATTTATTTATAGATTATATCTTAAATGTATCCATCCAAGTCAAGTAACTTCTCCTGGACCAACTAAACAGAAATCTCAACATAATGCTTGGGACCACAAGCTTTTTGGATAAGATATTTGTTTGGATTTCCTAAAAAAAAATTTTTATACTTACTTGGTCCCCTGTCGGTGCCCCGTTGTCCCCTGATGGCATTCCCGGTCCCAAGGATGCATTGCACGAGTGCGCTGTTGATGTCACAGGCACACCCACGCAATGCATCCTTGGGACCGTGGATGCAGCTGAAGAGGATTCCAATGGCCAGCGTAGAAACCAGGGGACATTGGGGTCAGGTGCGTAGGGAGGGCGGAGCATGTGCTCCAGGCGCAGAGACATCAAAGGGTGCTGGAGCCATGCTGCCCGCTCCCCCGCCTGCTCACTCCCTACTCTGCCCGGCTGAGCTCAGCTGCCCTGTCCGCTATTAAGTCTCCCGTTGGACCGCTAGCTAATAGGCGCTTGCGGTCCAGCAGCCAATCAGAAGCAGCATTGATGGCTGCTGGACCACAAGCGCCTATTGGCTAGCTCTACAGCGGAACACTTAAGTGAAAATAGCTGCTGACAGGGGGGCAGCTCAGACGGGCAGTGCGGGGAGGGGGCAATATTAGTCCTCCTTGGCAACAAGAAAGATTAGCCCCCCTTGGCAACAAGAAAGATTAGCCCCCCTTGGCAAGTAGCAAGATTAGTCCCCCTTGGCAAGTAGCAAGATTAGTCCCCCTTGGCAAGTAGCAAGATTAGTCCCCCTTGGCAACGAGCAAGATTAGTCCCCATTGGCAATGAGCAATATTAGTCCCCCTTGGCAACAAGAAATATTAGTCCCCCTTGGCAACAAGCTATTTCAGTGCCCCTTGGCAACAAGCTATTTCAGTCCCCTTTGGCATTGAGCATGATCACCCTTGGCATCAATCATAAAGCCCCTGGCATCGAGCATGAAGTTCCTAGCAATGAGCATGTAGGTAAGTAGCACTTATGTGTCAGATGTGTAATGGGCATTACGCTTTGTTATATAGTATGTAATGGGCATTACGCTTTGTTATATAGTATGTAATGGGCAGCATGGTTTGTTATATAGTACGTAATGGGCATCATGTGTGGTCTTTTGTGTAATTGGCATTATGGCATGTGGCTTTATGTGTAAAGGGTATTACAAAGTTCGCTAAAATGTGCAATGGGCATTGCGGTGTGTGGTATAATGTTAGGCAGTGCTCCATTTTTGCTGTGCAAGAGCCCCGCCTACTACAAATCAGGAGAGGGGGGGGGGCACGAAACATGCCCTTGCTCCAGGCACCGTGGCACCTAGCTACACCATTGATCGGGGCACCAGCAGATGACCAGGTAAGTATGAAAAGAAAAATAGGTACTTGTTTCCTAGCACGGCGCCCATCAGGTCCCATCGCATACCTTAACTTAAGGGATGCGATGGGACCCGACCGACCCAATTTTGGGCTTTTTTTGAGGTTTCCAGACAAATGTAAAATTGGGTCCATCGCATGCCATTATAAAGGCATGCGATACGACCGAAGCGACCGACCCGATTTTACATTGTAAGCATTGTATGTAATGTTAAATTCCTATGTAAAATCAGGTCCATTGTATGCCATTATAATGGCATACAATGCGACCAATGCGATGGACCCGATTTTACATAGGAACCAATGTCAAATGGCCCCTCATACCCAATTTTTGATTGTATACCCACCCTGATGGGTAATTTCTATGTCAAATGCCCCCCCCCCCCCCCATTGTTAACGCCACCCCACTATGAACGCCAACCCAAAGCGTGGCGAGCGCAGCGGCGGTACGCGTCCTCTGACCTTTTCATAACCCCACTATCCACGTTGGAGTGGAGTTGATTTTATATAGTGTGGTGAGCGTAGCAAGCCACCGAGCCCGAAGCGTGGCGAGCGGACGTGTAATACCTGTGAAGTAATGCTGCGCTCACCATGCTTTGGTCTCGGTGGCTCGCTGCGCTCGCCACACTATATAAAATCAACTCCACGCCGACATGGATAGTGGGGGTATGAAAAAGGTCAGAGGACGCGTACCGCCGCCCCTAACGGGGTCGCTGCGCTTGCCACACTTCGGGTTCGCGTTGATCGTGGCGTGCCGTTAACAATGGGGGGGCATACAATGAAAAATGGGGTCTGGGGGGCATTTAACATTGGTTCCAATGTAAAAAATCGGGTCGATCGCATCGCATGCAATTTGGTTGCATGCGATGTGATTGGTCCGATTTTTGCAACCCGATTGCATACAATTAAAATCGGTGGTGCCGTGCTAGGAAACAAGTACCGAAAAATATTCTGAAATCCAAGAAAATATCCTCTCCAAAATGCTCGTGGTCCCCGAGCATTTCGGATAAAGGATACTCAACCAGTATCTTACTTTTTCTAAATAATATATTTATTTTGGTAATTTGATTTTTTTTTTTATGTTTTCTATTTTGGTTTTTAGGATATGATTACTGAAGCATCATTATACCTGTTTAATGCCACCAAGAGAAGGTTCTTTTACAGAGAGGTGAAGATTATAATACCTAGCAAATGGCAGTCATTCAATTTACTGAGATCAAATTACGAAATGCATGAAAAGGTATTAATTGTAATGTATATATGTCTCTCTCTCTCTCTCTCTCTCTCTCTCTCTCTCTCTCTCTCTCTCTCTGTTTCAAGAGATAAAGTGGAGAATCTATATAATAAGTTGAAGAGTCTGTGTGCGTGTGTGTGTGTGTGTGTGTGTGTGTGCGTGTCCGTCGCATTGCGGACACACCGTGGAACTCAGAGACACCAAATTTGGCAACAAGATACCTCTGGACCCGGTGGTGTGCACCTCGAAGCCGTTTTTGGGAAATTTCACTTAGAAAATTCTAACACATTCTAACATTATGGTGAAGGCTTTAAACAATTAGGAAATAATTGAGGATATACATAGACCACACATAACACACACACACGTACACATTGTACACACACACACACACACACACACACTACACCACATACGCACACATAGCACACAACACACACATTTATACGTAGAGCACCTCACACACTTAAGCTGTGTACACACGGGGGAGATAGGGGCTGAAATCGCTGGAAACACACCGCATGCAGTACAATACAAATCCATACACACTACAACACAAACCCAAAAACAGTACAACAAACACACAACTCCTGGCTTCAATCAATTCTATGGAGACAGACCACGATAAAATGGGCGCCCCATAAAGCAGACCGTTCTCTGAAACTGCGGTATGGGGGCGGCCATTTTATCGTGGTCCGTCTTCATATAATTATTAATTGAAGCCAGGAGGGGAGCCGGGACGCGCAGACAGGTAAGCCTGCGGCGATGGGGTGGGGGGGGGGGGGCGCCCCCCCATTAACGGCGGGGGGGCTCCCAAACCAAGCTACGCCACTGAGAACACACACACTTAATTGCCAGGATATGCACAACACACACCCACATTCACCACACACACCCAAAAAACAGTACAACACACACAAAACACACATTTAAACTTTGCACAGATACACAAAGACACAACACACACAAACTGTATATACATAGCACACCTCACACACTTACGCATTGGACAGATACATACAATATAACACACAAAAACACATACATTACAACACACACACAAAAACAGTACAACACACACAAACACACAGAACACATAAAAAATAATTTGCCGTTTATTTAACAGTCTGTACCGGCAAATAAAAACTGTACCTAATGTACCTATTTTACTTTGTTCCCCATATCCGTCTCTCCAGTCCTCCAGTTGCATTGAGAAATCTTTGTCCTGGCCAATGCACCCATTGATCAATAGAAAGTGGGTACACTGCACGGTACTTATGTATTATCTGGGCTGCCGCTTTTTTGATTGTATGCCTTAACTTAAGGCATACAATCAGATGCGATGCGATGCGATATCGCATCGCATACCACCATATCGCATGCGATGCGATGCGATGACCCGATTTTTCCATAGGATTCAATGTTAAAATGGACTGTGTCCATTTTAACATGGAATTCAATGGGAAAAAAGGGGTCCTTTTCATACCCCTACTATCCAAGTGGGCATGGAGTTGGATATAAACCTGTGGCCAGCGGACGGTATTCTGTGTACGCTCGCCACGCTTCGGGCTCGGTGGCTCGCTATGCTCGCCACAGGTTTATATCCAACTCCATGCCCACTTGGATAGTAGGGGTATGAAAAGGACCCCTTTTCCCATTGAATTCCATGTTAAAATGGACTCAGTCCATTTTAACATTGAATCCTATGGAAAAATCGGGTCCATCGCATCGCATGCGATATGGTCGGATGCGATGCGATGGACCCGATTTCAAAATCGGCAGCCCAGTTAGTACATAAGTACCCACTGCACTCACCCTGTTAGTCAGTTGGATATCAGGCACTGCTCTGCCTTAAGGGTTTCCCAGACTCTTTTGGTTCATAGATAATGTTTGGTCGATGGGCATGAGCGCTGCATGAATTTGTTTGAATGTTATGAGTGTAAGAAGTTGAAGAATAAGACTGAGATGAAGATTTGTCATGTTATAATGTACAATTTACTCAATAAATCGTGAAAAAAATATGTGTACATAGAAGTACAATCAAGAAATGAAAGTAGGATTAAAAAATAAATTATGATTCAAACTGATAATTGTTTGGATGGCGGTGGGTTACGAAACAAATCTATAGGTGGAGGGGGTATGGATATTGTGGGCATAATTGGTGTTTGGTACACCTACAGGGGGTACCCAGATAATGAGAAATTTTCACTACAGTGTCACCGTAGGGGGATTTCCAATTGGGGTTCAGGTGGTATTTTAGGGACCCCTTTACAATCCCGTTGGTCTCTTCTCCTGGAGCCTATGGTCTCCCTCAGTGATTGACTATCATTAAGGGAGGCCGTAAGCTCAAGGAGAAGAGACCTACAGGATTGTACAGGGTCCCTAAAAGACCACCTGGACCCCAATTGGGAATCCCCCTATGGTGACAATGTGACCGTGACACTGTAGTGAACATCCCATCAATTGAGGGCACCATGTAGGTGTAACAAACACCAATTATGCCCACAATATCCATACCCCCACCTATAGATTTGTTTCACAACCCACCCCATCCAAACAATTATCAGTTTGAATCAGAACTTATTTTTTAATCCTACTTTCATTTCTTGATTGTACTTCTATGTACACTTACATTTTTTGCACGATTTATTGAGTAAATTGTACACTTTGTAACATGGCAAATCTTTTTCTCAGTCTTATTCTTCAACTTCTTACACTCAAACCTTATCAATGCACCCATTGATAATTGTGATGGCTGGATCAGTGGATTGGCTCGGCGGGTGTAGGGAAGAATTTGGCCCATTGCACCCATTCCCAGTGGGGCATTACAGTGGTGCGGGTAGCGTGCGTCGCGTCATGACATCATGTGGCCAGGCCCGTGGACCTGCTCCCACACTCAGGGGCTGCCCCACTGTTTGGTAGAGATGCCCGGTGCATGTACTTTACAGATCCCCAGACCTCAGAGACTGCTGCAGGTTCGGTGAGGGGAGTGGCAGTGGCAGGGAGCAGTGAATTTTTAATTAATTATGGCGGGGTAAGTAACGCCCACCCCGGTCCCTTTGCACTCAGCGCCTGTAATTACACACCCTAGAAACTGTACAATTTGAAAGTATAAAAATGGAGGTGTGGCCACGTCCCTTTCTGATTTGATACCGATTTCTGACCCTCAGATGTTGGAGGATATGTCATACAGTAGGTGCTAAATCTCAGGAGTGGATGTGGAATTCATCAACACATACAAGTTATCAACTCAGGAGCATTGTGTTTCAAACAACAACACAACACCTGATTTCATTGCCGTCATTGAGTATCAATGCAAACACATTCTAACATTATGGTGGAATCTATAACAAATTACAATCTTAGGTCTTTGGCACAGCATATTGTAAGATGACATTTTTCAGCAATTTTGGAAATAAAGAAACCCCAAGGGTTTCCCGGGCAACGCCGGGCGGGTCAGCTAGTGATAAATAATAGCTACTGTACAAGCTGATTGGTTGCTATATTAAGGTTTGATACATCTCATGATCTCACATTCTATTGTCTCTGGTAATCGTATGTCTCGACTCCGGCAAACTAGTCCTGTTAGTGCTATAACTGGCAATACATTACTACATCTGTCCATTTATGGGAGCAAATGACAATCAGCACTTTGCTCCCAAACTCTAAAAAACATGAAATGGGTAAGCAACCAGAGAGGGTAGTGGCACTAAGATGCCAGACAGAGAGAGGGAGAGACAGATGCTGAGCAGAAAGGTGGGGGCAGATGCTGGGAAGAAAAACTGGAGGGAGAGATAATGTGTTGAGATGGGGTGAGAAAGAAGGGAAACTGATGCTGGACAGAAAGAGTTTGGAACAAATGCAGGGCAGAGAGAGGGGGGAACAGATGCTGAGCAGAGAGGGGGGCAGATGTTGGACAGATGCTAGGCAGAGAGATGGCCAGTCAGAAGCTGGGCACAGGGAAAGAAAGGGACATCTTCTGGGCAGAGAGGGGGGAGCAGATACTGGGCAGAGAATAGGATGCTGGGCAGAGAGAGGGAGACAGCTGTGTAGAAAGAGAGAGAGGGGGTCAGATGCTGGGCAGAGAGGGATGGAAAAGATGCAGGGCACATGGGGGGGGGGGGGGGGGGGGCAGGTAATGTGCTCAATAAGTGTTCAAGGGGTCAGATGAGCATGTGACAAGCTCCTCTAAACAGAGGCTTTTTTTAATCAGCATGTGCCGAGTTCCAATCACACCAAAGGAGGCAGGCCAATGGTAATTCAATGCCTGGGCAGCTTCACGGGCTGCAGGATGCCTGCTCAGAGTGTCTTTTGGATGCTTTGGACAGCTCTTCAGTAGCACTACTGGCTGCAGGGTGCTATTCGCAGCACCCTGCACACCACATGCAACTGACATGTGGCAGAAATGGTGTTGTTCCCAGGTGTTGCTCTACAATCTCAACACTTGAATACCCCTGGTTTGTGCAGCTTAGAAAATGACCACTTTGTAATATAGCACTGTGGGCCAGATGTATCAAGCTTTAAAAGGTGATAAAGTGGAGAGTTATAAACAACCAGCATATCAGCCCAGCGTGTAACATGGCAGGTAGGAGCTGATTGGCTGGCTGTTTATCACTCTCCATTTTATCACTTTTTGAAGCTTGATACATCTGGCCCTAAGAGTGTCTTTTGGTATGGAAGGGATAAGACTATCAAAGAACTCAGGGGTAGATGTATGAAGCAGTGATAAGGGAGGAGAAGTGATAAAGTTCTGGTACTTTATCACCGGCCAATCAGCTCCTAACTTAAACCCAACCTGTGACTTAACATGTAGCATGGTAATAAAGTACCAGGCACTTTATAACTTCTCCTCCCTTATCACTGCTTCATACATCTACCCCTAAGAGTGATACAGTGAAGAATGATAAACCACCAACCAATCACCTCCTAAAAGTCATTTAAATACAGCCTATAACATGACAGCTAGGAGCTGATTGGTTGGTACTTTAAATATCTTCACTTTATCACTCTCAAGGCTAAGAACATCTACCCCAGAGTTCCAGTGAATGGGTGAAGCATGGGAGAAATTAGATTTGTAGCTGGAGATAAAGTATCAGCCAATCAGCTCCTAAGTGCCATGTTACATGCTGTGTTTGGCAGGAGCTTGATTGGCTGGTAGTATATCTCTGACCACTTTATCTCTCTCCATGTCTTAGTAAATAGACCCCAGCTAATGAGATAAAAATATCAAACTTGAGTTGAATATAAGAAAAAAACTCCTTTTAGTTCTGTGTGTTTCTGGTGTTGGTTTGTCCTTAGGACTTGCAATGGGAGCCTGTTAAATTTCCAACATGTTGTTTAAGATGAGAATAAGCTCCAGTCCATATTAATGTGTACAAGTATTTTGAGAGACAAGAAGCCTTGTGTAGAATAATCCACGTTTAAGTTTTACTTACAATATAAGTAATGTCAGTTCTGTTTTTTTTGTCTGTGTCTTTAGGCCAATGTAATTATTAGCAGCCCAAATGTAAATTATAGAAATGATCCTTACACATTGCACTATAGAGGATGTGGAAATAGTGGAGAATACATACATTTTACTCCTGATTTTTTAACTGATGATCGTCTTCTTCCAGTTTACGGACCACATGGTAAGAATCAGAGCTTTAAAAGAAAATCATATTGTGTGATCACAATGTATTCTTTCGCACAGTGTGTTTCATCAGATGTAACTAAAACACAGCTACTGTAACCATTGAATAGCTGAAACGCATTTAATGGGTTATTGCCTAATCTAGGACTCTGGATTAAAATGACATGATCTAGTGCGTTATTGTATTAGATTCTGCTGTGGTTATTACTAATGCATCTGCATTTTGAGACACAGTAAAAAAGGATGAGAATATTCGTTTTTTACTTGGAAAAACAGAACTGTGATATCTTTTTTAGTAATTGTGGAAGACTGTTGTAATATCTCTGACATGCTTAGTGGGAGCCTGTAACCCCATTTTTACCCACCTAATGGCTTCTACTAATGGTGGCATGACAGCTGAAAAGGGGACCCATCACAGGTTAACTATGGCAGGATGGGGATGGAGGCCAGGACGTTAATAGAACCATCACGAGATGGTTCGAAATCTACTAGTAGAGTGTAATATTTTTAAAAAATCAATAATTTGAACTGTGAAGACTACTGAGTGTCAGCATTTTCATTTCATGGCACCACTAGGTTTAAAGGTTTTTTATTTATTCATTTGGAAAATAAATGTTAAACTAAAAAAAATTGTGCCTCCTTAGGGGCAGTTATGTGGTGATGTGCAGTTGTGCTTTTGATTGTTCACATGTTTTATGAATAGCAGCCACCAGCAATGCCTACCACTTTGGCCATAAATAATTTGGGGCCTAATTTGGCATCATTAGTAGATTTAATAGTGCAATGGTGTTTTTTTCTACAGAGGGCATGTGCATGTGTCATTTGTCAGTGTCCTCATTGTATTTTGTTCTACCACTGGTATGGACACTGGGTGCCACCATAACACCTGCAGTCAGCTGGCTGTAGATCCTCCAACCACAGTCCACACAGTAGTGGCGTCACTAGGGTTGGTGTCACCCGGTGTAGTAACTCATGGTGTCACCCCCCCCCCCCCCCCCCACACACACAATTTTTTTTTAAATAAACAAAATTGGGGGCGTGGCTTATCAGCAGGGGGCGTGGTCTTACCGTGATTGTACTGTGTGCTTGCAGATTGAGTCAGCGCACCTATTCCAATCTTCCAGTATTATAGCAGTGCTGTATAAATTGATTGATAGATCAGTCCCTGCATTTTTACAGGCTACTTAAATCATTAAACACTGTTTATCTGTAATGCCAATTACACATTATGCCGCACACAGTGATGCCAATTACACAATAAGCCGCACACCGTGATGCCCATTACACCGCACACCATGATGCCCATTACGCTGCACACTGTAATGTCAATTACACAATACGCCGCTCACCGTGATGCCCATTATACTACACCCCATGATGCCCATAATTATGCCATACACCGTGATGGCAATGACACAATACGCTGCACACCGTGATGCCCATTACACCGCACACCATGATGCCCATTACGCTGCACACAATAATGTCAATTACACAATGCGCCGCACACCGTGATGCCCATTACACTGCACACCATGATGCCCATAATTACGCCACACACCGTGATGCCAATTACACAAAACGCCACACACCCTGATGCCCATTACACCATACACCGTGATGCCAATTACACAATACGCCGCACACTGTGATGCCCATTACACCACGATGCCCATTACGCCGTGATGCCAATTACACTGCGCACCATGATGCCCATTACAACACACCGTGATGCCCATTACACTGCACACCATGATGCCAATTATGGGGGCCTTGGGCCTAGCGCCCGGCTGTGGTGCCACGGGCCTAGTGCCCGGCTAATTGGCGCCACGGGCCTAATGCCCGACCTAGTGGGGCCACAGGGGAGTCCTTGGGCCAGGAGGACCCAACCAAATAAACAAAGGGCCAGGAGTGCCCAACAATTATATGCCCCCGGGCCAAGAGGGCCCGACTAGAATGCCCACAGGCCGGAGGGGCCTGAAAGTACCCACGGGCCTAGTGCCTGACACCCGGTGGTCTAGGGTAGGGGTAGGTGGCTCAAGGGCCGCCTACCTGGGGTTGGGAGAGGCCGCAGGGGGGAGCTTTGTCAGCTCTTCTGCTTTCCACCCCTGCTGGCCTCTCCGGTGATGGCCGCCATCTTCTTTCTTCTGCCGCTGGCCTGTCCTGGCCAGCGGCGGCGCCGCTTCCTTTCTTCCTCCAGGAGGCGCCGGAGATCTTCTGGCTTGATCCCGGCGTCTTCTGGCCTCTTCAGCGGCCGCCGGAGTTCTTCACTCCGTCGCCGCCGTCCTCTTCCTCCAGCAATCTTCAGCCGGGGCGCTCCGCCAGCGTGGGTGCTTCCTCCTTTGCCTCCCGGCGGCGCCTGACATCAGACGCCGGAGGCGGGGCAGAGTACGGCGCGGCGAGTGCTGATTGGCTCACCGCGGCCGTTTCCTATTGGCTCGCCATTCGGGAGCCGTGATTGGCTCCCAAATGGCGCCAGTGTTTAAACGCCGTGGGTGGCGTTTTCCATTGGCGGCCATAAATGCGCCAATTTCTAATCGCCGCCTCTCTCCTCCGCAGCGTCGCTCCCCGCTCGGACGGTCAGCGCTGGGATCGGTTCTTTGAGAATCAACAGCATGTGTGACTACATGCCTCTGTCTTGAGTTCACATAAAGCCAGTCCTCTCACTTCTGCAGGAACTACTTAAAGCCTCCCCTTTATCCACCAAGCTCCAAGCTCCAATCACTGGATCCCTAGTGTCACTACTGGGAACGCCAAGGACCCCAGTCCTGATAATTAGATTTTAAACAAAACTGTCCAAGTGGTGTAGCAGCTCCACCTATTCGGTAGCTGCTTCAGCGATACATTGGTGTCCTCTGGATCTGGCAATGATCTGATCCAGCAGTCTCACCCTAGCTTTACCGCTAGTGCCTGTCCCTCCTTTCCTACAGTCAAAATGTGTGTACACAAAGTGCAATTCTGGTTCATGGACGATTTTGACTATACAATTTTGACTATGTTCACTTACAGTTTTGACTGTGATATTTGGCCTATGGCCAAAAACACTGTACACATAACTATAGTCAAAATTTGCCTGCCTGCATAATCTTGTGATACTGACCTCATGGGGCTGTGCATCAGTACGATATGCATGGCTAACTTATTATACGATTTTGATTATCTAGTCAAAATCATAAGCCAAAAGTGCGCTTAACAGCTTAACCCTAATTGTGTTATCAACATTATAGTTCTTGACATTTTGAATGTTGTCATACTATGTTTTAGAATTGCACATTATGGATAGATTATTACTTTCCATAATTGTTATGTTCTGTAGCAAGGCATGTAAATGTCTCATTCTCCTCTCCACTTGCACATCAGTGGGTGTGACTGGGCAGCAATGTGGCGTTCACAGTAGGCAGCGGTTCAGAATTAACAGCGTATTGTGTTCTGATTGATTTCTGATGGGTCTCTTGCACCAAGTATAAGGCTGGTGAAAATGTTCGCTGATAGTAATGACAATTACTTTCACAAACCAGAACTCCCATCATCCTGATTTCAGCAGGACAATTCTGCTTTTTGAGCACTGTTTCTGTCACACCTGTTGCCTTGGGAAGGTGGAGGGGAGACACTCTGGCATTGCTGTTCTGCATAGCATGTACGTGGGGTCCATTTGGTACTGGGGCATGGCCTAGCGGACACAACACCACACCCCTTCTCACAGGCTCCCGCTGTGAAGTTTTATAATGCTGGGCCATATCATCACAACTAGATTTTCTGATTAATTTCCGAGCTTGCAATGCCACCAAATAGTTTTCATCTGTTTTTTTCAATTTCATTTTTTTTTTCTTGACTTTATTTTCTATTTTTCAGGAAGAGTATTTGTCCATGAATGGGCCCACTATCGATGGGGTGTGTTTGATGAATACAATTATGACAAACCCTTTTTTGTTTCAAATGAAAACAAAATTAAAGCAACAAAGTAAGTAATTCAGTTTTAAAAATAATTACTATATGAACTAACTGAACATTATGACAGCATTTGCCTCACATTCTGCACATTATATACATTACCACACCTCTACTATTAAAATACACATTGACAAAATCTATGACACCCTGTAATACAGTATATGAGAAATTGTGACTCAGGTTGTGCATTAAAGTCCATCTGTACACTTCAGCAATAGGTGTGAATTAATTATTTATTTATTTATTACATATATATATATATATATATATATATATATATATATATATAATCTTTTGTGTTGTTCGGCACTCCGGACGATGTAGTCACTTACCGCGGTGCCCTTAATGTCGTTTGATACAGGGTGCAATCCCCGTCCTGGGATCAGGCACAGGGGAAGGAAAACGGCACTCGCGGATTTTTGTAATTATATTTTATAAATTTATGGTGACATCAGATACAGCATACCGACGTTTCAAGGCTTGTCAGCCTTTTCTTCAGGATGCGCTGTAAAGTGCATATAGTGCTAGTGCAGTGGCACTATATGCACTTTACAGCGCATCCTGAAGAAAAGGCTGACAAGCCTTGAAACGTCGGTATGCTGTATCTGATGTCACCATAAATTTATAAAATATAATTACAAAAATCCGCGAGTGCCGTTTTCCTTCCCCTGTGCCTGATCCCAGGACGGGGATTGCACCCTATATATATATATATATATATATATATATATATATATATATATATATATATATATATATATATATGTGTAGCACAGCAAATTCCATTATACTTTAAAAATGGAAATAGTGATCGGGTATACGCCGAATGAATTAGCATGACTTGTGAAAAGTAGCTGCATAAGAGATTTGCCTTCAGATCCATTTACAGCCACTCACCACTGAATGATTTTCCCAGTGTGTGAAATCTGTGTGAAGCCCTAGACTAAAGGTGCATACACACTGTACAATTTTTTTAATTCTTTTTTCTTTCCTTTTTTTGTGTATAATTATACTAATTCCTGGGCAGCACCTCCCTATATACCAAAACCTGAATTAATGGTAATATAACTAATAGGGATTTCTGACAGCCACATTAAAGACTGTGTGGGTTAAATCTTTTGTGCGAAAGATGTTGATAAAAGATATTGACAAAAGACGAAAGATGAAAGATCTAGCTACAGTTTATAGGCTCTTTTTGTAAGATATCCAAATTGGGCTGCTTGCACAGTTGAAGAACAAACTTGTTGAACAACTGGCGGGTATGTGCATCATCATTTGTAGTTCGTCGCAAACACACTGAAATAAATTTTGACCAATTTTGTTCAGAATGCCCGAAAGGAACTTTCTGATGTATGGTCACCTTTAAGGTGACTTACATCAGAAAGATCTGCTTACAATCATGGTTATGTCTAACTTTCCCTTCAACTTCCGGCAGTCCCTGGTGGTTTTAACACTTAGCACTATTTTTATTCTCTCACTAACACTATTTCTTTAATATTTTAATTACACTTCATTTTTTTTTCTCTTACTTTCTATATATAGCTTTGGATTGCTATCACTAATATTTATTAACACTAGTATTTTCACTGGTGTACTGCTCTGGGATTTCTGGCTTATGCTGTTTTTTTGGGGTGCCGCACCCTGGTATATCGCCAGGGGCCCCCAATATACCCCCCCCCTCCCCAATATAGAGAAGCCTTGACGATGGCTTGGGGGCTTACACATAAATTTGTGCAAATATATGTAACCAATACAGTATGTCTGAATTCTGGGTACTTGTTTCCTAGCACGGCGCCCACGATTTTGAATGTATTGATCGGATCGGAAAAATCGCGTCCATCGCATGCCAACCAAATTGCATGCGATGCGACCGACCCGATTTTTACATTGGAATCAATGTAAAATGGTCCCTGAGACCCGATTTTACATTGATTTCAATGTAAAAAGTCCCAAAACCCCCCCATTTTAATAGCAAACCCCCCCTGATGGTTGAAATGGCCCCCCATTGTTAACGCCACCCCACTATTAACGCCAACCCAAAGCGTGGCGGTACGCGTCATCCGACCTTTTCCGCCGACGTGGATAGTGGGGGTATGAAAAGGTCGGAGGACGCGTACCGTCGCCCCTCGCGGGCTCACTGCGCTCGCCACGCTTCGGGTTGGCGTCAATAGTGGGGTGGCGTTAACAATGGGGGGCCATTAACCATACTTTCTAACCCTATACAATGAGAAATTGGCCATATTGGACCATTTCCCATTGTTCCCTATGTAAAATCGGGTTGAACAACCCGATTTTTACTTTAAAAATAATTTAACATTATTCTCTATGAGAAAATCGGGTTGGTCGCATCGCGGCCCATTATAATGGACCCGATCAATGCGATTTTGTCTTTCACCGGCAAATACACTGGTGATTGACATAAAATCGGGTCCATCGCGTCGATCGCATGCCTAAAGTACCTTAAATTTAAGGATGCGATCAACCCGACGGGCGCCGTGCTAGGAAACAAGTACCGAATTCTGTTGTCATGTATTGTTCAAGACTGGTTACTAATACAGTGTGCTGAGGGAAGCAATATATTTTTACTTACTGGTTGATTGTCATATGCTCCATCACCTCCATGCATTACCAGATTCTCACCAAACATATTGGACAGATTAATCTTTTAGTATGTACCCAGCTTAAATTGAAAATCCTACACTGAAGAATGATACAATAAACAGTGTAGCTGGTATGTGCTGATTCTTGCAGCCAGTATACCTCGAAATAATTTCCTTATAAATCAAATAAAAACACAAATAAAGTTTACTAAACTCGAAAAATTAGGTACAGATGTAGCGCCCGTCATTGTTTAGCGAGGGCTGGCAATAAAATCGTCAGCCGCCAAGACCCGCCATCCGTTGGAAGGGGTTGTGTGTGCATGTACCATAAAAAGTATGAGAAATATATATACATTCTTTAGAGGTGCAGGGTCTGGTTGGGCCCCCTCCTCAAATGTGGTGTTAAGATGATCCATCTGTGACGAAAATAAAAAGTTAGATGTCCTTTTTTTTACATATAAATCGTTATTGCTGTTTTATTTATGTCAAAAAAGATTCTGTAAATGTCACGGTGTTGCAATAAGAGTATATTAAATCGCTTTTTTTTTTTTTTTTCATTGTCTTGGTTACCGGTGCATTTCCTCTCAGAAAAGTTAGTATTTGTACTAAAAATGTACATCTTATGTAACATGATGTATTTCATTTTAGGTGTTCCTCTGAGCTGGCTGGTATGTATATATGTAAGGAACGCTCCTGCTCTGATGGAGACTGCATCGTTAACCCACAGACGGGGAATTTAGAAGAAGGGTGCATGTTTTTAGTTAACAGTACCCAAAAAATGAAAACCTCTATAATGTACATGCAAGCACTATCTTCCGTAAGTAACTACAAATGATATAACTAGGGTTTGGTTTAAACACAAATTTCCAGTAATGTATACCTGTAGTCACCCCCCAAGAAAAGATCATAACAAAAACCTACCCTCTACTAGGCATCCCATTGTCCAGATGTCTGTTTATTTTACTGTAAGTCAACTGATAATACAGTAATCAAGCAACTGCAAATAGTGGGCTTAGCTAGCACCATGGATGTACTGAAGCAGTGAAGCCTTAAACCAGCCCTAGCATATTTACTCTACACATGCCGGGTAAGGGAGCATGGTATACGGTCATGCGATCTTGCCACAAGTCATAAGGGCCTGGTATTGTGACACATCCCCATATCCCTGTATGCTGTGCGGCCAAGCAGAGTGTCGGGAGGGCATCCGGACAACGGGTCTACAGCAAAAAGGTAGACAACCATTAAGTCGACACCACTAGGTCGACAAACAAGAAGGTTGACAAGCAAAAAGGTTGACATGGGGTTTTTCACTGCTTTTTTTGGAGCCAACATGTGCCAACAGGCGGTATTTCATGCCCTACCATCCACCAGGGCGTGGCGGGAGAATAAAATAGTGTGCCGAGTGCAGCGAGGCACCGTGCCTGAAACAGAAGAAGCGGTGCGCATCGGATCAGAATCAGTGGCCGGAACTGCTGTGCCCATCCGATGTCCATTTCGGCCTCCTTCCCATCAGAAGAACCTATGCATTGTATCGCATGTGATCCTGCCACCCAGGGAGGTTTCGGGTGGCTTAAGGGGGATCGAACACACACACACTGCAGCGACTTCTCGCAGTAGTGTATGGCCACCTGTAGTTTGTACCTCGAGCTTGTCCACCAGTGTAATTCTCGTCAGTATATTTACCTTATACCAAATGTAATTGCTGTTACACTTAATAGGTTTGGTTGTACATGCCACAGCCTAGCGGTTTCCTCATAGCGACTTGCAGTACTTGGTCTGCCGAAGTGACATCCAAATTTTTTTGTATTTTTTTTATTCTATCTATATTTTTTATCTATAGTCTTCAAAATCAAACTCTTTTAAATCTACTTTTTACAGGTCGTAGAATTTTGCAATGATCATGACCATGATACGGAGGCCCCAAATATGCAGAATAAAATGTGCAGCTATCGCAGCACTTGGGACGTAATTAAGAGTTCAGATGACTTTAAATCTACGCTACCAATGTCTGGCATGGAGCTCCCACCGCCACCTTCTTTCTCACTGCTTCAATCTAGAGCAAGGGTGGTCTGTCTGATTTTGGATATCTCTGACAACATGAACACCGTAATTATCTCTGTTATTGTAACATTAATATTGAAAACAAAAATACAAATAACTCAACCAGTAAATGTACTTTACATATCTGTGATTTAATGTGAAAATGATTATAAAGTGAGCCAAAGCTGATCAGCGGAGCGCTCAGATATTAGCGAGTTGAGTCTCACTTAGATATTGGACCACTATACCAGGTACTACTGTACATTGGGGTGGGGATGGGGGGGGTAGCAAACCCTGAGGAGAGATAACATGGTATATAGATAAGGTACTAACAAATCAAACACAGCCTGTAAAATATCAGAAGCTGATTCGTTGGTATTTTATCCAGTGTCAGACTGGGGCATGGAGGGCTCACTGGGAATGAAGTGATAGGGGTGTGGCCAGTCTCCAGAGGAGGTGTGGCTAGCTGCTACAGACGTACCATTAGACAGTAAATAGTATAGTAAAATATAGTAAATACTGCTAATGCTTGCATGATAATGTGCCAGATTAATAACAGCAATGCACTGTGGAAGATACACCATATTCCTGTGCAGTATAAAGTAACGTATGTATAATTCATATCCACAGTCGAGATCGTGATCCTTATAATTGGAGGTGGGGGCCCCAGGCAGTTGGGCCTACTAGGGGTTACCCCTATGGGCCAATTCAACAATGTTTTATCTCCACTTTTTCTCCAAGGTTTGACACATCTCGCCCAGAGTGAGGTATCTAAGTGGGCAAGTCCAAGAAGCAACGGCTCTTGATTGTTGTACCAAACTCACCCCTTTTAAATAAAAAATTGAATTCTGTAATAATCTTGCCACACTAAAAATATCAGTTTTGCAGATTTGTGTTACTAAGTTTGTAAATCTGGCATTTCCATAATGGCAATAGTTCAACTTACCACATTTGGATTAAATATTAATATATTTATTTAATATACCTTAGCTGGAGACAGACCAAACCTTCTTCAAAACTAGAAATGTCAATATCACATGTTTATATAAAAGAATGTTCTGTTGTGGTATCTTGTGATACATATGCTTTACTCTCCTATAAGTAGGGTATGCGAATACAACGGCTACGTCAAGCAGCAGCCATCTTTATTCAGCACATTATTGAAGGTGGCTCCCATGTTGGCATTGTCACATTTAATGAAACAACAGAAGTAAAAAGTCCTTTACGTCATATTGTCAATGATGATGTAAGATGGAATCTTACTTCATTCCTTCCAAACACAGCTGGTGGAGGACTATCTATCTGTAAAGGAGTTTTATCCGGCTTGCAGGTAAATATCTATGAAAAATGGTTTGCTAAATAGTTTGTACAGATGTGAGACTTTTTGTTCTTCCTATGGAAGCTATGGGGGGTTATTCAGGTTGATTCGCAAGGCTGCGAATTCGCAGCCTTGCGAGTCCACCAAACCCCGCCTGGCGAATGCACGCCCCCCCGCCGCCCGCACAGCAGCGAATGGATGTTTTGCATAAACATCCATTCGCTTTGCTGGGGTGTCCGCCCACATCATTCGATGGTCGGTCGCATATATAAGTGACTTTTGAGTTACTTACATTTGCGTGCACGCTGGCGTGATATGGGCGGGCAGCTGACATCCGGTGATGTCAGCTACCCGGCCCACACACCTGCGTCACTGCCTCATTACCATGAGAATGCCCAGCGTTCTCATGGAAACGCCCATGGAACGCTGGGCGTTCCCATATGGTAATGGGGCAGCCCGGCGCTCCCTGCCCATCTCCCCCTCGCTGCCATGAGTGCGTGCACCCGGTGACCTGAAAGGTCACCGTGGGTGCACGCACCATGCGCCTGCACAGATATCAGGACAGATATCAGGCGAACCAGCAAGGGAGAGTGGAACAGACATAGATGGCAGTGTGAGAAACCGCAAGCATTGCCAGAGGTTTTGGACCCTCTGATTCCTTTTTTTTTTTTTAAAGAAATTGTGCCTAGCCCTTGATATAATGGAAATCTTCAGTTATATGCTTATGAGAATTTACTTTTTGTGCATATGAGAATTGACTAGGACATTCTAGAAGGTGAGACATACAAATATCATAGGTGTTCACCTCATATTAATATTAGAATATTGCCCCTTCATATATAATTAATCAGCCACGGTCAGTTGGCAGTTGTGCCTTTTGTTATACAAACAGAAAAAGAATATGGAACTAATATACAACGAGGCACAAAGAATACTCAGAGGTTTTATAAGATGTAGTCCTCCTTTCTTATACAGTCTCTTTGGTGGTATTAGGGTCCCGATCCAAGTTACCCATTTCAGATATAGATGAATGTCCGTGATAAATGAAAAATAAATAATAAAAATACTTTTTTAGAATATGTGTGGTTATTTCACTCTTTATCCGTGTTAACAAACGGAGGGTGCTATTCAATAAAATGAAGAAAAGCTGAATGTGCGTACCAGTGGCGTAACTATATATTTTGCGCCCCCCCCGCCAAATTTTTCGGCGCGCCCCCCCCCCCCCCCATACTCTTACCTGACGGTCACTGTCCCGTCCAGTCTCCCTCAGTCACCGCTGCGCTGCTGCCCGGCCGCATCTGCGTCACTGTCCCGTCACTCGCTCCCGGCGCCGGCTCCTGCTGATAATGAAAAGTGACTCTTAGAAAATGGCTGCCAAAACTGTCTGCAATACGGGGGCAGCCATTTTCTAAGTGTCACTTTTCATTATCAGCAGGAGCCGGCGCCGGAAGCGAGTGACGGGACAGTGACTGCAGATGCGGCCGGGCAGCAGTGCAGCGGGTAACTATAGGACCGCAGCCCCCCAGGCGCCCACAGTTACTCTGCGCCTCCCCGCCATGGCGGGGGATGCGGAGGCTTAGTTACGCCCCTGGTGCGTACCAGACTCACATTTATGTAAGCTGGTACAAAACGCGTACAGGTATCTTTTAGTGATGTTCCGTGATTTCTTGAAAGTGAACGTGTCTTCTTAGATACACTCGGAAAAGAAAAAAATGTACAACATGTGTAGATTTGTGGTACACTGTGTGTTAGTAATATGTGAGGGGCTGAAACAGCGTACCTCACTCACCAAGAGTATAAATGTGAAAGTTGTGTAAAGGTATCTTTATAATATGGGTGTACCCCAACTCACGGTAATAGTCTAAATTGTATATATAGTCTAAATTGTAATATGGTCTAAATTGTACAAGAGTGTACACACCATTAGACTCTTGGAAAATTTGCATTTAGAATGGTAATAGGACATTGTCTGGAACAGAAATTAGCATGTATTTGTTTATCCATCATATTGGAAAAACGAAATATGGTCTGATCTCTGATGTAGGTTTGTACTTGACGTCCATAACTAGCTATGGTCAGTCGTTGATACAGATCAGTCTCCTCTGCAATCAGTTCATGTTTATTTATCATCCACTTCAGGCAGCTGCCAACTGGTGTTTTTTTCATGTGTTTTATGCCCATTGTTTGTTGTATTACTATATCCAATCCAATGGTGATTTTTCCTTTGTTTTTTGCTGTTGCAATTTTTGAAATTTCAGGAAATACAGTGATCTTTAAAATGGAAGTAAAATCTGTATTTGATGTGTTCTCACTAGTGTTAAAAATGCAACAAAAGTGAGTATAAAGTGTGTTTTTCTCCTAAGGCACCATAATCTCATCTGAACCAATGAATGGGATACTGTATCTAACATTCTTTATTAGGAAGTAAGAATGAGCCTTTGGGCAGTATTCAACGTGAAATATTCTCCGTGCAATAAAAAAAATATTTTTTTTAAAATTAAATATATATTCATGTGCTATAAGCACATGAATAAAAATAACATGCCCCTTCACAGAAAAAAAATCCTGATTTTTTTGACACCAAAATTAAAAAAAAAAAACCTTTTAGTTTAAAAGTTCACATTCCAGCTCTCCATGAAAAGATGGAGAATTGCTACACGGAGAGAGACGGCGAAAATCACTTAGAAAGACGGCGAATATTTCACATTGAATAGGGTTACTCGCTTTTGGAGAGCAAAATGCTCCGTCCAAGGCGAAAAAAGCACAAATTCGCAGTAAAACAGGGCGAATTTTTCTCATTGAATACTGCCCATAGAATAATGAATAGCTTAATGCCCCCATACACTACTCTGAGAGGAGAAGTCGCACACGGTACCCTTGAACCGCCCAGGACCTTTCCGGGAGGCAGAGTCGCATGCGATGGTTCTTTTGCATGTGATATATCACATGCGATCCCAGAAAGTGCTGCTGGAGGTTGTCTGATCCAACAGATCCTACATGCAGTACTTTCTTTCAAGGTGCTTTCAATCCAATACGCATGGGACTGTGCTCCAGATAAGAGCAGATCAAGAATGCATGCAATTTGCCTGATTTTACCCGATTTATTAATCAAATGCATCGTGATTAGATGAAATCAGCCAAATCGCAGTAGTGTAAGGCGATCTTTACAAAGAATACATAAAGTGGTATCGTCATTTAGAAATTATATTAGGAGTGATGTTTGTTTTGTCCATTGCCCAGAAAGTCTGATGCTTTTTGTCTTACACTGTTCTACTAAAAAAATATAAATGAAATATCAAATATAAATGAAATTAAAAATCTTTTAGATGACATTACTTTATTTTTTTTTTACTTTTTAGTGGCACAGAATATAAAACATATAAATATGATTATTTTTATAATTTAAAGGATATCATTGAGTTTTTTCTAGATAAAGTCGTGAAAATTTGCAGGTATGATTAAACAAACCTATATTCAATTGAAAAAAGCATGTTAAGGCATTAAACAATAGTTTTTATTATTCCAGGTGATCAAAGATCTGGATGGTCATACAGAAGGTTCTGAAATCATCCTGGTTGTCAGTGGAAGTGACAGAAATATATATAAATGTTTATCAGAAGTGACCAAGAGTGGCACGGTTATTCACACAATTGCTGTAGGGTCCAATGCAGATCCTGAACTGGAACTATTATCAGAATTGACAGGTGAGTAACTTTATAGATATACATAATTGTACTATACCCATAGGCGTGCGCAGCCCATTTTTTTAGGGGGTGCACCATTGGAGGGGCGTGTCCATCGCCGCCTACTGGGCGTGTCCATCACGACCTAATGGGCATAAATGCAAAATAAATAGGTGACTTATTTATGTATATGCACTTCAGAGTGAATCATCCCCCCCCCCTCATATACTATAAACAGGGACAGTGTGCACCTAAGGAGTGCTGCAAAAATTTAAAGTATAATGACCATTACACATAATTCCGCACACTGTAATGGCCATTACATATAATGTCACACACCATAATGCCATTACACATTATGCCAGGACTTGACAATAGCGACAGTGCGCGCCAAAGGCATGCGCCAAAAATTTACACCATAATGCCTATTGCACATCACACAGCCATTACATAGTATACCATATGCCTTACACATTATACCACACATTGTAATACCCATTACACGTTGCGCCCCACACTGTGATGTTCATTACTAGTTACGCCTCACACTGTTATGCCAATTTTGCTTCACACCATAATGCCAATTACATATTAGGCCACATAAAGGTACTATAATACCAATTACATATTAAGCCACACACTGTTATGCCAATTACCTATTACATCCCACACCATAATGCCCATGACATATTACGCCCACACCGAATTGCCTATTACATTATACCATATGCTGTAATGCTCATTACACATTATTCCACACACAGCAATGCCAATTACACAGTATGCCACACACCAAATTACCCATTACACCACACTTATATGGTGTATAAGTGTATACATTACATATTATACCATGCACCATATTGCTCATTATACATTATGCCACACACCATAATGCCCATTACTTATTATGCCATATAAGTGCGCTTACCTACATGCTCGTTGTCAGGAGTTACATGTTCGATGCCAGGGTTTACATGCTCCATGCCAGGGGGTTACATGCCCCTTCACATGGGTGGG
Source organism: Crinia signifera (assembly GCF_055691185.1). Taxonomy (NCBI): domain Eukaryota; kingdom Metazoa; phylum Chordata; class Amphibia; order Anura; family Myobatrachidae; genus Crinia; species Crinia signifera. Next base: position 113,530,880 of record NC_139224.1, read on the forward strand.
GGGTTGCATGCTTATTGCCATAGGAACTACATGCCTGTTGCCCAAGGGGCAAGGGGATATATGCTCATTGTCTGGGGGGGATTACATGCTCGTTACCCACATATAATGCCCCCCTTAGTTCTACATACATTATGCCCCGCATAGTGCCACATGCATAATGCCCCTGTAGTGCCACACACAATGCCCCAATAGTGCCACATACATACTGCCCCCATAGTGCCACACATCATACTGCCCCCATAGTGCCACACATATAATGGCCCTGTAGTGCCACATACTTAATGCCCCCTGTAGTTACATACACATTTAATGCCCCATTGTGCTACAGTATATATGCAGTGTCATGTATAAATGACAGAGCAGCCTGGAGTCTGTGGAGGAAGGCGAGAGCTAGCTGCCACTGCAGCAGTGTGTGGGCTGGGGACAAAGCTGCTGCTGCCAGGCAGATGAGGGGAGGGGGCGCCGGGGGAAGGAACTTGGCTGATGAGGAGGGAGCGTTGCTGCAGCCTGCAGGTGACCCCCGTGTCAGATGGTGCTCCTGGTTAGTAAGCGGGGAGGAGGACTCGTAGTGAGGAGCGCTGCCGCAGGTGACCCCGTCTCCCTGCTTAAGGAGCTGCTGGCTGTGGGGCCGGAGCACATAGATGCAGGTCCTGGCGCCGGAAACTGCTTCCGGCGACAGGCAGCCGCCGGGCAGCTCCACACTGCTGCTGGCAGGGGAGGACAGTGCTGCGTTCGTGCGGGGGGGGGTGCCGGTCATTAGGAGGTGCCTGTGCACCCCTGGCACCCCCCGTGCGCACGCCTATGACTATACCAGTACTATTAGTGACAGTAGAGCCAGGGGTGTAGCGAGGGCGGAGCCGGCGGAGTACGAGCTCTGGACACCAAAAGATCACAGGGTGCCGGAGCCGTGCAACCCGCCCAGCTCGCCCGCTCCCCTCTGTGCGGGCTATCCTTCGCTATTTTCAATTCAAGTCTCCCGCTGGACTGCTAGCCAATAGGCTCTTACGGTCCAGCAGCCAGTCAGAAGCAGCATTGGTTGCTGCTGGATTGCGAGCGCCTATTGGCTACAGGTCCAGTGGGAGACTTGAATTGAAAATAGCAGCATACAGCCAGGCACGGCATACAGCCAGGCTCCCAATGCCTCCAAAACAATAATAAAAAAAAAAATGATGGTGTAAAAATTAATAGCATGATATAAAGCTTATACTTATGACACATAATATGTGTCATAAGTATTTTCTTTGTATTATTGTATTATGTTTATCATTAATGACAGGGGAGGCACTGCCTCCCCTGACTGCACGTCCCTGTTGTATACAATATTGTATACAATATCGCATCTCGGTTTTGCGATGAGATGAGATCTAGTACAAAAAGTATGTGCTGCACATACTTTTTGCACTAGATCTCATCTAATCGCAAAACAGAGATGCGATGAGATGCGATATTGTATACAATATTGGGTACTTGTTTCCTAACAATAATTGTAATGTGTATGGGCACCTTTATGCTGCTTTCCCACTGCAGAAACGGGTAAAGACCCAGTATTGTTAAATGGGACTTTAAAACGGGTGTGAGTCTGAAACCCCTTTTTTTTGCATGTTGTAAACGGTATATTACTGGTTAATTACCGTTTTTGTACCTTTCACATTGAACCCGTTTTGCAAGGTACAAAAACTGCATAAACAGTAATTCACCAGTAATATACCACCCCTCCCCTGGTACCTGTCCTGCTCCCCCCACCCCCTTCCCTCCCCTGCTACCCGGCAGCTTGTAGTCCCGCTCCCCTCCTCCCCTGATACCTTGCAGCTGGCACCCTGTCCCCCACCCCTCCCCTGCTACCTTGCAGCTGGTACCCCCCCCCCCCTGGTACTTGGTACCCCCGCTCCCCTCCTCCACTGGTACCTGGCAGCGATCCGGGCAGCACGGTAGGCAGAGTAGGCAGCGGGCGTGCCAGGGCTGCTAGTCAGCATGTGCATAAAAGCATGATGCAGGAGCATGATGCAAGAGGAGGCTGCAGCTGGTGCACAAACAGCTGGGGCACTGGGGATCCAGGCAGTGCGGTAGGCAGAGTAGGCAACGGGGGGCGTACCAGGGCAGCGAGTCGGCATGTGCATGAAAGCATCATCACGAATGGGTAGCTAGCTAGTTCCTGTTGCCGGGTACCAGGGGGGGGGGGTGTGGGGGGGCAGGACAGGTACCAGGGGAGGGGGAATTTAAGACTGCCAAAAAAAGGGGTCTTAAACGGGTAGGACACTGCTTTTTACCCGTTTAACAAATACTGGTATTTGTTAAACGGGTAAAGCACCCTGGAGCTTTCCCACTGCAGCTCTACCTGTTTAAAAAGGCTAAAAAAATGGCAGTTTACCATTTAAGAGCTGCAGTGGGAAAGGGGTATTAGGCAGTTCTCTATTTGCTCAGGGATCACATTACTTTTACCCCTTTTACACCGCACCTCAGTCCGGGTTATCGCCAAGTTGCTGACGTGTCTACAGGATCGAGGTACAGTGTGAAAGCACCAAAGCTTATAACATGGGTCGACCAACCCGGCAATTTAACCCTGGTTATAAGAAGGGTTAAACCCAGGTTGCCCTCTGTATAATTGGCGACGTAGTGCACTTTATCCTGTGTCCCTGTCGACTGTATTGACATTTGGATCAAAAAACAATGAAAGACCCTGTCAACCTTTTGACTGACGACCTAACCCATGTCGACCTTATGACCCCGTAGAGCTAACCCATGTCGACCTAGACTCATGTCGACCTTCCTGCATGTTGACCTAGACACATGTCAACCTAAATGCATGTCAACCTAATGTGTCGACCTAATGACTGTCTAACAACTTGCTGGTGCCCAACTGATCCACACCCCAAGGGAGAATAGTCTCTGTCAGTCGGGATCCCGACTATCAGGCATTTAAACAGTCAGGATTCCGATGTCGGAGTACTGACCGTCTGAATCTCGACTGTCTGCCAGTCATCCGGCACCCATTTAGGCCTATGTACTATGTAAGAAGAGACCACAAATGTCACATGGCAATAATTTGTTGGACTACTTTTAGTACATCATGCAGCTGTCTCTATAATGCAGTGATGTCTGTTGTATTTATTTTTATGTATAAGGAGGAACAATGTTCTTTGCCTTGGATAGTGTGGAATCAGACAATTTAATTGGAGCTTTTACTGAAATAACCCCAATACATGGAACTACTGTTGACCCATTTATAAAGGTGAGATTATTGAAGAAAACATATATAATTTATTCTGAGCTAGACAACATTTTATCAGTGCATTTTAAGGCATGCTCATTAATTACATCAGATTTCTTCATTTCCAAACCTGTTACAGTACTGTATGTCAATAAATCTCCTAATTATTAATTTACTGATTCCATTTCTTTTGCTTCTAGATAGCCAGTGTTGTGAAGCGCATTGAAGTTTCAGGTCACTTATCTGGCTCTGTATTTATAGACACCACTGTGCGGAATGACACATCCTTCATTATTACCTGGCTGGCCCCTGATCCTCCTAATATTATTATTCAGGATCCCACAGGATACAATTACACAAATAAAGAGCTGGAACATGACCACGTCTCGCATGTCTCTCATCTAAGAATTCCAGGAACTGCCCAGGTGACATTTCACAACCTGTAGTTAATATTCTGAAGTTTATTCAGATACAAATCCAATCATAAAACACTTAGACGTAAATGTTGAAATATTGCAAATTCAGTCATCCTATAACAGTCATGTTTGTTAGATTGATGTTTTAAATTCCCTTTTTATTTTAATTATATTTACTGTTCGTTTTAGTGTACTTTTATAACAAATTTTATATGAAATTACGAAAAACGTGGTTGCACAATATCTGGCTATTTTAGACTAAACAAGTTTTAATCTTTAATGTTGACAATTTAAATCCATTTATATTTATCTAATTCAGGGTGGAACTTGGACCTATAAAATAACAAACTCAGTGCATGACCTGCAAGCTCTTGGCATTTTAGTGGCCTCAAGACCATCATCGAAAATCACACCGCCTGTGGCTGTTTCAGCTGACAAGTTCAATCACACAGTCAGTTCTCCACATCCAACGATGTTATTTGTAGAGCTTAAACAAGGATTTACTGCCATACTGGGAGCTAATGTGACAGCTGTCATCGAATCAGAAGATGGAGATCCTATCATTTTAACACTCAATGATAATGGTGCAGGTAAAACAGCAGTTTTATAGCACAACCTTTATTACAGAAGTTACAACAAGCCTAATGATTTAGTACTAACATCAGGGGCTTTTTCCTGTTCCCCATCAGGTTTTTTTATTTTTTATTTCTCATGCAGATGGATTGTGTAGTCTGTGTTTATTTCCCAAATCGCTATAACTGTCATTGTGCAGAACTAGTATTACATAATACGAGAGCACACAACTACTTCTTCACAGCACTTGCCACCATCTTGCCTGACTGCTCACGTGACACACTTCTGGTTGCTTTCTTCACCATAGCCTTCCATTGTTGAAACTTCCACAGTTTTTCTAGAACACTGCGTATGGTGCATGTCATTATCCCAAACAGTCATTAGCTTATGAATTGTTAACCCTTAGCCATTGGAAAGAATTTGTTTTTTTCTTATTGCCAACTATAGGTTCATATGAGCTCTATATGAAATTCAGGTGCTGACATTACCAAGGATGATGGCATATATTCCATATATGTGTTTTGGTTCCGGCACAATGGTAGACATATGTTGAAAATTCTTGCCGAGTGGACAAACGATGTCTCCTTAATGCCCATGAAGAGTAGTGGAGCCATGTACGTTCCCGGATACATACAAAATGGTGAGCACATTATACTAACTTAACACAACATACTTGTCACCTAGGAAGATTTTACAGTATATTGAAAGCCACAGAAGTTGCATTAAAAATCATATATATATATATATATATATATATATATATATATATTCAGCAATGAGAAATGTCAAACTACAATGGATTAATAGAGAAGGGTACAATGGGCCTGATTATGCTAATGCTGCTGCTGAGAGTGTGTATGCATTGAGTGTGCAGTGAGTGTGCAAATCATGAGACTGCTGCACCCTCCCACCAAGTTATAGCATTGATTGTGCTAGCCTCATCGTGACAAAGCATGACTGCACCAAGTAAGACGCCAGACACATGTTAACCGTATATGTGATCGCAGTCGCAGGCTCAGACATGCCCTAAACAATTTCATAACCTGTCTGAATTTTTTTTATCTACTTCTTGTTGCCTCCCCTTAAATGGCCCCTGACTGTCACTTTGCTTATAAATCCAGCTGTAATTCCTGTTGCAGGAGCATTGCAGTACATGTGCGGTGTAATGCAAATGCCTGTGCAGTCAGATAATAATCACTCAACCACAAAGCAAATGGGTTTACATATAAATCTGAATCAGGCCCAAAATCTGTCTACTACAACAAGTGGTGTCTTACATAGCACAGACCTCCTATTGATCGATGCTCATACCTTTTGCCTCCATTATATTTCCCAAATGTTCTTAAAATGAAGAGAGAGGATGTTGCCCATAGCAACCAATCAGATTCTGTCTATAATTTTCTAGGATACAACAGAGAAATGATAGACAGAATCTGATTGATTGCTATGGGTTACATCACCTCTTTTCATTTTTAGAACCTTTGGTAAAGGGATCTCTTGATTTGGTCTATAATACTACAGTATATTCTACAATGGGCGACCTTCTCCGATCTGCAATATCAATTTATATCAATTTTAAGTTGAAAAAAAAACGTATATCAAATACCTGGCACAAGGTTATTATTTTTTTTTGGCCAATATTGAAATATTTATTTTCTGTCTTTTAAAAGATTTATAATTGTGTCATCATTACTGATTGCAGGTACTATCAACATGAATCCACCTAAACCGCTAATCAGTGGTGAAGCTCAAACCTTAAATGAAACCTTCAGCAGGATCCTGTTTTTAGGCAGTTTTATGGTGTCTAATGTCTCCCAGTATGCCGCATTAGAGGATGTTTTTCCACCATGTAAAATAGTTGATCTTGAAGCAAGGATGGGAAATGATTACGTGGTGTTGTCTTGGACGGCACCAGGGGACGATTATGATCAGGGAGCTGGTAAGTTTTGTCTGTTGCATCAGTTCCTATTCCTGACTTCAAATTATTGTACATTACACAAAACAGACCGCTCATAATGTGAAATATTGCGCTAATGGGTACGGGTGCCTCCCAAAGATCTGAGGCTCCTTAATATAAGGCCGTGGTCTTCTTTAGCACAGTGCAGCTTTATAGGTAGTGAGAGAGACCAGGACTCTCTTTCCTCGCCACTCTAAGTGCTTGTCAGCTTTGTGGTCTACAGGGTATATGTACTAAGCCTTGGGGAGAGATAAAGTACCAGCTATCAGCTTCTAACTGCTATGTTACAGGCTGTGTTTGCAAAATGACCAAAACAGCTCATTGTTTGCACTTTATCTCTCTCCACTGCATCACTCTCTCAGGCTTAGGGGGGAATTCAATCCAGGATTACGACTGTCGGAATGTCCTGTCAGTCAGAATCCCGGGCCGTTATCGCTCAGCTCGAATGTAACTCGACAGCCGGAATTCAATTTTCTGGCTGTCAAGTGTCGGAAACTGGGTATGTCGGCAAAAACAGATGGATTGTCGAAAAGTGGTATTGTCTGGTGCGCAATTATCAGCATTTGGCAAGGGGTAGTCTCTCCCCTAGAAACTACAAGGTAATTAAAAAAAAGAGTATGCCAGCGCTGGCTGAATGATGTACAAGACTGTTCACATTGAAAAATCTATTAACTAAAATAAATCACAAATTAAAATACAACAATTACATATGTATTAAAATAGTAATATATTATGCTGCTGGGTGGGAATACCTTTTAAATGTCAAAGCTTTTCCAACTGGGTAGAAGACAGTCATTTTATATTACCATTCCCATAGTAATAGAGTGGCCACTAGTGGGCTCTAAAGTAGTTAGGGATGTAGCTGTCCCAATATTTGCAGGTAAGTCTCCAGTAGTCCCAATGTGCTCTATATTTTCAAGAGCTCAGGATTCCTTAAGGCGAATCCACTTTGACATCTGGTGCATTTAGGGATAGGGCTAGGCATTCCACAAAGATGATTGGTCGCAATACTAGTTCTTTTGATGCTCTATGGACTCAGGAGTAGTGGTCATGGATCAATGGTGATGGTAAGTCGCATTTTCCTGAATTGTGTTTATTCCGACTTCCTCAGGATGACTGTGAACTCGACCATCCAACTTTTTAAAACCAGATCTGTTTTGTTGCAAGGGTTTTATACCCTCCTGCATAAAAGCTGACCATCTCTCATCCTAACCTACTGTTTATGCTCACTTCTTCCCCTTCTGTGTCACCCCTGTCTGTCTAACCCTCCCCTTTAGAATGTAAGCTCTCACGAGCAGGGCCCTCTCTCCTCATGTGCCTTTCTTAGAATATATAAACCACTGCCACCCTGATGATTGCTTCAGTGTCCTGTCCCCTGATGCAACTATCCATATTAACTATTTACTTGTCCTAAACTGTCTTGTACTGTAATTTGGGTACTTGTGTACTTTCACGGCTCCTATCGCATGCCATCGCATGCCATATGTAGTGGCATGCGATGCGATTTTACCGTGGTTTGATGCATTTTTGGTAAAAATCGCATGCGATCGCATGAGATCGCATGCGATCTGATGCGATGCAATTTTTCACTGAAATTATGGACATGACTTGAAATCATGTAAAATGCACCCCAAATGTAATTTTTCACACTGTACCACCCCCACTATCAACGCCAACCCGAAGCGTGGCGAGCGGCGGCGGTACGCGTCCTACGACCTTTTCATACCCCCACTATCCACATCGGCATTGGAGTTCAGAATAGAAAGTGTGGCGAGCGCAGCGAGGCGAGGGGACGCGGATACCTTCACAGGTATCCGTGTCCCCTCGCGGGCTTCACAGGTATCCGTGTCCCCTTGCGGGGCTCGCTGCGCTCGCCACACTTTCTATTCTCAACTCCACGCCGATGTGGATAGTGGGGGTATGAAAAGGTCATAGGACACGTACCGCCGCCCCTTGCGGGCTCGCGGCGCTTGCCACGCTTCGGGTTGGCGTTAATAGTGGGGGTGGTACAGTGTGAAAAATGACATTTGGGGTGCATTTTACATGATTTCAAGTCATGTCCATAATTTCAATGAAAAATGGCATCGCATCGCATCAGATCGCATGCGATCGCATGCAATGCGATTTTTCCGTATACGATGCACATCGTGGGAGCCGTGATTGTACACAAGTACCGTAATTTGTTATGTGTTTTTGATTATAACTATGCTCTGTAAAGTGCTGCGTAATTTGTGTGCGCTATATAAGAAACTGTTAATTAATAATAAATAAATAAATCTGCCTTCAATGCTGTCGGAAACGGCAGCATTGAATAGGCAACGACCACTATTTCTCCCAGTGGAAATAGCATCCGAGATTGAATACCGTCCTTAGTTTATCTGCCCCAATATGTGATAACCACATTACTGCTTCTATTGACAATTGTTTTTTGTCTCTTTCAGCATCAAGTTATGACATTCGAATGAGCAACAGTCCACTCGATTTAAGAAAACAGTTCTCTAGCTCTGTAAACATCAATGCTTCCACTCTACAGCCAAAGAATGCCGGCAACAGAGAGAGATTCTCATTTGAACTTGGGAACACTACTGCAGACATGGGTGTCCTGATTTACATTGCAATCTGCTCAACTGATAAAGCATCACACCAATCTGAAATATCAAATCTGGTACATGTCACCAGACCTAGGGTCCAAGAAAAAGAAATAAACTTTGCATACTCAAAAGTTGCTGTAAAGTACAGCACAACAACGGTCACAGTTGTTAGTTTATCTGTCATTTGTCTATGTCTTACCTTACTGTATGGTGTCTTCAGCTGGATGAAGCAAACTTCAGATATGAATGACATTGATTCACAGACACAAAATAGGTCAGTAGAAGATACACATAATTATAATGAGTGCCTTGATGAAGAATTCCCTCTGCAAGTTGTGTCTGGCGATGCTCTGTCTGCAGAAACTATATTGATCCTTGAGGAGAAAACAACTGTTTAAAAAAGTTTCATATTTGTGACTTATTATATATATAAAAAAGGAAAAAAATTAACAAACATGAGTCTTGTTCGGGGATTCCAAGGTGCTAGATAATGTGACTAATAATGTAATGTATAAATGGCAACATCTCAATCTTTAAAAACATCATTTTTTAACATTTAAAAGAGGATTTATGAAACAAATATTGTACAGAAGCAGTTGGTATAGTAAAAATAAGGCATTCCGAGCAGACATATTATAGAAAACATTTTACATTTTTAGAACAATTAGAATAAAGTATTTTATTACACACCCACACACATATATTTATTTCCAGACTCTAGAATGCGGGATACTAAGGGGCAGATTTATTAATATTATCTGAACTAAATGAATGTGAAAAAATAGTATTTTCACATAATTTTGCATTATTTTGGTTTAACCTAAAAGTATTAAAGGACATTTGGAGACATTTTCGTGAAGAACTACTCCAAACTCTTTAATTTGCTTCTTTTTTTTTTTTTTAGCAACCAGATTGTATTTCCCATTCTTATAATGCAAAATGTGATCTGGCTGAATTTACTCAATTTGAAAAAAATAAATAAAAATTACAACAATACCTCAGTGAGTCCTGTGATAATAACGCCATCCTTAGATAGCATAATCACAGCCTTCTGCTAGGCAGAGAAAGCTTTGCAGGAACCCAGCCAGTGTGATCAGCATGGGTGTCATAGACTGATCACTGTGGGGGAAAAAAAAAATCCTCTCCTACAGTCAGGGAACAATATTGGATGCTCCGTCAAGGGCTGGTGATTATGGGGTTCTTCTGTTCAGAGCTCTGTCCCTGCATGTGATAATGAATACATCCATGCGATCTAATCAATTATCGTATTATGGATTGGCTGATATTATTGCATCACATTAGCATCCTCAGATGCAGATGGTCATAAATAAGCACCTATATCCTGCTGTTTGGATCTTAAATGCACAAAAATGTGCACGCTCTGCTGAACGCCTCTGGAGGAAATCTCACTCTCTGGAAGACTTCCTCCATTTCAAGTTTATTCTCTCCTCCTACAGCGCTGCTCTCTCCTATACCAAACAATCTTTCTTCAAATCTCTCATCTCTTCCCATTCCTCCAATCCCCGACGTCTCTTTGAAACTTTCAACACTCTACTTCGCCCTGCACCACCCCTCCTCCCTTCATCCCTCACTGCCACTGACTTTGCCTCCTTCTTCCTATCTAAAATTGAGGTAATCCGACATGATATCTCCTTCCATACCCCCTCTGCTGCCCACCCACCCCAATCATCCTCCCCTACCAACTACCCCACTCTGTCATCCTTCTGCCCTACTACAGCTGAGGAAGTCCACTCCCTCATCTCATCCTCTCCCCCCTCTACCTGTCCCTTGGACCTTCTCCCCTTCCCCTCCCGTCTTCTCAGTTCCCTCTCCCCCACTGGCTGCTCCCATCTTGCTCACCTCTTTAACCTATCTCTTTCTACTGGCATCTTTCCCTCACCCTTTAAACACGCTCTGGTCTCGCCTATTCTTAAAAAACCTAACCTGGACCCTTTATCTCCCACAAGCTACCGCCCTATCTCTCTTCTCCCATTTGCCTCTAAAATACTAGAACGGCTGGTTTACAGGCGTCTCACCAGCTACCTGTCTGACCACTCCATCCTAGATCCCCTTCAATCTGGCTTTCGCCCACTTCATTCCACTGAGACTGCCCTAGTGAAAGTCACCAATGACCTGCTGTCAGCCAAATCCAAGGGTCACTTCTCCCTGCTTATCCTTTTGGACCTATCTGCTGCCTTTGACACTGTGGATCACCCTCTCCTCCTCCACACACTCCAAAACATTGGCCTCTCTGGCACAGTCTTCAACTGGTTTTCCTCTTACCTCTTCAACCGTTCCTTCTCAGTCTCTGCCTCTGGCTCTACCTCACCACCTTCTATCCTTCCTGTCGGGGTCCCTCAGGGTTCCGTCCTTGGCCCCATTCTGTTCTCTCTGTACACCTCCTCTCTGGGTGCACTCATTAACTCCTTTGGCTTCCAATATCACCTCTATGCAGATGACACCCAAATCTACCTCTCCTCTCCTGACCTGTCCCCCACTGTTTTCTCTCAAGTTTCCAACTGCCTCGCTGCCATCTCTACCTGGATGTCTGAACGATTTCTGAAGCTGAATATGGACAAAACCGAACTTATTATCTTTCCCCCACCCAGAGCTATGCCCCCTACTAATATCTCTATCACTGTTAACAACACCATCATCTCCCCTGTTCCCCAACTCCGCTGCCTGGGTGTCACTCTTGACTCCTCCCTCTCCTTTGCACCCCACATCCAAACGCTGGCCCATTCTTGCCGGTTCCAGTTACGCAACATTGCTCGCATCAGGCCCTTTCTCTCACAGAGTGCAACTAAGCTGATCATCCACTCATTGGTCATCTCACGGCTTGACTACTGTAATGCTCTTCTCACCGGCCTTGCTCAATCCCAACTAGCTCCTCTCCAATCTGTCCTCAATGCTGCAGCCAGGCTTATCTTCCTCTCCCGCCGCTCTAATTCTGCTACTCCCCTTCAACAAAATCTGCACTGGCTTCCATTCCCCTACAGAATCCTCTTCAAACACCTCACACTCACATACAGGGCCATCTCTAATTCCATTGCTCCATATATCTCTAACCTCATCTCCATTCATACACCCTCCCACCCTCTACGGTCAGCTGACGACTGTCGTCTCTCCTCCACCCTGATCACTGCTTCCCATGCTAGAGTACAGGACTTTGCCCGTGCTGCACCCCTTCAGTGGAACGCACTCCCTCGCTCCATTAGACTCTCCCCGACCTTGCAAAGCTTCAAACGGGCACTGAAAACTCACCTATTCATCAAAGCGTACCCTTCCACTGCATAAACCAGCTGGTTCTCCGACCCCTTGCCTGTTTCCTGTTTACATCCTGCTATCTAACCACCACCCCCTCGCTTGCACCTCTTGTAATCTGTCTGTCTCCCCTTCCTACTAGATTGTAAGCTCCTCCGAGTAGGGCCCTCTTCCCTCCTGTTGTCAAAGCCCACTTCTCTTCACATTTCACTCACAGCTCTCCTTTACTCCAACACTCAGTGACCATCTTCGTCTGCATACTCCTCTCCATCATTGGCCTCAAGCCTCTAGTTGTATGTTGATTGAGTCCTCACTACTTATATCCAAGCTGTAATGTGTATTGATCTGTGGCGCTCTTTATTTGTACTGTATTTTTGTTATTTATTCAATGTTATGCCAAGTTTTGTTTCCCTGTACTGTTCCTTTGTACGGCGCTGCGAAACACTTGTGGCGCCTTATAAATAAAATTATAATAATAATAATAATAATAAATCTATGGTGCGATTCATGCACATGTTCCCACAGGTCAAAATGCGGCCCTTCCAGTGATGGTAGGCCACTGTGCATGCACATAGTTACCAATTCACATGTGCATGGCCCGGCTGCGAGCACCTTCAGTAAGCTTTCCCTTTAACAAAGTGCTCGCAGATTGTCCGTCAGGGGGTGTTCCTGGGTGGCCCCCACAGAATTTCATGGGCGTGTTCACAAAAAATGCTGGGTGCACCCATAGAAACGCTTGGTGGGTCCCAGCGAATGCAGCATTCCCCTGCCTGTTTGGGACTGGCTGATGGTATCGGCACCCGCCCTGATTTTTCTGAACTAAAGGCAGCCGCCGAGTGACTCCTGGGTCACGCGGTGTCTGCGAGCACTGGCCACAGGATAAAAAATAATTCGATGTTAACTAACCATTGAACGGAATGGATGTGTACGCGTATATGGTGAGAACGGGCATAGACGCACATATTAAATTAAAAACATACACGTCTATGGAGTACAGCCTATCAGATGCGGAGCACCCCTGGAGCTCTGCCGAGTAATTTTCTGGCTACTCTGAGTCTGCAATAAGTGGTGCCCACTATAGAAATCATTTGATGGTGAGCGGCTTATGTTTGGAACATATTTCCATGGCTGCAAATAGATTTGCAGCCATACACATCTATTCGCACATCAAACACAATAATTTGCAAGGTGCGATCAGGTCTGAATTATCCCCATGGGCTTGATCTTTGAGAAAACCGCCGAGATACACAGGCAGGGAAACACGTCGGTTCTCCACTCAGCTGTGCTCACCTGCTCACCGGCCGCCCACTACAAGCCTATCTGACCTCACCCTATGGGAGATTGACGAAAAGTTCAACCCGAGGGTCCACCAGGGCAAACACTCTGATGATAAGTGGAGGAGGACCCTAGTACCCTGGATCTACCAAAAATTCCACGGCCCGCACCTAATACACAGAGAACTGAAAACACTCCTGGGAGTGATAATTATACACAGCTGTGTGTATTAACAAATAGTGTACTAACATCACTTAAATTGCTACAAGCATGCAATCTTACCTCTACTAACTAAGAGATTAATCCCATGGGGAACTTTTACGCTTGCTATCATTGCTTTACTGGGCTGATCAATTACGGACACCTTTTGTGAACTAAAAATTCTTGCCAGTCAAACAATTAGCCTGGCAAGAGTAATTACATCTGGATTAGCGCACTAGTAGGATTATGTACATAAGTTTTATGTCTACTGATGTTTTGAATGTGATAAATATATGCTAAATCTTTGTTCTAAAGATCCTATTATTTTTTAAGAAAAAGTAATTTTTATGTGTAACTTACCGGCCAGTTATTAGCTTGTTCAATTATTGAGAGGATTTTTTTGCATTCTTATATTATATATATATATATATATATATATATATATATATTATTCATCTTTGTTGTTTATTTGTTTTTACTGTATATTGTAACTTATTACCTGTATGTCAAAAAATAAAATTATAACTGCACACAAAACAGGTCACAGTACCAATTTATACTTATAAACCACTATATTTCGCTTACAGAAGAGCAGTTTATGGAGGACATTCAGCCACAACTAGAGGGGGTAGATGAGGAAATGGAGGAGACATTCCCCCTCAACTTTTTCCCCACTTTTTTCACCATAAATAGCCGCTAGATCCCAACTATAAATGAGCCTGAAATACATACCTCATATATCCCAAGAGCAGACATTTTGCCAAATTTTGGGATACTCTGTAAACCACATATTTTGTGCTGCTCAAAAAACAAATGGGCTTCTTGGGCAGCCAAGCCAATTTTTCAAAAATAATTTGCAAACAGCTGGCAGAGGCTGTAGCACCTCCAAAGTTCAGGAGGCACATCTTTAATTTTTGACACCTAGGTGTCTTCTATGGAGAAAAAAAACATATGTGTTGTATTTAAAATCGTTATTTTTTTTTCCTTTCCGCTTTGAGATGCTTTCCTATTTTTTCCTATTAGGTCCACACTGTGTTTCCCTCTTTCACTTTGCTTCTTCCCCTTACTTTTCCCACTCTATGGGCCGGATTCAATTGTTCAGTGCCTGTCCCAGCTCCCGTGTGCGCCCCTTGTTGGTATTCAAATGTTTCTGCTGAAGGGCACGCAAACATCATTGTTGCCAGCTAAAATAACAAGAAAAGTCACCTATTTGGGTGCACAAACTGGGATTTTTTCATTGCACCCATTAGTATGGTCGGGTTTAGGTGCTTTGCGCGCCAAAAACCAACCTTAATGGGCATGTTCAGCACAATAAAAATCAACAATTGCATGTCGCCGGAAATCTCCCGACAGGAGATCGGGGACGATATGACATTTAAATCGGCCCCTATATATCTTATGCAACAATGCTCAATATATTTTTGCAATGACCCATTACTAGTATACTCGACTTTCTTGTTATTTTTTAACGTTTGACATTTGTTGTATTTGATCTTGCGCTATGAAAATCAATAACATTTACATAAAAAAATAACATTGAGGTAGCTTACGCATAAAACAATTTTTGGTCATTCTGTTGAAAAGAATGTTTTAAGCAAAATATATAAGTTCCTTTCAAAAGCCAAAACTACTGTGCATTGTCTTTTCCTAAAAATTTATTAAAAATCATTAATAAAAATAAACAAATCAACCCTAAAATTGTTATTGTAGAAAGTGTATGTTTGTAATTAGTTTATACATGTTATAAAGGTTGGAGCACACATACTTGGTGGAAAGATTTTAATACATAATATGGTACTTGTGTATTATCACAGCGCCCCCGATGTTGGTTGCGCAATGCGATGCGACGCGATTTTACACCCCTATTCGATCAAAAATTGTACAAGCACCCTAATGGGTGCTTACAATGTTAAATGCACCCCCACGCCACCCCCCCACTATAAACGTGAACCCGAAGCGTGGCGAGGGGCGGCGGTACGCGTACTATGACATTTTCATACCCCCACTATCCACGTCGGCATGGAGTTGATTTTATATAGTGTGGCGAGCGCAGCGAGCCACTGAGCCCAAAGCGTGGCGAGCAGACGTATATACCTGTGAAGTTATGCGCATCCCTTCGCGGGGCTCGCTACGCTTTGGGCTCGGAGGCTCGCTGCGCTTGCCACACTTTATAAAATCAACTCCACGCCGACGTGGATAGTGGGGGTATGGAAAGGTCGCAGGGCGCGTACCACCGCCCCTCGCGGGCTCGCTGTGCTCGCCACGCTTCAAGATCACGTTTATAGTGGGGGGTGGCGTGGGGGTGCATTTAACATTGTAAGCACCCATTAGGGTGCATTTAACATTGTAAGCACCCATTGGGGTGCTTATACAATTTTTTATTGCATCCCATCGCATTGTATGACATTGTACAACATCGCGCAATATCGCATCGCATACCATCGTATGCCTTATGGTATGCGATGCGATGGGCGCCGTGATAATACACAAGTACCCATAATATACTTGTTAAATCAGGCTTTAGCCATATATGCATAATAATAGATGCCTTTATTTTACAATCAAAAAGGGAATCCTAAATATACTACCATATTCTAAGTTTTGTATGAGGGAACATTGCCGAGATTGGCAGATGGTCTATTGATTCATACAGTACATGAGTGTTCTGTCATAATTTGTATTCATATTTGAGCAAACTCTGCTGTGTTTTGTAAATTATCTAAATGCATTTACAGCCAAGAATGCTAACTGGAATCAAAACGAACAATAGTCAATTTGTTCCAAACTGCAGGCAGCAGTCCTATGACACAAAACAGTATATGCTGTATTGGTCTGGCAACTTTAAAGACTCATATAATGAAATGTATGATCTAAAATGAATCATTATTAAATTCTGTTTTTATAAAGAAATATCAAAGACCCTTTAATTAAGGCAGGCATGTCCAAACTATGGGCCTTATTCTGGTTCACTCTCGAAGGCAAATTCCTTCTCAGATGGACAAAACCATGTGCACTGCAGGGGGGCAGATGTAACAGGTGCAGATAGAATTAGATTTGGGTGAGTTATTTTGTTTCTGTGCAGGGAAAATACTGGCTGCTTTATTTCTACACTGCAATATAGAAAAACTCCACCCAAATCTAATTCTCTCTGCACATGATACATCTGCCCCACCTGCAGTGCACATGGTTTTGTCCATTTGAGAAGGAATTTGCCTCTGAGAGTGAACCAGAATAAGGCCCTATGTCCCTCCAGCTGTTGTGAAACTACAAGTCCCACCATGCTTTGCCACAGTTTTGCTATTAGGGAATGCTAAAACTATGGCAAGGCATGCTGGGATGTGTAGTTTCACAACAGCTGGTGGGCCACAGTTTGGACATGCCTAAATTAAGGTAACCTGGGCCAGAAGTAACTTTATATACACTGACAAAATGTTGACAAATTTAAAATATCAACATTATGACCATATGAGTATTAGTATTTGTGTAAGGCTGTGGTTAGGTTAACGGTAAAATAGAAAAAAAAAAAGCAATATTCTCACGGTCAACATCCATACTGAGAGTGTCAACATTTTGATTGTTGACATTTAATTAACGAATCATGTCAACATTATAAATGTTGACATCCTGAACATTGTACCCATACCACGCTTCTTTAACCTAACATCTTTGTGAGAGATGTGCAAAGTATCCGCTAAAAATGCCAGCGTCGCTCACATTTGTTGTATAAATTCAAATAAAATATGTTGTGTAAAAAAATATTATATTTCCTATATCTATGGTAAAAATTAACAGTCATTATGATAAATAAAAATGTTTGCTTGTCAATTTTCACACCTATTTTGACAAATTCCCCTGTCACTCAAAGGGTTAATGGCCTTGAATGGCCGAAATTTATTTTTTCTACTATTACACAAAGGCAAACTTAGGAAATAACAGGAAATAGATCACAGAATGTCCCTATAAAGTTATTTATGTAAATTACCATGTAATGTGAAATGCTGTCATTGTCAGTGTTATAAAAAATTATAATAGCCTACGTGCAGTATCCACCAATAGCATGAAAGGCAATATAGAAATCAGGAAAAAGCATCAGAAATGTACAATTCTTACATTCAATGCAAGCGCTGTGCAACAGATACATCATGGCAATCAGGAAAGTGTTCCAATTTATTGCACTGTGCCACATAATCTCAGTGATCAAGACTTCTTTTATCCAATTTAATAATGGAAGCTATGAAGATATTGTCATTGCAATTAATCCTGGATTACAGGAGAACACTGAAATTATTAACAAAATTAAGGTAAATATTTTCTCTTTATATTTTTAATAACTTATGCTGTGTACACACGGTCCGATTTCCTTTCTGATGTTGACGAAATAGTCAACATCGGATCGGAATCGGATGCAGATCGCAAGGGTTTTAACCCTTGCGATCCCGATCCGATCCCGATGCGCGTTCACGTATCCGAAGCCAGAAAGTCTTGGCTGCCTTGTCTATATAGTGCAGATCTGCACTATATAGTCAAGATAGGATGCAAATCGGATGTGCCTTAAGATCCTATCTGATCGGATCGTGGATAGGATCTTAAGGCACATCTTACCATGTGTACACACCATAAGATGTAGACTATTTACTGATACCATGTTCAAGATAATCCTGCTCCACCTGAGACGCACTCAGATGTATATATATTAATCCAGGAGAAATAAGCGGCATTCCACAGCTTTTAAATATAGTAAATCTGTGTTCTTTAATCAGATGGAGTTTCAGAGATTACCACTGTCTTAAAGTGTATTTGCTTGTCCCGGAAGATAGGGCTAATCAATGAAAAACTCAAAGGACGCAATTTTACTATATTTCAAGTCTGTGGAGTGCTGTTAATTATGAGAATTTTGCATGAATTTGTACATTTGTCCCCTTTAAAGATTTATTTTAATTTGCAGTTGTGTCAGGTTTCATCCAAGAACAAAATAAACCTGGATATTCTTCTATAGGAACTGAATTCCATCTGCTTACCGTACATCCATATTGTTTTAAAACCATATAGGGCTAAACAGACAAACATTTATATAACTGGCTATAAGGCAATTTCACATTATAATTGACTCTAGTTGGCATATTGTATTTTCCACAAATGCAAATTTGCAAAAAAAAAATGATTTCAGAATTTTCTTTCATTGACAGAAAATAAAAAAGTTGTAACCACATATAGATATTTTAAACAAGCTCCGTACTTTGCTTACCATGTCATTCATAGACTGTACTATATAGAAAACTAAGAAAACTGGCAAACTCTCAAAACAGGCAACAAGCACACAGTAATGTACAAATTTAAATTTGTAACAAAATAATCTTTTTACAATTTCTTTGCAAATGTATTACCCAACTACAGTATAATAGCACAAATTATTCAGGAACTGTATTACTTTTTAACTGTATATACTATAAATAGCTCATTGACTACATTAGTTGATTATTACAGCCGCAGATGCACTTGTGTGCTTGTGCATACATATTAAACTTTAAATGCCTCTACACAGGCACCTACACACAAAACTATATTATTGTGTGGTTCTGTGCCCATAAACAAGAGGTCTGCTATGAAAAAAAACCCACCACCCATCAATTCATTATTATATTTATATAATATAAAACGCAACCGATTCTTTATGACAATACCAATAAAATTATGCCCAAATTATTTCTTGCAAAAATGAATCGTACAAAAATATGGATTATGTCGAGTTTAGTGGGTAAATTTACTAAAACTTCTAAAAATGAAAAGAGTTGATGTTTCCTATAACAACCAATCAGATTTTGGCAATCATTTTAAATTGCATCCTATTGGCAACATCACCAAAATCTTTTATTGACTTATGAAAAATCAATCTGTTGGTCAAATAACTGGAATCATCCATAGTAATTAGAAATCACTATATTGCAAAACTGGATCTATGTTGCTCTCCAAACATCATCTAAATCTGCTACACACTGTGCCTGATTTGGAGTTCTACAGGGAAGTATAGGGGTGTGGTATAGGGGTCTGACAGTTGGGGTCTGACAGTTGGGATCCCGACAGTCATTATCCCGATGTTGGGATTCCGACTGGCCGGACCCAGACAGCATGGCGAGCGCAACAAAGCCCCTTGCGGGTACGTTGGCTCGTTACACGAGCCACCTATTCTATTCTCCCTCTATGGGGGTCGTGGACCCACACGAGGGAAAATAGCCGACGGCCGGCGGGAACCTGGCTGTCAGTGTTTTGACAGTCGGGATCCCGTCCGGCACCCAAGTACAGATGGAGCAGCTCTCAATGGAGCTGCTCCTGGTGATAGTATTGCCAATTGTCACTGTGCATTATCGAACAGAAGGGGGCACGCGTGCCCGAGACGCTCCCACGCCCCGTTCTGTCTGAGCCCTCCGCCGGCTCCCTGCTGCTCCTCCGTCACCCTCCGCAGCCCCCACTCACCCCGCCCTTTTCCCTGAAGTGGAGACGGGCAGGGAAGCCACTCCCCGCCGCCGTGCTACTGGGGACGCATGAGCGTGAAAAACGCTTGCACATCCCTGTCAGAAGGAGCTCCTGTCCGCCAGCCTGTGCCAGCTCAGAACATCTGGCGATCCTGCAGGTTGGCTGACAGTACCATACAGCTATATGCTAATGTGACAGGGGGCATCTAGTGCAATTAGATACCGTACTCTGCTGGTGCATCTCAAGACGCACAGAACCTCAAGGTTACTCAGACTTTCGTCTCAGGTCTGCAGTAGTGGTCAGTACACCTGCTTACACCAGATGCAGACAACGACATTGGCACTCCTGCAAGGAATAGACCGGGTCACCAAGCACAAATGCCCTGAGCCTGAAAAACTGGGGCTTAGATGCCATGCGTAGTATCCCCATCATCAGACGAGTACTCTAACCATCGAGTTAGCATACAGGTCCGAATCAGGTCCTCTATGCATTCATCTAGCACAGTAGATGTTTCTGTGACGGAAGGCCATCTGTGCTGCAGCTGCACGCCCCTTTGAAGTTTCGAGGCAGCAAAAACTTAATTTAAAACCAATTGTGAGTTTTGCTCATCTCTACTATGTTACATTTATTTTATATATTTAATATTTTATAGGAAATGGTGATAGATGCATCAAGTTATCTATTCCACGCTTCACAGAACAGACTCTCCATAAAGAGTGTGAAAATTTTAATTCCAATTACCTGGACATCTAAAAACTACACAAAGCGTGAAAGAGAAACTTATGAAAAGGTATGAATATAAATTATAATCTGACGAAATGAATTATGATGATGAAGATAAATTAACAAAATGAGGGAAGCAGACAGCACTGACAGGACTTTTACAGTGTATAAAGCCTTAACAAATAATCCTTCTTATCCTTATACACATAGCACAGATAGAGTGACCTAACATGACATTTCATTTCAATTTAACTGGAAGTTTTTGTGTTAATTATATGGTTATGGCTTGATAGCGTACAAAATATGGTATAATGTGCAATAAAGTAACATAATAAAGGTTATTGCATGAAAGCAAAACACTAGAAAATGTAATAAAAGTAATTTCACAGTGTTATAAAGTTTGATGTTTTAGTAACATTTAGAAATGTCAGCTAACATAATTCACAGAAAATAATTTTAAAGGGAGATTATATATATAACATACTGTTTATACATTTCCTCTGACAGAATAAACCAATACTATTTGTATAAAGAATTATTATTTGGCTGCTGGTAGCCCCCCTGGATCCTTGCAGTCTAAAGGGCCCCTTACACTTGTGAGATTTTGTCAGATTTGACCCAATTCAGGTGGATTGGGTCAATTTATCTGACAAAATCTGATGTGCCTGATGTGTAGGACCCAATGCACAATCCCATGCCATGGATGTTTTTGTGTGTGTGTTTGCAGTTTGCACACACTTAAGCAAATCATCATCACCGCAACCCTCACTATAGTACTTTTCTAGGCATAAGGAGGCATAAGTGCAAAATTCACCTGACTACATTGGTATAGCTGCAGAAGAAATTTTGTGCACCTGTGTGATATAAAAATACAATTATTTTTGCCAAAATGCCTGTTTATGAAACTGCTGAGCTAGACCGATGGTCGGGTAATTAAGTATTTGTACATAAACTAGGTCAGTCCTGTTGTTTTATTCAAATTATTATTATTTAGTTCAAACTGTTTTTAGCTTCCACAGATATCACTCTTTGGTGACATTGATATTTGTATAGTTAGTAGGTAATAGCAATGAGAAGTGAGCTTGTCAGTAATAATACATGTATTGAAAGGTATATTTGTGTTCCAACAGGCAGATATTATAATCACACATCCTTTAATGAAATATGGAGATGACCCATATACTTTTCAGTATCAAGGATGTGGGAAGCAAGGAGAGTACATTCATTTAACACCTAATTTTTTGTTAAATACCAGCCTGACCTCAGTATATGGATCTCCAGGTAATATATACATATATATATAATTATAATTTATCAGCCATTTACCAGTCTCTGAGTGCCTCTAACTCCTTCTACTATATATATATATATATATATATATATATATATATTGTCCTGAATAAGCTGGTGCCCTCTGCTTCAAACAGCGTTCAGCTGTACAGACACATAGCGTTATGGGGGTGCAGTGGCACTCAGGAAAAAATGACACAGCAGGCAAGTGTATACCAATAGTTTCGAAGCCTCTAGGCTTCTTTATCAAGGTGCTTTTTGGACAAAACCACATACACCCAGTTGCAGAGCCACCCATGTTCCAGAACACGTGATACTCTGTAATAGGCGATGTAGAGCCATGCACATTTCAGTTACACTACACTGATGGTGCATATAGGTTAGGTACAGGGAAGGTGTGGTTATGCATCTGTGAGCTATGTTGAACAAACTGTATACAGCATGTAGTCTGTGCACACGGGATACTGTCATTAGGTCTACAAGCATTGGATCGACAGTCAATAGGTCGACATGCAGGAAGGTCGACATGGGTTTAGGTTGACAGGGTCATTAAGTCGACACAAGCATTAGGTTGACAGGTTGATGGTCGACAGTCAAAAGGTCGACATGGGGTTTTTCACTTTTTTGGGGGAGGCAACAGGCGGTATTTCATGCCCAACCATCCGCTAGGGCGCGGTGGGAGAATAAAATAATGTGCCCGAAGCATGGCCAGCGCAGCATGCCATGTGAGGAGATGCGGTGCTACGTTTCAGGGTCCATGTCAACTGTCGAAATTCGGGACAAAAAAATGTGAAAAACCCCATGTCGACCTTATGACTGTCGACCTTCCCCATTTTGACATAATGCTTGTGTCGACCTAATGACCCTGTTGACCTAACCCATGTAGACCTTCCTGCATGTCGACCTTAATACATATTGACCTTAATGTTGACCTAATGGTGTCGACCTAATTACTGTTGACCAACATGCTAGAGACCTAATGATCCATACCCGTGCACACAGTGTGGGAGCAATTGGGGCCAAATGATAATCATCAGAATAAAATTAGTAATATTTATAATTGTGTCCTGTTTGTAGTCACAGTAAACATGGACTCCATTGCAAATAACATATAGTCATACAGTAAAAAGAATTGTTACCATGCTGAGACTTAACATTCTTTAACTGGTCTAGGGTCAGGAATTCTAGTATACATAGTAAACGTACAACACATAAGCCATGTGATCTGTGATTATGTCAATTCTAAAAACATCTACAAATATCTGTTAAATTCATTAGCATAAACAGCCCCGGGCTCATTGAGCCAGACCTGGTTCCAAAAATATGGGGGACAAAAAATCTGGGGGTCCCCCGTATTTTGAAACCAGCACCGGGCTCCAACAGCCCGCGGTGTCATGCCACTGCCGGCGGACACATTTTACATAAGGTCCCCCGGTTGAAACATGAGCACCGTGGCTGGTCAGCCTTGGACGGGGTACCTGGCGGAGTGGGGACCCCCCCAATAAAGGGGTCCCCCCCCCTGGCTACACCCATCCAGGGCTGAAAAGCCCGGGGCTGTCACCTAACATTACCTAACATTGCTTTATACAGGAGAACTACAAGTGCCAGCAGAAACACGGGGGACCCCTATGCTTTTTGTCCCCCCGTATTTTTGGAACCAGGGCCGGCTCAATGAGGGGGGACCTCACGCCGGTTATGCTCAGGAGGGGGGACCTCACGCCGTTTTTTTTTTTTCGACAAACACAAAATCGCACATTACCTCAAATTCACAACATTTTCATGCCTAAAATTTGCACATTATTGCACTTAATCGCACTTTTCTTTCCGGAACACACACCTAATTAAAGATGAGAATTCGCGGCAAAAATGCGATTTTAAAAAAGTGCGATAATGGGCGATTTTGAAAGTGCGAAAAACTCTCATTCTATTAAATGTCACCCATTATGTGTGAAAGAATTATGATGGGGGGAATTCTCAGTTTTGGTCATGCACTAAACTATACTCCATCTGTATGGGGCATTATATTACCGCAGGGCATCATCTGTAATCTAGCAGTGTAACAGAATTACATCAGCTTTTGTCCTCAGTAACTGAAAATAACTTTATATAGACTTTAAGCTACATCTTTGCTCCCAATGAAACAAATACATTTTGTTTGCTCATTTTTACAGGAAGAATATTTGTCCATGAATGGGCGCACTTTCGCTGGGGTGTTTTTGATGAGTATAACGCTCATAATCCCTACTACATTTCTGGAGATCGTAAAGTAGAAGCAACAAGGTGATATTTTAATAATCATCATGATAATCATCAGAATAAAATTAGTAATATTTATAATTGTGTCCTGTTTGTAGTCATAGTAAACATGGACTCCATTGCAAATAACATATAGTCATACAATAAAAAGAATTGTTACCATGCTGAGACTTGGGCCCAAATGCAATCCTCTGAGGATGGTAGCTGTATGGGTTGCCGGCCAAACTCAGCCTTTTCTTTTTAAAAAGGGCAATCATTTACAAGGCAAAGCCATGTCTTATAAAAGATTGCTCCTTTAAAAAAACATCTGAGTTTGGCCGGCAACCCGCACTGCCACCAAATTTGGAAGCTATTACATGTGGCCCCTGCAGTACCATGCAGGAAAATGAATATTGATAGCCAAAATAATTGTGGTATGCAATCATAAGGTCAACAGCATAGGCATTTCTATAATGGGTGCAGTGCGTGTGGTCCTAGCTCAAGGGGGCTCACACTGCAAGCATACATTATACTTACCCCTCCGGGGTCCCACAGCAGCATCTCGGCACTGATGACGCAAAGATGCTTCTAATTTGTCCTCCTGTTTTGAGGACCCATGAGTAGAAACAAATTGGAAATATCTTTGGCAAAATACACATATTTCTAATATGTTCTGTTTTACTGGATCTGGTCACTTAAGACAAAGGCCTTGTACACAGAAATTTTTTTGGGGCCCCTCCAACCCATTGCCATCTGCTGATTTTGTACTGGGATCATTTTAATCTTAGTGTATTGAACAACTGGGGGGCTCAATAGATGGCCAAATGGGCGGGCAGCTGAGGATGTCAGTGCCACCACAGCCATGCCCTGGGGCACCTCATATCATCAGTGCCCATCACATCGGTTTAATTTGACCCCCCTGACACTGGGCCTGCACTTGTTGTTTGTGCGCTGAAGATGCACACTAATAAAAATGTCATGACCTTGCGGGTATGGTGGATAGCCTTGTGAGAAGGGGGTAAGGCCTTATGGCCCAGACCTAGGTTTTCATCTAGAGATGCAGGCTGCTTCAAGGGTGACCAGTCTATGGAGGGTGGAGGGGGGGGGGGGAGCAGGCGGGTGCCATAGCATATGGGAATGCCCAGCATGTCATGGTGTTCCCATGAAAACACTGGGCGTTCTCATGCTAATGGAACCATGACGGACATGCGGGGGGGCGGGCAGCTTACTTAACCGGATGTCAGCTGCCCGGCCACTTCCCCTGAGCATACACACATATGTAAGTTTGCTCACAGCTTAGATATGCTTCCATGTCTTTCGATGGTCGGCAATCATTCTCAAGGCGGGATCTTGGTCACTCGCAAGGATGTGAATTTGCATCCGAGTGAATAAACCAGAATACCCCCCTATGTGTAGTACTGGCTCCAACACTATGACAGGATCCGGGTGCTGGACAGAGCAATTCACTACAGCACCCAGCTCCTGTCACTGAGCAGTAGTAAGCATTTTTGCTGTGAAACTATGGTGGGTGACACCTGGATGCAGCCAGCAGCCCCTTGTGACACAACTGGCTATTGTCTGCAAGATATTGACTGTGCTTAAATACTGGTATGTATATGTAAGTATGGTTGTATATTTAATCATAGCTGCCTACCGTCCTGCATTCTGCAGGAGACTAGAGAAATATATATTGGACCACCTAGGTGGAACAGTATATACAGGCGCTTCAATGTGAGTCGTTTGGCAAGCTGCTCACTCCATGGGGAGGTCAGCCCCAAGAAAATGGAAATGGAAGAAAACAAAACAGGTGGTGGAGCGCTGACACATAAAGTATATATGACCAATTGGGTATCACAATTATTTTATTTACTATTAAAAGTTAAATCCCAAAGTTATAGGCTATACACGCTTGACCTGATGCGTTTCGTCGTCCACAGACAACTTTTTCAAAAAGTTGTCTGTGGACGACGAAACGCGTCAGGCCGAGCGTGTACAGCCTATAACTTTGGGATAACAAAAAGGAATTCTCACTTGGACCAGCTCTCCACTTCCCCACACTTCCAACTGTTGGACACTTACTGGACATTCCAAGGGACACCACCACCTGCTATTCTCATCTGGAGCTACCTCATTAAGGACTGAAACCCAGGATCCCTACAATTTTGAACAATGTAATACCGTATTATTCGCTCCATAAGACGAGCCTGACCATAAGACGCTTACGTTTTTAGAGGAGGAAAACAGGAAAAAAAATTCTGAATATTCTTAAGGGATTCGGGCAGCAGGGTCAGCCAGCGCAGGGAAGGGATCCGTGCAGCAGGGTCAGCCAGCGCAGGGAAGGGATCCTGGCAGCTGGGTCAGCCAGCGCAAGGAAGGTATCTGGGCAGCAGGGTCAGCACTGGCAGGCAGCCTCTCCCCCCCCCCCCCCCCCCCGAGGCAATAGCCCAGCAGACCCTGTGGTATCAGGGAGGCGCTGTGTTATAGTGTGTACACACAGCAGAACTGATCAGATCGCATCGGGACTCGCATCTCACGGCATGCTAGAGGGGCACAATTTATACTATATAGTGCAGATCTGCACTATATAGTCTTGGCTGCCCTCTCTATCTGGCTGCCGATATGCACTCACACGGGAGCACGCATCGGCAGCGAAAAAAGCATGCGATTTGCATGCGATATGGCTTCCGATTTTCCCTATATCGGGAACATCGGAAGCCAAATCTTCCCATGTGTACACACTATAAGTGCGGGCACCGGGGGCCTGCAGGGCTATTGTAATGCTGCTGCCACATCTGTGCTGCGGCCGGGACCGGCTATCAAAATTGCGCCCCCCCAGTAAAGGTATATGAAAACAGACCATAATAAAATGTCTGCCCCCATACAGGAGGGGTAAGGCATGGGGGCACGGGGGGCATGGGCGTCAGGGTGGGCTGTTACCTTTACTGGGGGAAGCACAATTTTGATAGTTACGCCACTGTACCTGGGCAAGGCAGGGAAGTGATCCGACTGCGGTGTATGTGATATCAGCGGCAGGGTCTCTGCAGCGGATGGGAACTACTAGTTTCCATCCGCTGCAGGGACCCCGCCACTGATATCACACACCGCAGGGACCCGCTGCCGACCTGACCCTGCTGCCCAGCTGGATCACTTCCCTACCTTGCCCAGGTAGGAGGGGGGGAAGGTACCGGGGGGAGGGGGGGGGGCGCCTGGAGCAGGTGCACTGCACAGGGCAGCTGGCTGACTGGCGGCTGGTACAGTATCCGCTCCATAAGACGCACAAAATTTCCCCCCCACTTTTTTTGCCTCTTATGGTCCTTAAAATACGGTAACTGTAATTTGATAAATATTATATAACAGAAACCAGAACTTGTACAAAGTTTTATATTTACACTTTAACGGATTTAAAATATTAATATTTAATATGTTATGTCATAAATATTATCTTTAAAAAAATCAAATTGGCATAAAAGCACAAAAAATGTAAATACTTTATGCATTAGAAAAGACTGGATATATTTTTATTACAAATACATTTCAGGTAGTAAAAAAAAGTACTTTTAATGTGATACTAACCAATGTGCTGCACATACTTTTTGTACTAGATCTCATCTCATCTCATCTCATTGCATTGCAAAACCTACAGTATGCAATGGGATGAGCTGCAATATTGTATACAATAATTGTAACATGTATGGGCACCTTCAGATAATAGTCACTATTATTATTATTATTATTATTATTATTATTATTATCTCCTATATATTTAGCCAGATCTGTCAATGACGGTGTGTATAACGCTGGGTGGAGTTAGGCAGTGAACTCCGCCCCCCGCCCAGCGTTATACACACAGCCCACAGATACACACTGTGTATTAGCAGGAGTCCCAGCTGAGGTACGGGGAGCGCGTGAGGCACCCGCCAGGGGATCAAGCAGCCGCAGATGGTGCTGCTGCGGGGACAGTGGTGCTGCTGGAAGGTTATCTTAAGTGTTAACGGGAGTCCCGGCAGAGTTGTACCAGTGGTGGCCGCTGGAGAGAGCTTCCGTGGGAAAGAGGGAGATTTCACTGTGGAGTGCGCCCAGTTACTGTCGGATTATTGTGCAGCATATCAGTGCACTTTTTACACAGGGGTAATAATGGGCAGGGTCATGTAAGTGCAGGGGGTACATGGCACACTGCCCCCAGTCCCCCCCCCCCATGTAATGTGACATTATACTCACTAATGTGTGTATACCGTCCACTACCCATCCAGAAGCAGTGACCAGTTGCTGGAGGTCACATCCCTTAAAAAATGTTTTCTCCCTAAAAAAGCCTGGTCATGCCTGCCATTTCCTAAAAATGGATGGTTACCACCCTCAAAAGCCGACTTCCTGTCAATGAAACAGCGGACAAAACTTGCAAAAAATGTTTTTTCGGATTTACAGTAAGTTGCTGTTTGGCACCACATATGCGCACTGTGACCCAGACGCATTTTCAGTCATCCGATATTCGATCGCACAACAGCTAACAGGCTTGAATAGTCCTCTTAATCTGGTTTTGACTTTATTACCCTGTATCTTCTTTGGTGTTAGGCCACACAGTTTGTATATATTTCTAATTATCTCCAGGATGAGTTGGATTTTTTTAAGTAATATATTTGAGTCTTGAACTTTACAACTGTGTAAAAAATACCAAATATGTTAGACAAGAACATACAGTAAATCATGTGCCTGTTAGAGCTATATTGGGTACATTTTATAACATTTTTAAAGTAACAAAAGAATAAAAATAATGTTTTACAGCTATATCCGGAAGTTAGAGTTTCACATCTGACAAATAAACCATGTAAATTTGAAAATAATAGTGTAATAAACCAAATGTGAAATAACCATAAAGTCTATACTTGTAAACAGATGATGAACAGTGAATAACCTCCTTAACTTAAGTTGTGGCGCCCAGCCGCCCATTGTGGCAGTTGCTTAGTCAATTACTGAAAGTACAAATTGCAATATTATGATGAGCAGTTGTAAGCTTAAACTTATTTACTCATACAGAAGAAAATAACATGAGGAGCACTGTAAAAGAAGAAGAGGGGATGCAGGTGGTACTAGAAAGGAGGAATGGTCTAATACAAATGGTGAAGTATAGAGACATACAGTACACAGAGTGACAATGGGACACACACAGTGTGACAGAGGGCTATACACAGGGTGATACGGCCACATATACATGGAGTGACAGAGGATCATATATGTAGAAGCAAATACATTGTGGGTGCGTACGCTTGCACCCAGGAATATCTGGAGCCTCTAATCTCACTGTATATGTAGTATATATAAATTACATGTAAAAACGACTCTACTTAAGTTTGATGTTTTTAGCTTCTAACAAAAAGATTAGGTAGTAACACGCAGATTAGGTAATTTTAGGTCCTGTTGAAATTAAATACATGTTATTCCTTGGTACATATAGCATAAAAGTAAATTACAATTTGAGTGTAATGGGAAAAGATAGAATAAATTAGAACCTAAAAATCCTGGGCTTAAAATGATCACTATGAAACATTGTAACCATTTCGGTGTTATGGTTTTGGGTGTGAACTCACAGCCGGGACCGCTGTTTAGAATGGCCACAGCGAAACCTACACTGACTCTGTTGACCTCCTTGGACAGATGACTGAAATCTGCTGGGAGCTAGGCTTCACCTTTAGTCACCACGTTTGAATGAGCGAGTTAGGCCCTCTCCAACCCCAATGCAACCAGTTCTTGAGACAGTGCCAAGAGGCAGTGCCAAGAGGAAATCTAACTAAAAGGCCCTACCTGGGACATACACCCTGGCTACCGGCACCAGGCCAAGGACAGGGAGTGGGATCTAGTCGTAGAAACCAGGTACTGATGGACCGGGGTGCCTCCAACAACACAAACACTGACCAAGGTAGGGAGCAAACAGTTATAATTGGTACCCCAATACAAGAACCCAAATGATAAGGTGAGTCTCTCCACACTTGAGAGAACTGATCCAAAGTACCTCTGAAAACTGGGAACAACAAAAGAATATGGCAGCTTGCCAGAACTTTATAAATCAAGAAAGAACATAACCAGGCTCCAATAGAGCACTTACATGACCTGTAACAGGCACAGGAGGACCACGGTACATCCAGCAGCTCAGGATGGTAAAGAGCAGGCTGGGACAGACTGGAGCAGATGGGCAGGATTCTGGAACACAATGGAAGCAGGCTGAATCAGGACAGGGCCAGGAAAAGCTGTACTGGGCTACAACAGGGAGAACAAAAAAGAGTCCTGCAGATGGCTGGTGAGTTCCTAACTGAGCAATCACCTGACAGATGACTAGCAGGAAACAGAAACATAGAAACATAGAATTTGACGGCAGATAAGAACCACTTGGCCCATCTAGTCTGCCCCTTTTTTAAACATGTTACCTCAAACCATATTTGATTCTTATTTTTTTTGTAAGGATGTCAATATGCCTATTCCTCTACCACCTCTGATGGGAGGCTATTCCATTTATCTACTACTCTTTCTGTGAAGTAATTCTTCCTCACATTTCCCCTGAATCTTCCTCCCTCTAGTTTCAGTGCATGTCCTCGTGTTCTGTTGCTCCTCTTCCTGTGAAGAATGTCTCCCACCTGTACCTTGTTAAAACCCTTGATATATTTGAAAGTTTCTATCATGTCCCCCCTTTCCCCTCTCTGCTCTAAAGTATACATATGTGATGGATATAATTACAGACCTAACTGAAAACCAGATTGCCTATAAAGGCTAGAAATCGTTAGGACTGGACTTAGAAATATATGGCATATAATATAGAAAGTGCCTAAAAATGTAATTAATCAGATTGGCCAAGTGATATAGTGCGCTAATTGGCACTAGTAATCACCTCTTCCACTGAACAGAAGTCCTGTCATTATATCGGGTCTCTCCACAAAGCGTAAGAAGTTACTCTGTATAAATAAATAGTTACAACAGTATATTTGTATAAAAGCCTGGGCTCTGTACCAAGGAACAGAGTGATACATTAGTAGCAGAATTTCTAAGCAAAACCAGTGCTTTCTACTCTAATCTACCTGATTGGTTGTTGTGATAGCACCCCCACCATAGAAAAATAAGGAGGAATACCCCCAAATATAAGGGGAGGTTAAAAGACACAGAGTGCAGACTTGCTATTTTTCTTTTGATCCTAAAGTATACATATTAAGATCTTTTAGTCTTTCCTGGTATGTTTTGTGGTGTAGGCCATGCACCATTTTAGTTGCCCTTCTTTGTACAGTCTCTAATGTATTTATATCCTTCTGGAGATATGAAGAAGGGCTCAGGTGATCAAACCTTGAAAAAGCTGCTGAGGGCAGTGAAACGCATAGGTGCACTGCAAGTAACTTCAGATCCCCTCCACACACGCTGCCAGTGGTATTTACTTTTCCAAGTTTGGCGTCTCTAATAAAGTGGAAAAAACATGGGTCCACCAAGGAGTTCCAGCTTATCGTTTGTTTAGGATTTCAAAACCCTCAAGATTACAACTAACTGGTCCACTCACTGCATCCCGTGGCATAAGATTCATTTGGGGCTATGCTACCTCCTAAAGAGCCCGACAACTATCTTGTTGTAAAAGATCCAGTACAACCTGAGCCCCAATTCACAAGCATCTGGAATACAATCATTTTATCCAATTGTGGACCCACACACAGACCCACTTTGGAGAAATTTCATCCACTGGCATCTTGGAACATTAAAAGACTATTGATCTGAATACAACTTTTTTCAAATACTTTTTTAATGTAACCAAATGTCATATGATTAAAATTGCTTTTCTTTTACAAACCTGACCATTTTAAACAGTTTGTTTTAATTTAATTCTATCGAACCAAAGCGCAATCAACCACTTTCTCTTCAGGTGATCAAAGACCTGTGATAACAAGGTAAGTTCCTCCCAGGCTTGTGCATGAATCAGCTCACAGAAGATTGAGCTGCAATGGCACAGACTCACCAACGGAAGCCACCAGAGAGTCCATACCAGGCAAAAACCACAGAGCTGACATGACAGAAATGAGCCATAATAAATGGCTCCTGACATTAGGTTTATTAAGCCTTTGTCTGCCAGCCAAATTGTGCTTTTAGAACAATTCATGATCTTTACAGTTTCTTATCTTAGTTCTTATAGGGGATCATCCCTCATTTATATATACTGTACCTTGTGAAATGCACTTGTGACCCCCACATGTGCCTGAAATTTGGCCGAAGCTCACGATACTCCTGCGAGGCCACGCCCCATTTTAGCTGCTCTGGGTGTATGTTCTGCGGCTTTGTGAGCTGCTGACCATGCCCCAGTCCATCTGTCTCCAGGAATAGATGCTATGCGCAAAGCATTTATTTAACGCTGCTCTGCTCATCAGAGCAGAGCTGGGCAGCGGGAACTCCCCCCCCCCCCACCATGGGACACTGCCAGCCCGTGGCGGGTAGCCGGTCTGCCCCCCAAAAATGGGATGGTCCTGCGAAAATCAGGACAAGTTGGGAGGTATGTTTATAGCATAGAATGTAAGCTCTCACGGGCAGGGCCTCTCTCCTCATGTGCCTTTCTTAGAATATATAAACCTCTGCCACCCTGATGATTGTTGCATTGTCCTGTCCCCTGCTACAACTATCCATATTTACCATGTACTTGTCCTAAACTGTCTTGTAATGTAATTTGTTTTGCGTTTGCTCATAACTATGCTCTGTAAAGCGCTGCGGAATTTGTATGCGCTATATAAGAAACTAAGAAACTGTTAATAAATAAATAATAAATATTGTGTACATAATTGTTTATCTAAACTGCTTTTCCTTCTTCTTAAATACATGTATGTGGTCTCTACTGTCATCTAGTGGAAGGAAACTATTACTGTTCTTGTTTTATCTATTTTTTTTTTAAATTCTTTATTTTAAAGTGGTCAACCAGCAGAGAAATAAACAAAAGAAACAAAAGGGCCACAAATGCCCAATATTGACCATATTTTTAAAGAACATTAGCAAGCAAAAGAAAAACAAAAAAGACAGATGAATAGGAAGGTATGGAAAGAACAGGGAGGAGGACCACAAAGCAATATCATAACAGTAGTTATAGCATCCAGTGAAAAGAAAAAAAACTAAAAAAACAAAACAAAAACGGCCACATGGAGGTGGGATCATAAATGTAAAGAGAGATCAGTAGGTGTCACCCATGGGCTGCTTATGAAGTTAGGAAGGAGGAGAAGGACTACACTCAGAAAGTAACCAAAGTGCCCAAACTTGGGTGAAAATATGTTGGAGATAATAAGTTTTTTCGGTACTTGTGTAGTTTCATGGCGCCAGCATGGCGCCATGCATCTGTGTCCACCTGCGGGGCTGTAAACTCCATGCCAACGTGGATAGTTCTGGCAGAGAACGGGACCGGGTCATGACTGTTGGGCCTGCCTGACAGTCGTGACCCAGGATTGAATACCACCCAAAGTTTAGTTTGTCACTACACTGGGCATTTGTGTGTGATACTTATGTGGTAATGGGTACTACTTGCTTATTGTTTTACCTTGTGGGTACTTGGGTCATGGGATACATTTCTGGACACATCAGCTGAGCCCAAATAGCCATCCCCAGAAATCGTACTGCCGCTAACACTGTTCATCCAAAAGCAGCCAGCATTTGGCCTGCATGCGGAATAAAACATTTTTATCCCCTGCACTGGTTTATCAAAGAGCAAAGGGGGTAATTCAGACCTAATTGCTACTGAGCGAATTAGCAACGTCCAGCTATCATGTAGATGCTGCCCTGCTAGAGTGAAATCCCGCCTTGTGAATGAATGTGCTGTCTGTGTGGATGGATGTGAGCCGCTAGCATAGAATTCGCAGTTGAGTAAAAATGACAAAATCCTTTGTTACAGGCTCACCGACAAATGATTTTTCCAATGAGCACCATTGGCGGCTGCGATGAATACAGGCACGCCCGCCTCTAAAATGCTTGGGCATGCCTGCGTTTTCCTAGGCACACGTACCGTTTTTGCTGGCTCCTTTTTCTGCACTCCCATAAATCTGCCAGTTACCACCCCTTGGTGCCTATTTCCTGTCAATCACCTTGCAAGCAGCTAGGGAAGGCAAATAGTAGCAAGATATCTTCGGTAGCAGAGGTTGCGCATGCTTTCCATGGGTCTTATGCATGAGCAGTGTATCGATAATTGGCCGCTGTGCAATCAATTCTGAATCAGCCCTTAAAGGGATATGTCTGCAAATCAAAACAGGACTCAGGTGCGGTGCATAAGTGCGACTTTATAAGCAGCAGTTACACTGAACAATGAGAGCAGCAGAACTACCCGTGTAACATAAACTTCCTGTGTAACAAATACTTCCTGTATGGAAAGGGAATAGCAATGATGCACCACATACAGCATACATTTACAGTATTAGGTCAAAGTTTTTGTAAAAGTAAATCTACAGTTTGCAATTCTTTGGAAGTCCTATATTGAATACTCCATGCTCATTTCCTACAACAGGTGCTCTGTCGATGTAAGCGGTTCCAACATAATGCAGGAATGTAAAGGGGATTCCTGTTTAGTACGGATGTGCAACATTGACTCCAGTACAGGCCTTTATGAACAAGGGTGTCTCTTCCTGCCTGACAAAGACCAGCACGTGCAGGAATCTATTATGTATTTACAAGCACTTCCTTCTGTAAGTAGCATCTCATCATATACGAATTGCTCAGTAAACAAAGACCTATATTTGATTATTTATTTTGCAAAGGCCTATCACACTGTGGGGGAATTGGTGCTTTACATTGGTGGGAATATTGCTCAAAAGTGCTCACTACCCCATAGCGTAGCAGGCATTTTAAAGTGAATTTGGTTTGGTAGAAGGGGATGAATCGGGTAGTCATTGCACTGTTTAATCTCTGTGGCAATGGCAATCCGCCCTTTTGCCCATAACTGAATATCCTTGCAAGAATTTAGACATTCAAATCTACTTTGGGCTAAAGGATATACCCTACATTGCTACTTGAGCCATACCACTGTCCATCTGAACTGTTTCCATGGGGTGGATTTTCTAAAGTTTCGAAAACAGACAAAGGGAGTATTCTTTAGCAACCAATCAGATGCTAGCTATAATTTTCTAATATGCAAAAGACTTGCAGGCCTATCCAATCGGTGGCTCTACAGCTGTCGTGGCTCTGTTGCAGGGCATTATAGGATGTGTATAATACCCGGTTGGCGGACAGCTGATGTCAGTGGATGTCAGCTGCCTGACCTGTTCCTGTACAGGGTGCCCGCAGATCTAAGATACCATAGAGGTGTCGTAGATCTGCGAGTGCTGTAGAAATCATTTGATGGTCACCAACTAGATCTGACAATCGGTGCTTCCTTCATTGTATTCTATATTAATAGTCAATTGGTAAGCAACCTGCAGAGATTCCAAACCAGCACATAAACCTCCCTTTATTCAATATCCCCAGCATCTCTATAAATGGGAAAACAATAAGTTTACTTTCCTCTCCATAGCTAAATGCAGCGTTTAAAAAAAATTCTGCTAATTTCAAATAATTCCTTATAATTCAACATTAATACTGTGCATGGATGCTGCTGAATATTATTGTTATCATTGCATAGTTAATTCATTAAATGGATACTGGCTGCTCTGTGGACCTGTTAACACACATTTATGCTGCATTTGTTGTTCTGTTTTCCAGGTGACAGCATTTTGTAATGAGAGTAATCATAACACTGAAGCTCCAAATCTGCAGAACAGAATGTGTAACTTGCGCAGTACCTGGGATGTCATAAAGAACTCCAGAGATATAAGCTCCACTCCGCCCAGACCTGCCACCAATATTCCTGCCCCCACCTTCTCACTGCTGCAATATAAGAAGAGAGTGATCACATTAGTATGTGATGTTTCAGGAAGCATGGCTCATGTACGTTTTATTTCACCATAAGGTCTTTAATGGAGAGGGAGACAGCCCACATTGCGGGAGGCTTGCCCCCCCCCCTTTCCGGGGGGCTGGTAGGGGACCCAATTTCCGGGACCCGCCAGCCATTCCGGGAGGGTGGGCAATCCTGTCTTAAGCATCAATGCTCTAAATAAAGTGACAACAGTGACGGCATTGTCCCGTCAATTTAATAGTGTGAACATACTGGGCTAGGTGTAATAGGGTGTGATTTTTGGAAATGTGAATTTTTTTTCTCAAATTGACAAGGCAGGATATATCATCAATTTATAGGGGTAATGTTGACGGATGGAGTCAAAATACAGACGCCGGAATCCCGACCGCCGCAATGCCGGCAAATTCTCCCTCTATGGGTGTCCACAACACCCATAGAGCGATAATAAAATAGTGTACCGAGGCACCGGGCCTGCTACGTGGCGAGCACAGCGAGCCCGAAAGGGGGGTGGGGTGATCCACAGCCCCCCTTGTCTGTATTTCGGCAGTCGGGATTCCGGCGTCTGTATTTCGACTGCCGGGATTCCTACCGCCGGAATTTTGTTCTGAATCCAATGTTGGCATATCTAAATATATTTTGGAGTAAAAGGTAAAAAAGATCCTTGACCCTTGCTCTAACAGAACTCACCACTAGTGTTAGGATTTGGAATTGCATAGTGAACATCTAAGAGGATGTGTCACCCTGGGATCTAAACCACCACTACTAGTCCAGAACTGGATTCAGAGCTGAGCCAGGACCACCAGCACTGCAGCAGGAAAGACCTGAAAACTGATGATCACCAAAACCTTGGCAACACAGGAACCGAAAGAATAAGGGGTATAGGAGTCACCTGTAGCACCAGCCTGTAAAAACAAACTAAAGAAGACAGGATAGTCAATGAGAGCACCATATGCAACATACATTTTTGGGAATATCCTTAGTAGATGGTATGCGGGAAAAGTTTAGAATGTTTTAACTGGCGCAATCTCAAGAATGTTTGAGACTACATATAGAGGATCATCTATTCTACAACCTAGGCTCCCATACAGTACAAACATGTGGACACATCAGTTCCTGCTCCATTCCCTGACACACATACAGTATACCTGTAAACACACACTATTGTCCATTTTTATCTGATCATACTGAACCTGTTACAAATGTACCCATATTTGCTGCATTTTTAGCTCTTAGAATGACATTTTAAAGTCTGTGACAAGCTTAATTTTAAAGTTAATGCTTGTTATAAACTTTAAATAAAACCAGCCAATGTGTTACCATTGTAACATGGTAGATAGGAATATTGTACTGACATTTTCAATAACCAGGTTCATACAACCAGTGACCTGCCAGCAAAGTTTTCATGGAATAGGGCAAAATAATATGAAATCATCCTCTGATTATGTGCAGTATTCAATGAGAAATTACTCTATGTGCAGCGAATCCTGTCTAGGATTCGCTGCACATTCGCAGGGTTCCGGAGGGCTGGAGCATTTGCTGCCAGCCTTCCCTGTCACCCTATTCAATGCTGCAGGGGCTCGCTGCCACTGCCGGCGGTTTTTAACCCCTGTGGCGAATGCCACAGGGAGCCAGGGGACGGAGGGGAGATGGAAGCCTCCCTGCCTGCGTCAGAATGTATAGGGGGGGGAGGAGGACACAGGCAGCAGCAGCTGCCCCCCGGGAGAGCTGGCAGGGGCGCTGTGGAGGGAGCTGCTGCACTTTTCCAGCTCGTGCATATGTAATGAGAGGGACCAGTGTGAAGTGAATATCTAATGAGCCGCTCCCCGCCCCCTGCTGGCGAATGTGTAAATAAAATGGTGAATCTGGAGCATTGAATACTGCCCAATGAGTAGAACACACTGTATAATTCCATATATTTTTCATTTTAGTTTGATCGCATTGGACGACTGTTTCAGGCAGCTGAATTTTTCCTCACTCATATCATTGAAGTGGGATCTTATGTTGGGATTGTGGAGGTTTATACAACTGCATATGCCACTTCTAAACGTCTGGTCCAAATAAGCAGCGACCAGGACCGTGCAGAGCTAATATCATATGTTCCCACTACAGTAGTAAACGATGGTTCAGATATTTGCAAGGGGATTCTAGAAGCACTTAAGGTATGATACTCTTGAAGTCTTTATATTAATTCCAGGCAGTCTCCTTTATATTGTGTGTGGATGATGAATTTGAAATAGTTAAAAACATAGGGGACTATTTATTAACTTTTTGGGGGCTTGTCTAAGGTCACATATACCTTAGAAATGTGGATGGCGAGTCCCTCTCAATTTAGAGTGAAAGAAAATTAAAAATGTTAAGTCCCTTTAGTACCTGCATCAGTATCTAGTACCTGTATCAGTATCAGATGATCACCTATAATTACCAGACAATACTTCCTCGTGCTAAAGTTTTCTGTACAGTACATGGGGGGAGGGCACATTGTGGTAACAAGAAGTGAATGTATATGCACCCATACATAAAAAGGGGGAATTTTCTCTTTGAAATTTTGTGGCCCGCTTAGTAGACTATATCACCCAGGGCTATGGTAAAAAAAAAATAGATTTCCATAGATGTGGAAGGGCACATTGGGGCAGATGTATTAAGCCTTAACAAGAGATAAATGCAAGTGTGATAAGGAGATATAAACGTCCAGCCAATCACCTGCCAACTGCCATGTTACAGGCTGTGTTTGAAAAAAGTCAGTAAGGAGCTGATTGGCTGGACGTTTATCTCTCCTTATCACCCTTGTATTTATCTCTTGTTAAGGCTTAATACATCTGCCCCATTATGCCCTATCTTCCCCTTAAATTGCCTGCACAAACATTGGGACACTCTATCTTGAAAGAGGAGGGGGTTACAGTTCTCTTTTAAGTTATGCTCCTCCTTAGTAGTTAGTTATTGCCTGGTTATCAGCGATTGATAATGTACAAAAATTAAATATTTGGGATTTAAAGACCTAGAGGCAAATGTAATGTCACCCGAGTTCGGGGACCGTGCAGGATGCCCGGCTAAACTCTGACTTTTCAAAGGAGCAATCATTTACAAGGCATGGTTTTGCTTTGTAAATGATTGCCCCTTAAAAAAAAATGGAGTTTGTCTAGCATTCTGCATGGCCACCATTGGGTGGAGTTACACCGGCCCCTTATTTTGACAATTTTGGGTCAGGTAACAAAAAAGTGATCCCCATTTAATGTGTTAGGTTGTCTAGTTTAGAAAATGTGAGGCTATCTATTATTATGGAAAGGTGGTTTATTGGTAAAAGTATTTATTTGTAAAGTGTATAATATGAAAAAACCTTGGGCCACATGTAATAGCATCCAAGTTCAGTGGCCGTGCGGAGATGCCAACCAAAATTTTATGTTTTTTTTTAAAGGGGCAATAATTTACAAGGCATGGTTTTACCTGAAAAAGGATTGCCTGTGTAAAAAACCATCCCAGTTCAGCCAACTTCCCACATGGCCGCTGAACTTGGACACTTTTACTATTTTTGATTTTGATTCCCTAATGGGATTTTCTGAAAATACAAAGTCTCATGAAAAAATAAGGTATAATTTGTGTTGGTACTGCATAAAAAAATGTTTGTTACCTTCTAATACTGCACTAATATATGACTTTGGTAAAACAGGGTATGGGTCATTGGGTCGACCAACTGAAGGTCGACCATGGAAGGTCGACATGGGCTAGGGTGTACCAGTAAAACATTTGGCCTTATTCTGGTCGATGCGTAAATTTCCGAATTCTTTCGGATGGCGTTTTTTAGCCGTCTGCGCATGCGTGGGCAACGCTATGCGCATGTGCCACACATGGTCTCCGTACTAGCTCTAACTAATACCATACAGAAATGTGCACCGCATTCACTAGGGAAATAAGGGCGTAATATGGGCGTCATTCGGAACTACACAGGGGCGTAGTTTCAAAGTGGGCTAAACTGGGCGTAAACATGGGCGTACACGAGGGAGTGCACTAATTCTGGTAGGCGTGCATTCGGACAGAACACCGACTGCAAACGAACCAACAGGCAGGAAATATGCGGTCTTCATAAGCAAGTTTCACTTTGCGGACACCACTCGGTCATGCGCTAGGCATTCGGATCGCCCAATTAGTACGGCCGCACCTGAACCACTGTCAGCTGAACACAATACAATCCACTCCTCTTCTCATTACTCATTAATTACACTCTTTTCATTGCTTCAATTGGAACCATTGCAGCCTAAATGGACCATTACTAAACACACAAATATATGCTGAAAGCACGGCTGCATTTTTTACACACATTTACACTGCAATTGATGACCAATAAAAACAATCCCTTTTTAATGAGGTTGCCTAATTGCATAAGTGTGCCATGTGTGTGATGTATGAGTTCCGATGATAGTAGTATGTTTTGCGGAAATATACCGCATTTGTGCGTACGTGCAGCTTCAGGTCCGTTCTGACACTGTAAGACCGTGCAGAATCTTTGTGTGTCCACGGCACACGCAAGGTTTGGATGTAGTCCGTAAACACGCCCTCTTCTTAAAGTGTAAGTCCGTCCGAATGCGGAGGACCTGTGGGCGTTTCTTCTTACAATGTCCGCACAGCGTGGCGTGCAGCCCGCTTTGAAAGAATTCGGAAATTTATGCACCAAGCAGAATAACCTCCATTGTTTTAATTATTGTTCTTGTAATATTGTGTTGTATTAATAATCTGGTAAAACAAATAATTAGAAAATTAGAAAAAAAACTACAATTTTTGTGTTTATGAACTGAAACACCAAATTTGTGCTTGTATTTCCATTGTGCAAGCGTGACCCGGCATGCCTACCAGGAGTGACCCATCATGCCTACTGGCTGGGCAAGGTGTATTGCTAAGGCATGTGAATATTATTTGGGATGTTTGACCCAAAGATTGCTGCACCATTATCCCAGCAAATACTTTATTACATTTCCTTATATTTTATGACCACAGTTCCACTGAGGACTATGGTTAAAACTTTTTTTTTTTAAAGGATTATTATTTTGCACTATTTGTATGAAAGGAATAAATATCTTTAGCTTCTGAGATGTAAAATGTATCTAGTATTTATTTATCTATAATTTTTTACCTAGGTAAATAGTCTTTTTGATGGTTCTGCAGCTGGCACTGAAATAATACTGGTATCAGATGAAGAAGAAGATTTTAAAAAGTGCTTTGGTACAATATCTGAGAGTGGTGCAATAATTCATGTAATAACACTTGGGTCTGAGGCATCAAAAGATTTTCTGCAGTTAGCAGATATGACTGGTA
The DNA here is from genome assembly GCF_055691185.1 of Crinia signifera. Lineage (NCBI taxonomy): Eukaryota > Metazoa > Chordata > Amphibia > Anura > Myobatrachidae > Crinia > Crinia signifera. The sequence continues at coordinate 113,572,260 of NC_139224.1, forward strand.
AGTTTAGTGCCATGGTCAACAACTGGCGACCCCCTTCTCAGTATGATTCTCTTCTTTAATCAGAATTTTGGGGTGACATAGTAGGATGAGATATTTTGAATTTTTCAAATTTTAGTTCAAAAGCTTCCGAATTTGCATGTTTTTCAAAAATCACACATGTAACAAGATGCGAATTGCATTGAAAATCTCCCTTTTTGCAGAGAAAATCAAACGAAATCTGTCGGATTTTTTTTTTATCATACTTCAATGGACCGGGCTGTTGGAGCCCGGTGCTGGTTGCAAAATACGGGGACCCCCAGTTTTTTTGTCCTCTGTATTTTTGGAACTTGGACCGGTGCAAGAGCCTGGTGCTGGTTTCTTAAATACGGGAGACCCCCTACTTATTTTGTCCCCACATGTGGGTGGAGGGCATTGGAGTGATGATTGGTTTGAGGAAGCTGGGAGCTATGTTTCATTTGAAAACAAACTTTGGGCGGGAGGATCTCTATAAGTAGGGGATTGTGTTTAAGAATGTTATAATTTTTGTGAATGATATTTTTTATTTTATTGGAGTGACTATTAAACACTGAGATAAAGGACATCTGCGGGTTGTTGTCAACTGTATGTTGCTTGTTCATTTCTTTTTGGTGGAAGAGCATATCTCTATCTATAGAAATTACATCTTGATATACTTTTGTTGTAAGGTAATTTGGATACCCTCTTCCATGAAAAGAATTAATCATTTATTTTGCTTGTGTCTCAAATGTCTGGAAGTCACTACAATTTCTGTAAAGGCGTATTAGCTGACCTTTGGGAATCCCTTTTTTCCATGAAGGATAATGGGCACTGCTGTAATGCAAATATGCATTAGTGCCAACCAGTGTTCCCTCTAAGCTGTGCGCGTGTGCGCGCGCACACAACTCGCCGAGGCCGCGCACAGACATTACAACTGAGCGCACAAAGATTAAAATCTTGTTCAGTGTTTAATAAGGTTGAAAATCACTGCTATAGCCTATATGTGTGGTGTGTGAAGTCTGTAAACATTCAAATTGCTTTATTAACTCAACAGAACTCGAAACCTAGGCCTGTATACGTTGTGACGCACAAAAATGTAAATTTTCTTCCAAAGTTGCACAGCCAATATCTTTTGCCGCACACAGCCTTCGTAAAATTAGAGGGAACATTGGTGCCAACCTCTTTCATGAAATTAGAGGTGACAATTTTCTAATCTTCAACTGCAAGGTCAATATCGAGGAAGGAAATTCGGTTTGGGTTTATAGTGTGAGTGAAATATAAATGATAAGAATTAGAATTCAAATAATCAACAAAAGATTGTGCTTGTGTGGGGCCCCCTTCCCAAATAAAAAATAAGTAATCTATGTACCGGCCATAGAGGACGAGATTTGCGCCAAATCCGCCATCATAGATAAGATCTTCTACTTCTCCCATATAGAGTTTAGAGTAACTGGGCACGACTCTCGTCTCCATGGCCGTACCTATCACCTGTAGGTAATGGGTACGGAGAGTAGTGCTATGAATTAACCACACATTAAAAACATGTTAATATGAAGTTTCACCAATCTCTATTTGTATATAGAAATAACGAATATCTTGTCTTTTAGGGGGGCAAAAACATTTTGCAAGCGATAAATCAGATGCCAATGATTTGATAGATGCTTTCTGTGTAATCTCAAATGGAAATGGTGATATTACTGAGAAGACTATCCAGGTAACATATGGTATATTGCTTTTAAATTAATTTACTTAGCATTAATTCAGCAATACTTAACTTGATGTGAGGGTTTTTTGTAAGTCGTCATCTTTTGAATTTTTTGGAGCAAATTAAGGCTAGAATTCTGCTTTTGTAACAATAATTTTTATGTGTTTTGTGGAAGAAAGAAAAATCACACACTTTTATGTACATCTAACTACAAATGCTAATTTAGGATAATCAGAAAAAAAATCTAATTTTACAATAAACATTAAGAAAAATCCAAAGAAGAGAGAGATGATCACATTTTTTTTTAACTGTGATTGTGTTTTAAAGTGTTTTAAAGTGTACCAAGATATTGTGTATGCCTTTTATATTTGTAGTGTTTAATTCTATATCACTTTGTTAAATACTTCCTTAACTTTTGGCTGCACCCTTCAGGAGGAAACAGGAAACAGGTCGGCATTATATTACTGGAACTGTAAAGCTGGTGAACTGATTTCAGTCTTCATACTTATTCTTTAACCTTTTCCTATTGCCTGACTGCCTTACTTACTGTGGCCTGATTAACAGCCAAGAGCAAATCCAAAAAAGTAGCAGGCAAGGAGCAATTTGCTTCTGAAACAAACCATTTTGTAATGCAAGGGTTGCAAATGCATTTGTTTTTTGCATACATGATAAATACAGACCACTGGCGGCTACTACCATTTTTTGGGGTAAGGTGGCTGCTGCTACTGGTGGCGAAGAGAGTAAGCCCCAGCCAGCAAGGTCCTGGTGCAATGTGCAATGGATCTGGAAGGAACAGGGACCAGTGCATGTGCATATGTGATGGCTTAACTGTGCATGTGTAAAACCCTGGCTTTTATGGACTGCATTGGCTTCAGCCATTAGATGCTGGATTGGGAAGGGAGGAGCTTCTGAAAGAAAGCAGCTCTCTGCTAATTGCAGCCTGTTCTGGCACTCCAGGAGATCGGAAACACCTCCCAAAGGGACTGCTTGTCCTTCGGGTGATTGGCAGGTACTACTGTCAATAGGAAGTCACTGCCAGTCACAGAGAAGCCACTGAGCCAGTGTAGTTACAAATACTGCAATTGGCTCAACTGAGCTCACTGAAGTGGTGGGTTTTACTGATAGGGCTCCGGTCCTGCAGGTTAACATGGTTTTGCCAAGGTGAAAATTTCTCATGGTTTTGTTATTGTTTTTTTTTTTAATTTGAATCTTATATTAAACATGTTATACAGTTATCGCTAAACTCTTAATCAACTGTACACTATGCTCATGGCCTGGTACTTGTACTCACTTCCTCTTTTGTTAGCTCCCTTCACTATCTAAGTTTAAACATTTGATTTAGTGATCACGGTCACTTTTTGATTAGAATCACCAATCAGGAATACCCACACATTGCTGATTTAGTAGGTCAATCACCTGCAAAACAGCAAATTGCCCAAATTATTCATAGATGTATGGGGGTCTTGAAGTTGGAGAATACAGATTACATTGTAGTTATACAAAAAATAGGTAACAGAAAAAAATTATGATTAAATTATTTGTTTCAAAGGATGATAAACCTTTTTCTTCAACAATATTGCATTTATAATCATAAATGGCTTCTAATCCACAAGTACTATATTTTTACTGTGTGTAATAGTGGTAATAGTAGTTTGTATAACAAGTTGTAAGATGTTTTTTGACTTACAGTATAACTCTTTTATTTTATCAGCTGGAAAGTAGGAGTTCAAACCTAGACTCTGAGCATTGTATGAATGGCAGCATTTTTATTGACAGCACAGTTGGCACCTACACGTTCTTCCTAGTAACATGGCAAGTCTCTGTTCCAAGTATCAGCTTACATGACCCAGAAGGAAATGTATACATTGGAAATCAGTTCACCAATAACAAACTTTCTAAGTCATCGAGACTTCAAATCCCCGGAAAGGCAGAGGTAATACCAAACGTGTACATTACTTATAAAATGCACTGTCTGATGCATGAATTACATATTTACAGGATATGCTGGGGTGTATAAGAAACTGTTATTAAATAAATAAAATAAATATTGGGCAATGGGCCTGATTCTAGTCTGATCGGAAGGGGCCGAATTTATGATTTCTCTTCCCTTCAGCCACATGTGAGGGGATGTGTTGCATACTAACAAAGGGAAGTGGGTGCCGCGTGTGTGTGGGGGCTTGTTAGCGGGCATTCAGCGGGCAGCGCTGACCTGTTCACTGGGCTGAATTGGGCCCAATGGGAGTTGATGAGCTCTAGTTGTTTTCAGTATTCCACACCTCCCAACATTTAGTGAATGGAGTCAGGACCCTCATCAAAAAAATGTGTAGCCTCAACAAAAGGGCCATGGCATAGGGCTTCTGGCCATGTCCCCTGTCCCTCTGTCTCCAGCGAATAGACGCTGTGTGCATATTTGACAGGGGGTCTCCCAACTGAACCCCCACTGTGGAACATTGCTGCCCACAGGTGGGATAGCAGGACAGTCTCAGAAAAAGTGAGTGTCCTGCAAAAATAGGGACATTTGGGAGGTATGTATATTTATTGCAGAAAGTGTGAGTATATCATTCATTTGTCAATATTCAATATGGAGAATTCTGCATAGTTCTCATGGTTAGAAAAAAATGCAATCTTTTAGCTTAGTAATTAAGATGCATACACATTAGATGACATGCAAGCGATGCAGTGTTGTCAATGATTTCTCTGGAGATCTCAGACCAGTGATATACTGTAGTGCACACACACTTGCAAAATATTGCATTAGTGAGCACATCCGGGAGTATGCTGCATTAAGGCATGATGAATGCAATATTGATGTTGTGCACAGTGGAGTGATTTTACAGTATTTATACTGAACACACATGATTGGCCAGGGCCTGATTAAGGGTTTCAGCTGCCATAGGCTAATATACAAGTGGCCACCACCAATTATTTAGCTCATCTTTAGCTAATGATCTGTAACAAGCTCGGGCCTCAGCTCTATTCATATTGCCGCTTGCCTCCCTAGCAGTGCTGGGAACTGTGGCACTGGCATCAATCACAGCCTCCGCGATGGACCAGATGCAGCTTTCACAGGATCTCCTCTTACCTGCTTCACTGCCCCAGTGACGGCAATACCACCAGGCATTTTCCCACCAGAAAAATTTGGCAGCACCCCCTCTCTAAACAAGTAAAGACCTCCAACCTTGCCTTACACCTCTGATTGCCTCCGCTGCATCTGTGGCTAAGACCCGCAGATCTAATTGTCTGTCCTGGTGCTCCTACTGGCTCCTGCTAATGAAAAATTACCCTCACAAAATGGCTTCCTACAACAGCAGACCGTTTTTAAGTATGCTAGAGGAGGTGGTGCTCGATAATCTTCTGGCGATCTGCAGTAGAGTCTGAGCTCTTTAGTGCTCAGACCACATCGCAGTGGAGGTTCACGCATGTGCAGCAGGGTTTGAGCACTAGAAAGTTCACACCATACTGCTCCCAGCAGAATGAGGCTGCCACAGGCATCTTCCTGTCTTCGGACACCCCTATTCGGTATGGTGATGCAGCAGGAGATGTCTATTGCAAGCAGACACCTCCTGCTGCAGTAGCAATCTAGGCCTAGGATGGAGCACTGATTGCCAAGCAAGCTGCCTGTCACAGAGCCCAGGAGACTCCTGACCTATTACCACATTCTAAAAATCAGTGACACTCCTTCATTTTCACAAACGGAACTGTCAACGCCCATCCCTCACCTCCAAGATGGGCCCATACTGTCAATCACGGACAGTCTGCTGCTGCTCTGGATCCAACACCCATTTGAGTACCCACAGAAAGGTTCCTGCTGTAATACTGTTACTGTACCCTGATGGCAGAGTCCATGGTCAGAAATGGAATCACTTTCCCTTTTGTCATTTTCTCTATATGTGGGCAAGTTCTTCAAGTGAGACTGCCCAACCTGCAAGATACTTTCTGAGTGTGTACCGCAAGATTTGATTGGTCTTTATGTTACCTGGGTTTACAGTAGGTTTATAATATAAAACTAATAAAGCCATAATTTGATTTACTATTGATCATCCTTAGCATAAGGTGGTATGACCAACACTTGAGGTAACACCACTTTTAACCTGCTTTAATAAATCTAATTTAGCACTGAACACACCTTATTGTTTAGCGTATAACCATTCCCTTTTTAAAATGTGATCAAATGCAGTAATGACTGTTTTTTTTCTTTTTAGAGTGGAGCCTGGCATTACAGCCTATGTAATAACCTTACAGAAAATCAAGTACTGAGTATGATAGTGACATCCAAGGCTGTGGATAAAAGTGTGCCTCCCATTACTGTTACTGTCCATATGAACCAGGACACGATTAGTTACCCAAATCCAATGGTTGTCTATGCATCAGTGCACCAAGGTCTATTGCCTGTGACCGGAGTAAAGGTGACAGCATTGATTGCGGTACAAAATGGAAACTCTGTGAGTCTAGAACTTCTGGACAATGGAGCAGGTAATGTTTCCAGGAACTAAATATATATGAGGGGCAAAATTATCTTCAATTAAGGGACAGTGCCTCAGGTCAGAAAATATATCCAAGAGAGATAACTGACTATCACTTGTAATACATGTTTTGTTATGCAACATATACTGTATCTCATGTTACAGATGTAGCCACGTTCATCTTTATCACCAAGAGTCTTATTTGCTGCAAATATTCCATGGCAAGTGTGCTCACAACAATGACACATGCATGCGCTCGGCCATAGGAATGAATGGGTGGCATACCTAGTTACAGCTACACGTGGCTCGGCGTGTCATGTTTGCCCATGTGGCTGTGCCACTACATCTGTACCTTCATCTTTAAAAGTATCATTACGTTCTCTTTCTAAATCTCCCAGTCAGAGTCCAACTACCCCACTGGGGTACAAAAGGGAATTCTTGGGTAGGCCCCACTGCTCAAGGGCCCCACTTTATCCTCTATGGGTCAGGTTCCAGATGGTGCAGTAAATTTTTACATTGTTACTCTAATTGAAGTTCAGCTATCTGGAGGAGCAGGACCACTGATAAATATAGTTTCTTTGTTAGATTCTATAGAGACTACACTGAGAATCATGGTTAGTTGAGAGTCTGTGGTGGATGACCACAACCCCATAAGCAGGGGCCCCTATTATTATAGTTTTCCAGTGAGCCCTTCTTGCCCCAGTCTGACATTGCACCTAGTCGTCATGATAATAAACATAAAAGAAAGTATTAAAAATAAATCAATGTCATTAAAGTATTGAGTTACAAAGTAAAAAATGTAAACATTCAATATTAAGAGTAATTTTAAGGTAATCAAAACTATACTGCACAGGTCACATCCTCTCTGGTCTACTGTTTGCAACAATTACAAAAAACAAATGTTGCTACTGTACTATTCCTCATGAATAAGAAGTCACTCGGCCACAATCTCCATAGGAATGAATGGGGATGCGTCAGTTCCTACGCTCTGAACAATCAGTGTGTCCCCTTGATGTTCAGGCATGCTGGACCCTATACTGAGTATCCCGCTGCTATAGAGTCAAGTGCCCTGTTTGAGCCAAGCCTTGGTTATTTTCAAAATATGGGGACCTCACACTATGGGGGTGATTCACAATGGCTCGTATAGAGCCAAATTTGGTCCGGGTAATGTGTGGGGCCTCTGTGCAAACAAATTTGGTGACTTTCACAGTTGCCAAGGCATTTGCACGGAGGGGGGCAGGAACAAGACAGACAGGGTGCTGGTGCATGGGGAAACCGGGCATCCCCATGTGAATGCAGGCGTGCTGAAGCCTGCATGACATGACATCAGCGCCATCCCCCTGTTCGACCATCTCCAGGCCAGATAAAAGTAAGATGAGACTGATTTTTATCTGTGAGCGGGCAAAAAATCATTAGATGGTCGGCAGCCATTGAATGTTTTTTTGGCCGTATACCCGAATGTTAATGGATGTGTCAGAGTACACAGCCATTCACATGCTGGGGCAGACATTTACACAGAGATGGGAGGCGGGCGTTTGCTCGTCTGGTGGGTGAGTTTAAGAGATAGTTGGGATGCTCCTCTGCGGCTGCACCCTGACTACGCCTAAACGTACTCAGACTGCCTGTTGCAGGGCAGCGTAGGAGGCCAAAAATCTTGGCCTAGCCTTTCCCGGCACACACCCGTCTCTGGAAATGCTGCCCGCCCCTGTCCCTCCCCACGAATACCTCTGCCTGTTAATCAAGCAGAGGCACACGCTATTCTGCACTGTAATCGCAGGACCCTTTCAGCACATGTGCAGAACAGGTCCTGCGATCAGGGAAAAGTTTGGGTTGAAGTGCTTATGCTGTCCAACCTGAACTAGCCCCAATGCTATTTATGTGAAAGGAAAGAGTATAATTTGCTCTGAGTTAGCTCTTTGATAATTGTTAATTGAAAGATAAACCAAGCGCTCTATCACTAACAAGACATGGCTAGGAAGAGCATTTCCCTTTTACAACCCAACATTTATAATTTAACCCTATAGTGCACAAAGGACTGCATAATAAGGAATTAAAGGAAAATGGGAAAATATATTAATAATATATTAATCCAAATGTCAGCAAATTCAAGGACAACAAACACTTTCAAATAATGCTACATTCTATAGAATGGGATGCCATATAAATCATGCAATATAAATTTATCATGCATTTATTTTTTATTACTCTTTTTATTAGGTGCTGATATGATCAAAAATGATGGTGTCTACTCAAAATACTTCACCTCTTTCACAGAAAATGGAAGACACAGCTTAAAAGTTCATGTTGAGGGTGAGGGCACAGAGAGTCGGGTGGCAGTGCCCTTGAATCGCGCTCTTTACATTCCTGGATATATAAGAAATGGTATGTACAGTAACATGATAAAGAATATTAGCAGCCACCTAGGAATTCCATAGTGTTGTAGAGCTAGAAGGCTGTATAATATCATTATAATCTTAGTTGTCTGTAAGTAAATGTACAGTAGGGGGAGCTCTTTCCATTATAATACACACATTTTCCTATTGAAAACTAACACGTGACATCAGTAATCGGAGGCTATGTGCAATCACATTAGTACTCTTCATTTAGGATGAAGCTTATATTCCGCAATTATTTGCACATTCCATAGTACAAAGAGTCTACTATCATAATAACTATACTTATCATAAAATGTGTCACCGGTAACCATTTAATAGTAAACTTCCGTGCTAAAATTGCACCTAAGGAGGTCACTCCATCTTTGGATGTGCAGTTTTATAAAGAATTGTATGAGAGGGGCTCCATCTTTATGTCCACCAAGTAAGTAAATACAAAGGGGGCAGGATTTGTGCTGGCCCCCTACTACTGATAAGCCAGGGACTGCAAGTATGAATACAGGTGCACATAAATGTATTTAAACACACATGTGCTTTTAAGTACTGTACTTAGCATGTAATACTAAACAGTAAACCATGTAATCGTAAACTTTGTGATGCCTTAACAATAAAGGATAATTGAACAATGACAAATAATATACATTATATTATATTACGTGTATTATATTTATTCCAGGTACAATTTCTATGAACCCTCCAAGACCTGTAGATAATGGTGATGATGTTCATGTTACCTTGGGTCAAATACGTAGAATAATTTCAGGAGGCTTTTTTACTGTAAATAATGTGCCAACAAGTCCCCAAAATATCATCTACCGCCCGGCCAAAATAACTGATCTGGAGGCAAAAGCACAAGGGAACTCAATCGTATTGTCTTGGACGGCTACTGGAGATGACCTGGACCAAGGCAGAGGTACTGTACAATCAGCTAAACGGGACAAGAACTGAAGAGTTTGCCTGGAATTAGTGCAGTTTCTGTAAGGTTAGATGGAGTCTGCTTCTGCTAGCTTTAGTAATAAGTGATATTTTTACATATTGGTTATAACACATTTGCCCCTTTACAGTATAAACAGTGGCAGCGAGAGGGAAGGAAGGTGCCCGGGTCTGCGGGAGGGGCCTGGGTCCCACTCCCCCCTCCCTTGTTGCAGGGAGCCAGGCAGTGGGTAGAGAGAGGACAGACTGCCGCAGCAGCACAGGAGCGAGACAGCTGCAGCGGCAGCCTTTCCTGTTTCTACTTCTTGTTTTTCTTTTTTTCACGGGGATGTGGTCACACGCTTGCCCTCCATTTTACCGGGGCTTGGCCGACCTGTTGGCACCACTAAGTATAAATGTGAGTGGTCGCAATGTATGCCACATCATCTGTATGTAGGAATGTTTGTACTGAAATGTTCTGGTCATCTCACTATTGACACGGGGACTGATTCAGCTTTTGTAGTAAGAAAAAAACACAACTGGCAAAAATAAAACCACAGTGCACTGCAGGTGGGGCTGATGTAACATGTGCAGAAATATTTAGATTTGATTAGGTTATAGGTAATCTTTGCAGGGTAAATACTGACTTTGTTTTTAGACTGCAATTTAGATTTCAGTTTGAACACACTTCAACCAAATCTAAATCTCTGCACTTTACATCTGCCCCACCTGCAGTTGCTTGGTTTTGCTTTACTAACAAAACTAAATCAGATCCACGGTATTAATTAAGTAGCATTTTATTGCTGCAATTTCAGAATGTGTGGAAGGATGAAGAATGCTTTTAGCACAGGTTGGCGTCACAAGTGGATAAAAAGACTGTGCTAGAGAAAGAGGAAAGGTTTGAAATAAATAAATGTTTCATTTTTAATGAGAAACATTTCTAAATATTGCAACATATTTTAAGATCAAACATAATTTATAACAGAGATCTCTATTAAAATTTTCACCTATTCGTTTGCGCTTACATGCTCCTAATGCATAAGTGACTCACTGTCTGTGTTTTGCTACTTTGATTTTTCAGTGTCAAGATACGACTTGCGAACGAATAACAATCCAAAAGACCTGAGAGACAACTTTGAAAGCTCAGCTTTAGTTAATATCTCCACCATCACACCACAATTTGCTGGATCCAGGGAAATATTCACATTTGTACCAGGAGATGTAGATTCAGCGAATGAGACTGTTCTTTATTTTGCATTGACTGCCATTGATAAAGACAATCAGCAATCACATATATCCAATATAGCACGTGCTGTACTATCTACTTCTACCATTCCGGTATCTACTAGTGCTACAATAACTGACCGCTATAGTTTACACACTCAAACGTCTGCTCCAACAGCGGAGTACACCATCACACTAGAAGAAAGTACCAGCTCATCAGCCAATAGCAAGTTCCCTTCATCTGATCTTAGTACCACACCAACTGTCATTACAACCCCACCCATAGACAGTCCTTTCCAGCCAACTGACACCAGTTTCTCACCGATGACTTACAGCTCACCACCACGTGAGAGCAGCAACACACCAACTGGAAGCACCCAATCATCCACTAGCAGCACCGGCCTACCTGTTGTCAACACAATGTCATTTACTAGCATAACTACACCACCAAAGGAAATAGTCACACATACTGACCATTCCTTGCCACCTACTGGAACTATGCTGCCACCAAATAACACTTTCACTCTGCTAGTAACTGACTACACCACACCTCTGACAGACAGCCTTGTAACAAACACCAATACACCTCTGATTAGCAGGATCGTTCCACAAGCAACTGAAAGTACACCATTGCCTAACAACATGACTACCAGCCGAACACCAGAAACTAGAACAGCAGCTGGTTCCTCTCCTAACAATATAAATACAACTGTAGTTATAGTAGTGGTGTGTGTCACAGCAGTTCTAATCTGTATAATTATATGTATTACTGTCTATTGTATAAAATTAAGAAGTAGAGGATATTTTGTCACAGTATAAAACTTACAAAAAGTCAATGAATGACAAGTATGTACAGGTGCCATATATTCCCAATAAAGACACTTTACCATATGCAAAGGAACAAAAAATGAAAAGAAAGTTACATTTAAATTAGACAATGTTACTATAGCAATAGGCACCAAAATGTAAGGTTTTTTTTTTTTTTTACATTGATCTTGGGTACAGGGACACCAGCAGACAAATGTAATTGCCTCTGAGTTTGGCACATGTGCGGGACGCCAGCCAAACTCTGACATATTTTTTAAAGGGGAAATCATTTACAAGGCAAAACCATGCCAAAGTGTGTATGCTCTTATATTACATTATGGGGATGAGTCAGACAGAGCAGCAGCTCTGCCATTAGGGGGGAGCAAGGGGACTCTAGTCCTGGGCCCAGACAGAAAGGCGGCCCAGGATTGGAGTCTATCAAGTATAATTTGTTATAAATAACATTCACATTTCCCTTGTAGCAATGTAGAGGTTGAGTAGTGCGGCTGGAGGTCTAATGCACGACGGCGCTTCAATAAGGGGAAGGGGGCCCTGCTTATTTTCTAAGTCCCGGGTCCCACAATTTCTGATGGGAGTCCTGCAGAGCAGCTTCTATATCTACATCTATTAATGGTTGGCTTTACACAAATGCCGCTACAATGCATCTGCGTACGTGCCTGCAACTCTCCCATTATGCGCCTATAAGTTGGATTGTCTGGCCACTATATTTGTAACACATTTCAGACACTGTGCATTAAATCTAGCTCTGCACTCACTATCTGGATTCATATACAATGCAACATACGCCATCGGCAGTGTGCAGGGCTGGACTGCCCAAAGGGCTGAAGGCCTGATGGGATGGTACTGCCACACAGAGGTATGGGCTGGCTGAGCAGAGCAGCCTCACGGCATCCTGCTTGGCTGTCCGGTACCTGGAGACAAGGGCTGGCCGAACAGCCAAACCGCTGATTCCTTTAGAATTGACCCATGAACGCAACACGGGTACCAGCAAGTCTGCCCTGACATCCCATTGCTTGCAGTTAGTTTCACTGTGCAAACAAACACTTTATTAAAACACAAACATGCAATGGTTTCACACTGTTTTAGAACATATTGAGATATATATATATGTATATACACAATACACACTTGTTTATGTTTGAGTTACTAATCTATTATCACCATTTGTAATGGGCCCCATACATCAGCAATCACAATTTATGGATTTCCAGATACAGGGATTTTTTGGCCAGATAAATGGATTTTACAATCTATCTGACTTTGCCCACACATTACATATTTATTTCAGTGATCGGCAGATTTTTCCATCTAAAGATTGCATCTTCATATCTGGAAATTGCCCAATCGATTGCTGTTCAAAATGTAAATAGATGAAGAAGACGAATTGGGAATGCTCACACATATAAAAACGATCCGCAGATAATACCAGATTATTAAACATGTTTAAAAACCTGATTAAGCAATCGATTGGCGATTTTGATTGGGATTGCCAAAAGGGGGAGCCCACACATCTAAAATTAATTGTGGCAATCATCTACATATCTGAAAATTGTCACAATTAATTGCTGATTTATGGGGGCCTTAACCTTATATATCACTGTGATATAATGGCAATGTTTTATTATGTTGTATTTATGTTCTATACCATGTATGGTGCTGCTCTTTTTCTATTCCAATAAACACAATAAAAAAAAAACCAATAAAACACAAACATGCACATTCTGCATACTTCATGGATGTGGTAGGTCCTCTTCTTTCCATAAAGTAATCCAGGGGTTTTGGATAATAAACTGGCCACCCTTTCTCAAAGGGTGTACTATAGCCATCAGGGGCATCACTTGCCCCTCTAGCACTCAGAGATCTGAGGCTTCTGTTTTTCATCACTTCGGGAGTCCGGGAGGTGCGGGCTGCCTCAGCAGTGCTGTGGTTGCAGTGCCGGCTTCTACACAGTGAGACAGCTGTGTGTTTTATGTTTTATGCTGTGTGTTTTATGTTTTACCTATTTTACCCAGGATCCTTATATAATGGAGCACAGTATACCAGCGCATTACAAATAATCCAAATGTATTCAATACTTATAAACCCAGGTTTTTCTATCCTTATAATTAGATTTTTTTTTTTAACAATTAGTTTTCGCTAACACCTTAAATACTTGATGGCTAACCTTGACCCTCCAGCTGTTGTTGAACTACACATCCCAGCCAGCATGCTCTACATCAGATTTAGCATGGCCAAATAGCAAACATGAAGCAGAGCATGCTGGGATATGTAGTTCAACAACATCTACTCATGAGTTTGTATTGCATATAAGGGGAGTTTCCACCAAAGCAAGCTTAATCTATAGATTGTTGCAGAATAACTACAAAAAATTATTGTTGTTTATGTATAGCGCACTGACTAATATTATCATGTAACTTATATTAATATATTCATTTTATTAAAATAATCCTTCAACAAGCTATACAGTATCCAGGGGCGTCAGAACATTTTTATTTGCGGAGGCAGAATATTATTAGAATTTGGTGCCCCCCCTCACCCTTCATTCCAACTGGTCTGTTCTGTTGTCCCGGTGATGCTCCTGATCCTGGATTTTCTCTGTCAAGGTGACAATAGTACCATGGGGGGGAGGGGGAGGGGAGAGCAGTGCCATGGATGAGAAGGACCACCAGGGAGAAGCGGGACGGTACTACAAGGGAGGAGGAGACTATCACCACAGAAGAGGAGAAGGGCGGGGCTATCAGGGAGGAGTAAGCAGCAACACATTATAGGAATGGGCAACACTGAAGAGGTGGTGTAATATGAGGTCTAATAAGTTAAAAGGCTGCACATTACACCTCCTCCAACCTAAGACTTGGGCCTCTCAATTTTTTTGGGGAGGGCAAGCTACCCCTTGTTGTCCAGCACCTATGAAAGTTTCAAAGCATTCATCTGTACTTTGCAGATCCTGAAGCCATTGCTGCGGATTATGGGGGAGATTCTCTAAGAATCTCCGCCCCCCTTCGCCGCCCATCGCATACTTAATTATCGCATATGTTGTAACATATGCGATAATTAAGGCAAAGGACAGCTCTTGCGTTAAGAGCTGTCCTTTGCGGAGGGAGTCGCCGGGTCCCAGCAGGTCCCGGCGGCTCCCCCCTCCCTCACACACCCGGCGCTGCTGCTGCTGCGCCGGGCTCTCCTCCTCCCTGCAGTAGAAGCCCATTGGCTTCTATGGGGCATCGCCAGATTTTTCTGGCGATGCCCCCCGCCGCGTTAACCCGGCGGAGGATGCTTACAGCATCCCAAAATGCGGTAAAAACCCCGATAACGGGGTTTTTACCGCATTTCTTGTTTAGAGAATCTCCCCCTATGAATTAAGCCCATAGTGCCAGACAAACCTTTAGGAGGTGCTTGATGTGCCTCTCAGCACAGAGTAAATCTCCTTAGATTGTTTCCTTGAGTCTTCTTCAATCATCAAGGAGAGATGAGTCACATAATGGTATCGGGAGAATTTTAATCAGGAGTTCAAAACATAAATGTATTCCACTGTTTACTATGTCAGTATAAAATGTCAATTACAATTCTGGATAATTGAGTAACAGCATACAATATGACCATAAATACAATTCTGGATGATTGCACACCAACACAATAAAGTATTTTATTATACTGGAACTGTTTAGTATCTGTGTGGAGATGGGTGTGGTATGTGCCCACGACAGTGGGGATCCCGACAGTCAGTATCCTCATGTGCTCCGACAGGTGGGTGAGCACAAAGAAGCCTCTTGCGGGCTGGCTGCACTCTACGTGCTGCGGGCCTGGTGGCTCGCTACGCTAACCACAGGTTCTATACTCCCTCTATGGGGTCGTGGACCCCCACAAGTGAGAATAACCCCTGTGTGTTGGTATCCCCCCTGTCGGAGCACCGGCAGTCGGGCAGAGGCGTAACTACTTTTTTTGCGCCCCCCCGCCGGACTTTCGGGCGCCCACCCCCCCCCTGAAATATTAACCCCCTCCTTACCCGTCCCCATTGCCGCCGGCGCTTCTGCCTCTAACCCGATATGCAGATCTGTGTCGGGTGACGGGCGGTCCCCCGCTCTGGCTGCAGTGCTAATATAATAACAGACACTCGGAAAATGGCTGCCCCCATACAGCATTATGGGGGCAGCCATTTTCAGAGTGTCTCTTATTATATTAGCACTGCAGCCGGAGCCGGGGACCGCCCGTCACCCGACACAGATCTGCGTGTCGGGTTAGAGGCAGCGGCGCCGGCGGCAATGGGGTAAGGAGGGGGAGGGCAGGAGTCGGGAGCCGGGACCAGGTGGTAACAATAGTCCTGCAGACCCCCCAGGCGCCCACACCTGCCTAGCGCCTCCCCGCCACCGCGGGGGCTGCGGGACTATAGTTACGCCACTGCAGTCGGGATACTGACTGTCGGGCTCCCCAGTGTCGGAGCATCATCCGGCACCTGTGGAGATCACCTAGGTTAAAATGGTTGAATTATGAGTACCCTAGTACGGATCACTGTGTGCAAGCGTTTCTTAATTGTATCATGTCATGATACGAAGCATGATTAGAGTTTTATTGTAAAGTACTATAGGTGATAGTGTGCAAATGTATGGCAGTGAAATGCCGAATACATTTTCAGCTAGTTTTTCTGTAAGTAGTGTGGTTTCTATCCAATCCATCATAAAGAGATAGGATAATCTTGAATGGAACAGACTAAGACTAAGAATGGGTGGGTCTGTGGATATCCATTGTGATAGCATTGTTTATTTGCTCCTATTGCTTTCATTAGTAAAATGCGGCACCTTTAGAGAAACTACCCGAGTTGGTGGGTGAGCGCATATTCCAAAATATCCATTCCATATCTAATTTAAAAGTAATGTTGGTAAAGTTAGTTCTAAAGATCTTTCCAGAATATTTGGATTTTTGGACAGTTCTACAAACAATGTATAATATCTGCATCAGGGGCCTGGCATTTATGGAAATTAGAATCTAAGGAATCGCCAATAATATATTTCAGTTTAGGTGTGTAGTAAGCCCGGTGTAGTATTTTCTGGTGCATTTCCAAATTTCCATATATGATATGGACACAGAGGGTGACATTTAATAGGATGTGATTTTTAGTCACTTTCCAAAATCGCACATTATTGCACTTTTCAAAATCGATTTTTTTATTTTTTTTGCCACAAATTCAAATATTTAATGAGATGTGAGTTCCGGGCAAAAACGTGCAATAAAGTGCGATTTTTAGTCATGAAAATGTGCAATTCTTACCCATGAAAATGTGTGAATTTGAGGACATGTGCAATTTTGTGTTAAAAAATGAAAAAAAAAAAAAATGGCGTGGGGTCCCCTCTCCTGAGCATAACCAGCCCCGGGCTCAGACCGAGTCAGACCTGGTTCCAAAAATACAGGGGACATAAAAACTGGGAGTCACCCATATTTTGGGTGTAAAATTAAGGTGTGTTGAATAAACTTTTACTTTTCTGTGTGTGTGTTTTTTTAACATTCTTTTTACAGGTGGACAACAAGTCCAAGGGGGCCCATTAATACCCTGCATGCTGGGACTTGTGGTTAACCAAGTCCCAGGGGAGGGGAGGCCAACTGGGACTTGTAGTTCACCTGTAAAAAGCAATGGTTTTCTTTGGTGATTTACCCGTCTTAGGCCGGCATCCACAGCCCACAGGCACCGGTGACAGCCCCGGGCTTCAGCCCTGGATGATTTATTTATTAGCGGGTCCCCACTCCCCCAGGTACCCCGTCCAGGGCTGACCAGCCACGGTGAGCATGATACAGCCAAGGGGGACCTTATGTAAAATGTGTCCCCCGGTTGTGGCATGTTTGAGCCTGGTGCTGGTTCCAAAATACGGGGGACCCCCAGTTTTTTTGTCCCCCATATTTTTGGAACCAGGACCGGTCCAAGAGTCTGGGCTGGTTTTAGAAATATGGGGGACCCCTACGTTTTTTGTCCCCTGTATTTTTGGAACCAGGTCCGGCTCAATAAGCCCGGGGCTGGTCATTGGTGTAACTTGTGTAAGGCAGTCCACCCGGCGCACTAACAAACTGACATGCTTCCGCGGTGCTGCCTGCTGCTGCCCGCGTGCTGACTGAGCACCGGAGGAGGTGAGTCAGCCGCGGTGCGGGCCTGGCCATGACAGACAGTCACTGTCAGACAGAGACAAACAAATCCCTAACTTTCCTGTACACAGAGCCAGCTATTGGCTACTGTGTATAGGATTGGCGGGATAATGGGCGGGCAGGCTGTCAGATGGGCTGTCGGATGGGCGGGGGCGGTCTTGGACGGACTCGTCGGACCCCGGGGAAGCAGCTGTGTCTTCTGGTCTCTCTGTCTCTCTCCTGCTTTAGCTTCTCCTATGCGTGTGACATCATCACGTCTGTGAAAACACGCTGGAGAGGAACTGGGAAGCCAGCAGAGAGGGAGGGAGCAGACAGACAGTGTCCCACCCAGTCCATTCCTCACACAGTCACACACTGACTTGTTATTGTTAGAGGTGCATTTTTTTCTATACCAATATAAAGAAATAAAGAAGAGAGTGGAGAGCGCCAGAGGTTTACCAACCACCTTAATGATATGTACAGTGCAAAAAACACAAAATGCAATAAAAAAATTGATTTTTATTAAAAATTAGATGATCATATCAGGATTTCATCTTTTGAATGCAGTTTCAATAACCCGACGCGTTTCGTCTTGAAAAAGACTTCATCAGGGGTTTAATACATGCACAACAAAAGCCAAGGATCAACAAGATTGATCATAAAGCTGAACACACCTGTCCCTTATAGTGGATGTCGGTTTCCAAAAACGGTGAGAGTCTTTATTGTGGTATGGAATCGTTTCCTTAAATGGAACTGTGGCTGAGGGTTAGAATCAATGAAAGTATCGATCCATCTTTAAGTGGGTATAAAATTTGTGGGTGCCCGCTGCTGACAGGGAGTATGTCTGTACGTCGACACACACTGTGTTTTGACAGACAATGGTTCCACTCAGGTGTGTGTAAAATCCAATAGCGACAGATAATCGACAAAGTATAGTATCTGTCACGATGTAAACGCCAGTATCCTGATAGTGAAACCGCCATCCACTATAAGGGACAGGTGTGTTCAGCTTTATGATCAATCTTGTTGATCCTTGGCTTTTGTTGTGCATGTATTAAACCCCTGATGAAGTCTTTTTCAAGACGAAACGCGTCGGGTTATTGAAACTGCATTCAAAAGATGAAATCCTGATATGATCATCTAATTTTTAATAAAAATCAATTTTTTTATTGCATTTTGTGTTTTTTGCACTGTACATATCATTAAGGTGGTTGGTAAACCTCTGGCGCTCTCCACTCTCTTCTTTTTTCCTTTGTCGCATTGCATCTCCCACTAACAGGGGGGATCTGTGGAGTAGCGGCCATACCGTATTGGGCGCTCCTTTGGGTCACTCTTTGCCTTCAATATAAAGAAATATATAAAGAAATATATTTAAAAAAAATATATGTAGACATATATGGGTGACATTTAATGGAATGCGGGATGACATTCTATGGAGTGAGATTTTTTTTTTTGCGATTTTTTTCGCAAAAACGGCCGAAATCGCATGTTTTTCCATTTTCGCATATTTAATGAGCTGCGAAAATGGGAAAAAGGTGCGATTTTGGCCAACAAATTGGACATTCTGGAAATGCGATGGCTGTTTCTCGCAGCACATCGCATCCAGATGTTTTCACATTGAAAAGTATACAAATCGCATATTTAATGGTATGCGATTTGTATAAAGTATGTCTATAATTCGCCCACAAAACAGACCAGGTTCTGATGGGCGAATTAGCCAGAACCCTGCACAGATCATTGAGATCTGTGCATGGTTCTGGTGGAAAAAAAGGGTTAAACAGTTTAAAAAAAACAGCGCAGGGTCCCCCGCCAGAGCATTACCAGCCCCGGGCTCATTGAGCCGGTGCTGGTGACATAAAATCACGGTCCCCGACAAATAGGGGTCCCCTTGATTTAATGAAACCAGCATCAGGCTCAAGGTCCGGCGCTGGTTCCCAAAATACGGGGGACAAAATGACTAGGGGTCCCCCGCATTTCAAGAACCAGCACCAGACCCAACCAGCCAGCAGGGTAATGCCACAGCCGGGGGACACTTATTATATAACGTCCCGCGGCCAAAGCATTATCCCCCTGGCTGGTCAGCATGGGCAGGGGTCCTGGGGAAGTGGGGTCCCCCCCCAGGACTTACCAGCCACTGCTGAAAGTCCGGGGCTGTCCCCGATGCCCCTGTGCGGTGGGCATCGGGCTGATGAAAAGTGTAAAAAAAGAATAAAAACTATTGTCTTATGCTGTAGAACTATGAGTCCCAGCAAGCCTACCCCGCATGCTGGGACTTGGAGAACCACAAGTCCCAGCATGCGGGGCATTAAAGGGCCCGCTGGCACTTGTAGTTCCACAGTACAAGAAATAGTTAAATAAAACACACACTGACACCCAGAAAAATAAACGTTTAATACATCCACAGCCCACACATACTGATACTTACCTACCTTGAGCCCGTGGGTCGGTCCCTGGATCCGGGGTCCGGGGTCCTGGCTCCAGGGCTGAAGAGTCCGGTTTCGGGGCCTTGGTCCTGGTTCCGGGGTTGGTACGGGGTCCGGGGTTCCTGGGCTGAAGATTCCCGGGTCCTGGATCCGTAGTAATCCAAAGGGGTACCTGAGGAAGGAAATCCTACTCACCTGGTCCCCGGCGATGACCCAGGCATCTTCAGCTCCAGACGCGCTGCTCCCGGCTGGTACCCGCTCACGGACTGGAGAGACGCAGAGATTTTCATCTTCCGCGCCTCTCCTCAGACTGATTCTATTGGCCGTCTAGCGGCCAATCAGGAGCCGTCTTAGCCCCGCCAGCCAATCATGGTCCGGGAAAAGCCTGAAGTCCCGGTCTGGGGGCGGAGCTCCGGATGTAAACAAACCCGCCCCCAGACACCGTACTGCATTGCAGAGGGTCCAGAGAAGCCCCGAAGATCAGCGTTGTGAGTATATTTAGCTTTCACAGGTTCCCCACTTTGGATTCTACTGGAGAAGGGGACGGATCTTCTATCAACATAGGTATGTATGGATGTATGGGCTCCGTATGTAATAAAGTTTTACTGTCAGTGTGTGTGTGTTTTTATTAAACTATTTGTACTGCTGGGGCACTACTAGTCCCAGCGGGCCCTTTATTGCCCCGCATGCTGGGACTTGTGGTTCTCCAAGTCCCTGCATGGGGTGCAGGCTTGCTGGGACTCATAGTTCCACAGCAGTATACAATAGTTCTTCTTTTCTTTTACACCAATAATCAACTCGATGCCCACCGCCCAGGGGCATCGAGGACAGCCCCGAGCTTCAGCATGGGCAGGTAAGTTCTGGAGGGGGACCTCTTCTTTGGGGGGATCCCCACTTCTCCAGGACCCCTGCCCATGCTGACCGGTCAGGGGGACAATGCTTTGGCCGGGGGGACTTGTATAAAAAGTCTCCCCCCGGCTGTGGCATTACCCTGCTGGCTGGTTGGGCCCGGTGCTGGTTCTTGAAATACGGGGGACCCCTATTTATTTTGTCCCCCCGTATTTTGGGAACCAGGACCGGCCCTTGAGCCTGGTGCTGGTTTGATAAAATCCAGGGAACCCCAACTTGTTTGTTCCTGTGATTTTATGAAACCAGGACCGGCTCTTTGAGCCCGGGCTGGTTATGCTCAGGAGGGGGGACCCCACGCCGTTTTTTTTTTTCACTTTTTTTTTACACCAAAATCACACATTTCAGAAAATGTGCAGATTTTCATGACTGAAAATCGCACATTTTTATGACTAAAAATCGCACTATATCGCACTTTATCGCACTTTATCGCGCTATTTTGCCGCGAATTTGCATCTCATTAAATATGCGAAAATCGGCCAAATAATGCGAATTTAAAAAGTGCGATATTGTGCGATTTTAAAACATGCCTAAAAATTGGCCCCTATTAAATTTCGCCCATATATATGTGTGTGTGTACATCTCACAGCCTATATGTATGTATATACAGTATAGATATACAGTATATGTGTGTGTGTATAAGTACAAACTTTTTGGCTGGGGGGAGCAAGATTTATAGTTACGCCACTGGGGCTGGTTATGCTCAAGAGGGGGGACCCCATGCCATTTTTTTTAAAAGTTTTACTTTTACACATATTTTAACCTAGAACAATGAACAAATCTCAATGATCTGTGCATGGTTCTGTCAAATTCATCTGTCAGAACCTGGTCTATTTTTTTTTTTAGATTTTTATTAACATTTTCCCGATTTTGCATCTCATTAAATATGCGATTTGTATACTTTATAATGGGAAAACATCTGGATGCGAGTTCCGGCGTTAATTATAATCGCCATTTAAGAATGTGCACATTCGAGGCAAAATGCACATTTTCTGCTGCATTTCGCATCTCATTATGCGATTTTGGAAAAAATACAAAAACTTGCAAAAATATCGCCAATTTTTTTTTTTACATCCTATTAGATGTCACCCTAAGGGTGAAATGTAATAAGGGGAGAGAATCAGAAAGTGAGATATTTGGTAAGAAATTTTTTTTTTTACAGTGGCAATCATTTACACTGCAAAATCAAACTGGTGTTGCAGTGTAAATGATTGCCGCTTTAAAAATAAAAATTGAAGACTTCTGATTTTTTTACCTTATTACATTTAACCTTAGATATTTATTCATATTAACATAAGACTTCAAGAGGTACTCTTTACCTATCACGGCGCCCATCGCGGGTACATTTATGTCTGGCCGCGACGCGACCGACGCGATGCCCGCGATTTCCCATTGAAACCCATGTTAAACATGGAAATCGCGTCGGTCGCGTCGCGGCCGGCCATAAATGTACACACGATGGCCGCGACGCGATGCCCACGATTTGCCATAGGAATCAATGTTAAAAGGCCCGATGGACACGATTTTCATGTTAAATGGCTGAATGGACCCGATTTTACCATAGCAAACAATGTTAAATGGGCCTTAGAGCCCAAATACTTACCCTGAACTCTGAAATGGCCCCCCCAATTGTTTACGCCACCCCACGATCAACGTCAACCCGAAGCGTGGCGAGCGCAGCGAGCCCGCGAGGGGCGGCGGTACGCGTCCTCCGACCTTTTCATACCCCCACTATCCACGTAGTTGAGAATAGAATAGTGTGGCGAGCGCAGCGAGCCACCGAGCCCGAAGCGTGGCGAGCGCAGCGAGCCCCGCGAGGGGACGCGGATACCTTCACAGCTATACGCGTCCCCTCGCGGGCTTCACAGGTATCCGCGTCCCCTCGCGGGGCTCGCTGCGCTCGCCACGCTTCGGGCTCGCTGCGCTCGCCACACTATTCTATTCTCAACTCCACGCCGACGTGGATAGTGGGGGTATGAAAAAGTCGGAGGACGCGTACCGCCGCCCCTCGCGGGCTCGCTGCGCTCGCCACGCTTCGGGTTGACGTTGATCGTGGGGTGGCGTAAACAATTGGGGGGGCCATTTCAGAGTTCAGGGTAAGTATTTGGGCTCTAAGGCCCATTTAACATTGTTTCCTATGGTAAAATCGGGTCCATTCAGCCATTTAACATGAAAATCGTGTCCATCGGGCCTTTTAACATTGATTCCTATGGCAAATCGTGGGCATCGCGTCGCGGCCATCGTGTGCACATTTATGGCCGACGCGACCGGCGCGATGTCCATGTTTAACATGGTTTTCAATGGGAAATCGTGGACATCGCGTCGGTCGCGTCCGGGCATCTTTAGCCCGCATACGACGCGACCGACACGATTTTTTACCTCACGATGCTAGGTAAAGAGTACCCTTCAAGATACTGCTTTTGGAGTAAATATGGGAGCAAATATTTCGAGAGTTTACGGCGCAGTGTATTGCCTAAACTGCAAGATATATCAGTTGATGGTAAAGCTCGTAACATTCTTTGGGCGTAACTGAAATAATTGTTGTTAAACAACTTAACTGTCTTGGTTGCATGAGATACGCCAAGGGCCAGATAAGCTTTCCGTGACATGGTCACTTTCCTTTTGACCATGCCAACATCCTCTCTGTGCCATTGCCTGGTCCCAGTACCTGACCAACAATATCACTTTCAAATTTGTTTCTGAATACCATGCAAATTACATTCTGTAGTGCATTGCTGCTTATTCAATTTACATTTCAGTAATGAGAGAGAGGAACTCTTCACTGTTTTCTCCACACTGAGGGCCGGATTCAGCTGTTAGCAAAGCAAAAAAATAACACAACTGGGCAAAACCAAACTACACTAACATGTGCAGAGAGATTTAGGTGGGGTGAGCTCAACTGAAATCTAAATGACAGTGTAAGAGTAAAGCAGCCAGTATTTGTCCTATGCAGACAAAATGTAACCCACCAAAATATCTCTGCACATGTAACATCAGCCCCACCAGCAGTGCAGCATGGTTTTGCCCAGTTGTGTGCTTTTTTGATTTCCTAACAATGCTGAATAAGGCCCTGAGTGCAGAGATCATCAAGGGGACTGATGATCATCCCCCTTGGGGACCTGCTCTTCTGCACTCTGCATTAGGGGGAGGAGAAATTCCCCTGGGGGACGATGACACTATTGCCACTGGAGAATCTACGGCTTTGTCAAGGTCGCTTGCAGCACCCCCCTTCTTCCCACCCCGCAATGGATCCAAAGGATTTAAGATCAGCCATTTGTAGCTCATGTTTTCAAGAAAGGTGCTCCCAGTGAGTCACTTTCGGCTTGCCGGAAGCAGATAATCTAGGGCCAAGAGTCATTGAGTTATTGTTCGCCACATCATCATGGAGACGTATGGTCACCCCCCTTAGGGACTGCAGTCAAGCAGTTTTAAGTGCACTCGATGGGGGAGGGGTTAACAGGTTGCATCTGTTGCATTCACTCCGGTGAAAGCCTCCACTGACAATGGCTGTCACCGCTTCAGTGGTGCTCTGTTACACAATCGCCTGATGGTCTAGTGTGTAGAGCAGCGCAATGGGCAACCACTCCACCAACACCACTCTCCATAAAAAAAAAGTGACATCAACAGTCAAATAATTTAGTCTGGCAGGGACAGTATAGTTCTACATAAAGTTAAGGCGGAATGGCAGTATCTCAGGGTTTAGAGCAGCAGCAGGACTGATTAAATCCAGTGCAAGTTTTTCCTAAGATCTGATGTGTATAATTGTTTGGCTGATTAACAACACCTGTGGTTTGCTGTTAAATATGTTCAGGGCAGAGGGGCTCAGGGTTCTCAAAGCCAGTAAGCAGCTGGGCAATAAGCTTGGGGTGTGGGGACTATGCTAGGGACCTCTGGATTGTTGTACCCAGCTGTGAAGCCAGCTATAATGTGACTTGCTAAGCTGCAATCACCTGTATCCTGTCTACCTGCTGGAAATAAAGAAGATGGTTTAAGATGGTGTATTTTCTATCCAGTTCTATCCTTTTCACAATACATTTCTTGAACATTGTGAGATTACCAACACCCTAAACTCCAGCTGCAAACAAGTGTGAGCTTTTACCATGACACTGCTGCCTGGGACCAACCTTTGGTGGGCCTGTAGTCTCTCCAGCCAATCACTGCAAATAGTCTTTCCATCCAGTCGCAGCCTGCAATGTCTCCCTCCTTTTATCTGGGTCTGCTAGCAGAGTGCGGGACTCTATTTGATTCTGCCAGGTCACCAGCAGTGCCTCTACATCCCTTTCAAGCCAGCAGCCCTGACTGTCCCCGCAGCAGAGCAATAGGAGGATAGCAGTATCCCAGATGTTGCTTTTGAGGTGACCCAGTCGGGGGATCCCTGCAGAAAACAGTAGGCAAATAAAGTGCCCAGTTCTAGCCATTAACCCCATTCTTTCATTAACTGCTATCTCCACCTTCTCCAGCATTGCCTGCCCCTAACTTCCTGTTTGCCCCCCTCCCTTCCCTTCCCATAGTACTGCCGTTCCTTATCTCCCTTCTTGCTCCAACTGCTATCTTTCCGTGCCCACAGCCATGTCTGCATCTAACTCGTCCCAGTACTGCCTCAGTTCTATCTACCCTTACCACCTTCCTACCCCTAGCACTGCCCATAGTATTGCCTGTCCTTAACCTCCTCCATGCTCCACTGCTGCCCAATCCTGGCACCCATTGAACCCCTCCTCTATTCATAGCATTCTTCCCTGGGGGAGATAGATGTAAAGCTGGCTATACATCAGAAAGATCGATCTTAAGATCGATTGCGCTCATGATTGTGTACAATTTCCCTTGAAATCCCCGGCAGTCCTTGGTGGTTTTTGGACACACAATCTACACACAATCCATCTTACAATCAGTCATACAATCCATCTGCTGTATGATTGTGTATACAAGATGTGCACACAATCTGCATACAATCCATCATACAATCAGTCATACAATCCATCTGATGATGGATTGTATGATTTGTGTACACAAGATGTGCGCACAATCTGCATACAATCCATCTTACAATCAATTGAGATTGTATGATTGGGTACAATATCTTTCTGATGTATGGCCACCTTTAGAGAGATTTGGAGGGAGTATGTGTACAAGTGAGGGAGATGAGGGGTGAGTACAGGTATTGCAGAGACCAAGAGAGGGAACAGAGATGATAGACAGAGGTGAAAGGGTAGAAAAGGGAAGAGAAACAGATGTGGAAAGAAGTTATGTAGTTGAGAGAGGCTGACAGAAGGGGAGAGAGCAGAGATGGTAAGATCAGTACTTGGACATGGCAACTGATGATAGCATTTTAGTGGTAGTGGGGGCAGTGACATGAGACCAGAGTGACACGGAGAGCATGAGGATGGTGAGGCAATGACACGGCATGAGGCTCCAGAGACTATGGGCGGTATTCAATGAGCCTGATTCACCAGGTTTTTATGGCGAATTTGTGCTGTTTGGCGAATTTCTGACTAAAACGGTGAATCACCCTATTCAATGAGCAGATGGCGAATACATTTGAAGGTTTTTTTCACCATGATTCACCGAGTAGCAATCGCTATCTTTTTATGGTGAAGTGGAATGTGAACTTTTAAAATAAAGTGTTTTGTTTTTTACATTTGGTGTAAAAAAATCAGGACTTTTCTTCTGAGGAGGGGCATGCTATTTTTATTCATGTGCTGTAAGCACATGAATATATATTTAATTTTAAAAATAATATATTTTTTTTTTTTTACACAGCAGCCAGCAAGTGGCGCCAGAGCGGAGCCGCTCATTACATATTCATATATTCACTGCACGATCATTACGATCCTGTGTAGTGAATATACGCTCGCCTGCTGGCACCCCCGGGGGGGGCAGCCTGTGCTGCCTGGCACCCGGGGAGCACACCTAACCCCCCACAAAGGTCTGGGCTAGGCAGAGAGACTACCATCTCTCTGCCTGGCACCATCCTGAGGCTCCCTGCGGCAATCGCCGCAGGAGCTCATATTCGCCAGTCAGGGGCTCGCTGCCCCTGACTCGTTGAATACCGGAGCCCGCCGGCTCCGGAACCTGGCGAATGTGCAGCGAATCCAAAAAAGGATTCGCTGCACCTCGCAGGTATTCACATTGAATACCGCCCTATGTGGGATATAATTGAATAGACTGGGAAGATATGGGACTGTGGGGGAAATTTACTAAGATGTGTATTGTACTTCAAATGTGATGTTGCTATGGGCAACCAATCAGATCCTGTTTACTATCTTCTAGAGGGTGCTAAATAAATAAGAAGTAGATTCTGATTGGTGGCCCATAGCAACATCACATGTGAAGTAGAATACACATCTTAGTAAATTTCCCCCTGTATCTCAACCAATATTAGTAGTGACCATGAAAATGACAGGTCAAACACTATAATTATAATATTTATTATTGTACAGTATTATTACAGAGTTTGTGGGGGGGAAAAGATTATAAAGCACAATAAGGAAGATCTAAAAAAAAAACTTTTTATTTTGTCATAACATCAATGACGCACCCCTGATTACTGTATTGTAAATGATATCTGTTTTTTGCTTACGTTTCAGAAACAAAGTCCACATATTTATTCTGATAAGGAATTTATTCCAAGATATATAACTGCTTATAATGTTTCCCAACTCTTACAATGAGTAATAACAAGAGAGAGAGAATACCAAATGGCAGCTGTACTAAGGAACATCTTTGCGTTAGTTTTGGTTTTCCATGTTCTCACAATAAGTAAGAGTTCTATAGTAACGCTTAATGATGGAGGGTATGAGGATATTGTTATTGCAATTAATCCTCGTATAGCGGAAGACCTAAATCTTATTGAGAAAATTAAGGTAAGGCTAACTTTTTGTGTAAATGTTTGTCGTGCTTGACGGACTTATAATGGAAAGATTTATCTTTGTTTTCTTTCTAAAATCATAAGAGCGTAAGGTCAGTATCTTAAGAAAGAATTAGCAACTTTTTTTGTACTATCGTCTTGTTTCTTAACACACAAGCCTTAAGGAGCCCATACACGCTCCGTTTTGAGGCTCCGTTCTGTACTTTTAAAGTACACATCGTATCGGATTGCATGCCTTGTGCATGCATTGTACATGCACTGCGATCCGATACGATGTGTAGCTAGTACAAAAAGTATGTGCAGCACATACTTTTTGTACCGTACTATGTGATGCGCGTGAGCGCGCATCGCATAGTACAGAACGGATGTCAGCGAACGGCTCCGTGTATGGGCAGCTTTAGGCCTAGATGTACTAAACTTGAATATTTATAAATAGGAGAGTGATAAACCACCAGCCAATCAGTTCCTAACTGTCATGTCACAGGCTGTGTTTGAAAAATGAAAGGTAGGAGCTGATTGGTTGGTGGTTTATCACTCTCCATTTTATGACTTTTCAAGGTTTTGTACATCTGGCCCTTAGGCTGACCATACAATTATACAATTTGGGCCCTTTTCACCTAATTCCGACAAATCAGATCGAAAAATCGGGGGAAAAGTGCCCAAATCGTATGTGCCTAACCTCCGGAGATCATAAGTGCTGCACATATAGATTTGCCGTAATCGGCAGGATCCGGCAACACTTACTGGAGGTAGCATACATTAAATCATATGCTAAAGGATCGCATACGTTTGAGCAGTTGCTGAGGTATCACGTGCAAAGCTACATGAGATACCTCAGATTTGTGTATTGGGGCCATTAGACTAAATATCTCAGTGTTGTATTTATGAGTATATTTAATGTACTGTATTTCATGTTCATATCCTTTCATTGGAACCCAGCAAACAGTAGATCGCGTTGCCAATTAATACCTCGTTCTCACTGCAAGGCAAATTCCCGGGTCTAGCATGTTGACCCGGTAATTTGCCTTTTAACATGGATTTTTTTGCAGTGTGAACGGGTCAACCTGTGTCAAAATTCCCGGGCCTCCAATCCTTCTTTTTACCTGTGATCCGGGTATGCAGTCATGTGTTGACCTGCTCACACTGCAAAAAAACCCGTGTTAAAAGGCAAATTACCGGGTAGAACTGCTTCACCTGGGAATTTGCCTTGCAGTGGGAACGGGGGTCCGTCTCTGCAGCTCCCGGCATTTAAATGCCGGGTAAAAGCCGTGTTATTCACACAGGCAGTGTGAACACGGCATAATACAAATTATTTTATCTAACATGCATTTTGTTGGTTTTAACCCGTTGAGTGCCATCATCTCTGTGAGAGATGTACAAAGTCCCTCACACTTGTCATTTAAATTCAAATAAACATGTTGTGTAAAATAATATATATATATATATATATATATATATATATGTATATATATATATCTATATCTATCTATCTTTCTATCTTTCTATCTATATATATACGGTATACTGTATCCTATATAAGATAAACATTACAGGTCATTACGATGAATACAAATGGGCACTCAAAGGGTTAAAGATTCTGAAATGTATGATTTTTAACATAAATCTACTGTATGTGTCATGCAAATTTGTGATTGTCAAAAATCTAATCTGTCTCAGCTTACATATATGTATTTGTGTTCCTTTTTGATCACACACCTCAGCGTTCAATAGAATGCCCACCTATTTTCTACACATAAACCTAGAATATAATAAATGTAATTACATGAGTCATATAAACATACATATATATCTAATTGTTGAACAATTCAATTGGACAATTATAAATATTTTAATGTACATAAAATCAAAAGTTTAAAACTTGAATAATCACCATGTTCTGATTAAAAGAGAGCTTTATCTAATTAACAACTTTTAATACAGAAATAATAAACTGTATAATACAAATTATATATTCTAAAGAAAATATATGTATAGTGTTCACAGCATTTTTTTTTGTTCTTTTAAAGGATACAATAAAAGAAGCCACAGGCTATTTATTTAATGCTACAAAGAAAAGGCTCTATATACGTAATGTGAAAATTTTAATTCCCAATTCATGGTCTGGAAATAACTACACAAAGCCCAAGACAGAAACATATGATAAGGTACAGTACAATAATGTGGACAATGAAGTAAAATGAGAGAAGACTAAACATTCTGTACAGTAAAAATAGCTACCGTACAGAAACCTAACAACTTATTGCACAAGTTATAAAAAGTCCATAGAATTGGTTTTCTTTATCCGCATAGTATTTCGAAAATAATGTGGAGTAAATCAGAAAACTCATCCATAAAGTTTAAAATGTTATTGATGCTTCTCTGTGTTTGCATCAGAGCCCATGGAGCAGGTAAACAACGTCCCCCCGCCCCCTGCGGCCCCACATGAGAGAAATCCCGCCTATTTGCATGGCTGCAAATGCGTTCGCAGCCCTGCACATGAGGGGAAAAAATTTGGAATCACCATCAAATGTTTTTTTACCCTCTGTTTGCAGCATCGAGTAAGTCTAGACTTTTCGGCGCTGTGAAGGCCGTGGGGGAAGGAGGCCACTGATGATGTCAGTGGCCTTCCCTCCCAACGGCCAGGGAATGCCTGAGTTTCCTGGGGCACTTCCTGGAAAATGGTGCGTCACCGCCGTCAAAGGGCTGCAATCACCCTGTGAGTAGCCATGGCTGCCTGTGTAGAGATTGCTGCGCATGCGCAGTTGTGCGATATCTGCTCAGGCTGCAAATTTGCAGCCCAGTGAATGCTTTTGAATTGTGCCCAATGTCTGTAGTGATTTTTCATTGTTTTCTGATTGTCAAAATTTAGAATTTTTTTATCTCCTTCCAACTCCGCAGCCTTCACCTAACCCTCACAGCCTATCTCTAAATCCCACTAGTGCCTACATTGAATACCCCAACCCCCCCACCTCCTCTCTGCCCTAATACTAACCCACCATACATACAATCGAGCTGCTGGCAGTCAGGGATTCCAGCACTGGTCTTCTGCCCATTAGTTGGGATTACAGCTTCGGTACTCGGACTGCTGGCATCTCGATAACCAGGACATTAACTGTATTTGTACTCTTGGTGGTTTAATGTGGACTACTTTCCTAACAAGACCAGTTCAGTGATCAGTAAGTTTAAGAGGTACTTCTCTATACATAGCTTCCTTTGACAGCTGTTCACAGAAATCGCCATGCAGTTCAAGAGCAATGAGATTCCTGACTTCAGCAAGCAGTCCTCATTATCTGCACTCCAATGGACTAACCAGTACTAAAACTTACCCAGAGAGGTATTGCTAAGTAGTCAGCAGTTTCTAAGTAGTTAGGAATCCTGCCTAACACCTTCTTTCAAGATGTTACCACACTCTCATCCTTATAGTTATGCTTAAACTACAACCACATAAGTGCACTTGCCAGATGCAGAACATGTGGAATGCCCATGTGACGCAGCATGTGTATGTCTATTGCCAGTGTGTGGGTGGCGGTAAGTTGCCCTTCTTATTTTGCAAAAATCCTGTGCCACACAATTTCTGGTGGCAACCTGCAATCTGGACCGGAAGTACAAAGGCTAATTCTTAAACAGCAGCTATCTCCGACTATGTGTTCAAAGAGGGAGACCTTGAGCACCTCTTACTCAGCCCAACAGGAACTATCCTAGAGTCTTGGTGGCCCAATCCACTCATAGGATTTTATATGATCACTGTTGTAAATACTTTATGTACAGTATGCACAGGCTTGAAGATGTAGCAGAGTTTCTGTACAAACCAGCAGATGCCTCAAAACTATGAACAGCCCACTTACTTAATCAGTGGAGTGGTCTTATTGAAAATAAAGGATAATCCCTATTACACATATTAGTAAATAGAGCAGAGCTTGAGTAGAATAGAGCGTTATTTAGCTGACATCCAGTGTATATAGGTACTGGTTAGTCGTGAAGAATGCTGGAATAGCATTTACTGTATACCAGTAGGTAATCACACTGTAGCTAAGTGGAAGAATAAGATGGCTGGACACATGCTCAATAGAAGCCTAATCAGCCATCTTGGGAATGAAGCTTCCCTGGAGGAGCAACAGCATGGAGTATGTGTAGTAGTGCAATCCACTTTCAGGAATCACTTTAATATGGTTAAATCATTGTACACAGCTGTACTTAAGATAAAGGGCAGCCTCATTCGGGAATATAAGATCATAATATTGCACACACTGGGTTTATTTAGATGCTCGTACTACATATTATATTACAGAAAATGGTTTTGCAGTGATAACATAATTTAATAATAAAATAAATGTATTTTCACTGGATTGTTTTTTTTTTTTTTTATTATTGTATTTTACTATTAGGCTGATATTAAAATTGCAAGACCTTCACTGAAATATGGAAATGAGCCATATACTCAGCAATATAGAGGATGTGGAGAAAAAGGCGAATTCATTCATTTTACTCCTGACTTCATGACTAATGATACAATCTTAGACGTTTATGGGCCTCGAGGTAAATAGAACACTATCTGTTATGTATCATAATTTCACAGTTTCCTTTTTAATTGTTTTGTTACACGACCATGATGTTTACAAACTTAAGACTTAGGGGGGAATTTACTAAGATGGAATGGATACTAATGCACCCATTTGTACCCATTTGATCTTAATTACTGCCGGGATCAGCCGTTCCGCTGATTTACTATTAGCCAAATTCAGCTGATTTACCGTTTTACAAATGGCAACCTTAGCCGAATTCTGGTGTACGAATGAGTACACCATCGATAGAACTCAGCCGTATTTTGCCATGAGTTCTTTGGTGCTCTGCTCATTTATGAGCATTTGTACTGCTGAATTTGAATGGGAATTCAGCAGAAAATAAGAATGGAAAATTTGGCATTTTCCATCCATATCGTGCTGGAGCCTGCATGGATCATCGGATCCGTGCAGGCTTCTCTGAGAATAAAGAAATACTTAGATAATAAGAAAAAATGGCGTGGTGCCCTATGTGATAGCAGTCTACGAGGGAAAGTTGCATCCAGGAATAGTGAAGTAAGCACCTTGTCCCCAGATAGAGGACAGGATATGGTACAAATATAACATGGGGCCTTATTTTGGTTCACTCTTTCTTACAAAATACTTCTTAGATGGACAAAACCATGTGCACTGCAGGGGGGCAGATGTAAAATGTGCAGAGAGAATTAGATTTGGGTGAGTAATTTTGTTTCTGTGCAGGGAAAATACTGGCTGCTTTATTTTTACACTTCAATATAGATCTCACTTTGTAATAAAACCCCACCCAAATCTAATTCTCTCTGCATATGTTACATCTGCCCCCCTGCAGTGCACATGGTTTTGTCCATCTAAGAAGGATTTTGTCAGAAAGAGTGAACCAAAATAAGGCCCATGGTGAAGGAAATAAAATGACTGCAAGAGGATATGAAGCATACGGTGTTCGAGATAGTAAGCTCCAGTGGGGCAGATGTATTAAGCCTGGTGAAGAGATAAACTGGAGATAAAGTGGAAGGAGATAACGCACCGGCCAATCAGCTGTGTTTGAAATATGACAGTTGGAAGTTGATTGGCCGGTGCATTATCTCCTTTCACTTTATCTCCAGTTTATCTCTTCGCCAGTTTTAATACATCTGCCCCATTGTTCCTTCACTGGTCTTGTGTGTTCATTTACTGGCTTTGTGAGTCCAATCACTGGTAATTTCGTCTCCTCTCCTGTTTTTCTTGGTTGTAAAATTCTAACTAGTACTACAATTTAAAAAACCACAATTTTTTCAAAATGTAGATACAGTATATTAA
Organism: Crinia signifera; assembly: GCF_055691185.1. Taxonomy (NCBI): domain Eukaryota; kingdom Metazoa; phylum Chordata; class Amphibia; order Anura; family Myobatrachidae; genus Crinia; species Crinia signifera. Next base: position 113,605,909 of record NC_139224.1, read on the forward strand.
TGATTATAGTCCACATCTCAAAGTGTCATTTATGTTATGTTCGCTACATGCGCCCATACTCTTAAACAAGAGAACTCCCATAACTATTCATTCACTTGAGGATTCACCCTATGGGCCTGATTCAGACCTGTTCACTAGCCTGCATATCTTAGCAGCCTAGCGAACTGGTAAACCCCTGCCCACCGAACCCACACAGCCCCCCCCCCCCCGTGCTGCATGCAAGGTGATGTTTACGCTTATATATCTCCTCACATGCGGCAGCACGGGTAAAAAATCATTCGATGGTCACCGAAGACTGACTTTTATTTCCGACGGCGATGGACGAATTCGGGGGCAGCTGACATCCACACGCCTGCATTCCCAGAGGAACTCCCAGAGTTTTTATGGGGGTGCCCATAAAATGCTGGGCTTTCCCATCCCCAGCCCCTACCCTTCTCTTCCCTCCCTTCACAAAGTGAACACCTCACTCGCTGAAGACATTCACACAGGGGGTCCCAACATGCCCATAGTCGCCCATGTGCCTGCGCAGACCCGCACCATCACCCCATATTTGCTTTTATTTGCAGTTTGTTTTATTTTTACTTATTGGTATTTAGGTTTTTATAATACATCTACAAAACATGTTTCCTTCCAGGGAGACTGTTTGTGCATGAATGGGCTCATCTCCGATGGGGCGTCTTTGATGAATACAATTCAGACAAACCCTATTACATTGCACCAAATAAGAAAGTTGAAGCCACAAGGTAAATGATTTACTCACAAATGGAATCATGTTATCATCAAGATTTTTAATACACGTAATAAAATTGTATAATGGCAAGTAAACAAAATATCTAAATGAGTGTACCAGAAGTATCTACAGTTGGTTGTTGTGTCACAAACTAAATCACTGTGTAACACAAATTATAGTACAATTGTTTCCTTTTGTAATATTTTTTTTTTTTAAATAATTGTGTTACAAATGTAATTTTCAGTCATGAATCTTCGATTCCATAAATAAAAGATCTGGGGCCAAATGTAATAGGGTGAGAGTTTCAGAAAGTGAGAGATGTTGGGAGAGTTTTCCCTTGCTATGTAAGTGATTGCTGCTTTAAAAAAAAAAAAAAAAAAGGGAAAACTTTCCCAAAATCTCTCACTTTCTGAATCTCTCACCCTATTACATTTGTCCCCTGATGCACAATTTTTGGGTGTTTTACATTAAATTTACTAAAACATTTACCTCAAATTTTATGGTATTCTGTAGAAAAAAGAACTCTTGCGTCATTCTATTCCATTAATGGCGGGAAACCATCTGGTTCTTCCCCATCAATGACAAATCTAATCTACCTTAAACTATTGATTAATTGTAATCGTTGATGGCCATCCCTACGTTACAGGCATGCAATGCATGCTGGTGAGAGCTGCAGCTACTGTACATGGAGTTCTTCTTTACCTGACTCAGCCAACCCCTCTCCTATGACTTGACATAGCTGAATGTAATGAACTAAACTGATAAAATGTATGTTGTGCTGACTATTTATAATGTGTTTCCGCATCAGTGGTGGACCTACCTTTTTGTAACCCTGACGCAAAACTAAAAATGAACAATATCTGGAAAAATGGGGTGTAGCTTATTTCAGTGAAATATTTCTGCTATTCTGTAGATGTTTATTATTATGGGAAACAACCCCTAACAACGGTAAACATGACCCTATTGACCATCAGGTCAACAGGGTCAAAAGGTCAAGGTGTACTGTATATGGTTGACAAAGACCTAGATCAACAGGCAATGACTGACACAGGGCTGGACTGTCCCACAGGGGTAGAGAGGAAATACCTGGTGGAACCCACTGTCTGGGACTCGTTCCCCTCCTCTAGGAATTAGGTTCCAGACTGTGCACTTGAACTATACATTATACATTATTTATTTATTAACAGTTTCTTATATAGCGCATATATAAGTGCATGGTCTAAGCCACTATATATCTCAAGTAGCTTAGACCATGCACTTACTAATTGTTAGCTAAGCCTCTAAGCATGGACCCCTACAACTGCATTCCCCCATTGGGCCCTTCATGCCTTATTCTTACACAGACTCTAACTCTTTCCCTGGTTCCTAACCATAACGGTCCCCTCCGGCAACCTAACCCTAAATAAAGCGCCTTACCCTAACCCTCCAACCATCCAGAAATAAAAGCGCCAATACTTTTATGTTGACCATTTGCATGTCGACCTTTTGACCCTGTTGGCCTGACTCCATATGAATTATTTATCTCTCACAGTCTTTTCACTATGTTGTCATATTGCCTGCTGACCTGTATATGTTCTGTCCATCTACCATCCGGATACTGGGTCCCTGCATACTGTACATTCAAATAAATGCATCTACACACCCAATGACACACAACATTTAGCCTACACATGCCATCCGGTTGCACTAATTCCATCCCAAGTGAAGATCTAGATGACTCTGAATTGTTTTCCTTGCTAATTTTGTAGTTGCAAGATTGATTGCAACTCTCAGGCAGTTCCAATGTCTTTATAATTTTATTTTATCAGTAAATGTCTGGCAAATGTAAAACTTGTGTAAATTCTACTATTATAGTTGTAAATTTATTTTTTCTCGGTTGTAGGTGCTCGATTGATATTTTTGGTACAAACCAAATACAGAGATGTATAGAAGGAGTATGCACCCCTAGAGCATGTGATTTTAACCCTGACAATGGCCTTTATGAAGATGGTTGTGTTTTTGTGCCTGAAAAATTTCAGCGGGTTAAAGAGTCTATAATGTACTTGCAAGCACTACCTTATGTGAGTATTACAAATATGATCCATTTCTGTTTCCTGAAAAAGATGATGAGTGTTCAAAACCGGTGTATACAATAGTCTTGTTGTATGGAGCTGGTCTTGCTGCATAAGTTGGCCAGAGGATATATTATCTCACCATATTTAATCATGTGATGTGATTTTTGTACAAACACTTTTGAGTAATTTATAATTCAGTGTTTTTTAAAATAAGCTTTCCCTATTAGAGCTAATGGGTGAAATATAATAGGATGAGAGATTCAGAAAGTGAGAGATTTTTAAGAAATCTCCAGTTTTTTTAAAGCGGCAAATCATACTAGTTTTGCAGTGTAAATTATTGCTGCTTTAAAAAAAACTGGAGATTTCTTACCAAATCTCTCACTTTCTGAATCTCTCCTCCTATTAAAATTCACCCAATGGCCTTTATTCAGATCTGATCGCAGTACAAATTTGTTTGGAAAATGGGCAAAACCATGTGCACTGCAGGTGGGGCAGATGTAACATGTGTAGAGAGAGTTAAATTTGTGTGATTTATTTTGTTTCTGTGCAGGGTAAATACTGGCGGCATTATTTTTACACTGCAATTTAGATTTCAGTTTCAACACACCCCACCCAAATGTAACTCTCTCTGCACATGTTACATCTGCCCCACCTGCAGTGCACATGGTTTTGCCCATTTTCCAAACAAATTTGTACTGCGGAAGAAGTGAATGAGATTAGGCCTTCTGTGTGCCTAGGCAGCCTGTAGGGAAGTACACCTAAATGATATCCCTAAAATATCAGATAATAACAAGATACAAAAACAGAGTGAGGGTGTTCCTTCCAAGTGGCGCCCTAGTAAGAAGAGTACGTCCCTATTTGTAAAGGAACGATCCTCTTCTCCGTGTGCGTAAGATAATGTAAAATACCACAATGCTCCTTCTGTTGGGAAGGGGATCCTCTTCTCCGTATCGGATAGACCAGCCAACAGATAATAGTGTTTTCCTTGGACCACCCGCAAGTACCAAATTTTCTCCCAGGTTATAGATACCGGAAAAAATGGATATAAAGTGGCACATAGAATAATACCATTTATTGAACAAAAAGCATAAAATAACAATATGTGAGGTAAACAATGGGCAATTACCAAGTTGTTGGAGAACTAGGATAAACAAAGTTCTCAAAAGCGCATGGAAAGGAAGGTAGGTACCCGGGATGTACCTCCACGTCCAGGCCAGTAGGTAATTGATCCAGTGTCCAGTCCTCAATAAAAGCTCCTGTTGCCTGTTGCTTGCCCTAGTGTGAAAACCATAGTAGCGTGCTGCACATTTTTTATATACATCCACTATAGGGGGCATGGCTGCAACATCATATGCATGGCTATCCTTCCCTGGCATGTACAAGCCATCAGAAACGCCATTGCACAAGTACACTACACTTGCTCCACTGCCATCGTGGCATCCATGCAAGAACATTCTGGGATGAAATCACATAAAGCTGATGACAATGAATGTGCATAAATATAAACACTTTACTGAATGCACGCAACTTTTCATAATATTTTCTTAGGTTTACATATAGTCTGGGGCGGGTTGCACCAGGCAACTCTTTTAAAAAGCAATTGAGCTGGTATCCCATGGCATGGAAGCCTTATCTGCGGTCAAGGGCCAGCTAGGTATAGCCTGTGCAGCCGCATCATATCATTATTTCCACTGTCTCCTGGGTAAAATGTTTTATTTGTCCACACCCACATTCAAATTATTCCAGCCCAGATTCAGAATAAGGAGCACAGAAGCCCAGACCAAGATTTACAGTGTGCCACTCGCACGCGCAACAAAAGAAGACCAGAAGCACATTGTCTAGAGCAGTGCAGGCTAGTCATGTAGTGCGTGATCCTCAGGCCTAACCTCCTCTGTGTGCTCCCCCTCCTCTCACACAACAATTATTTAGTAGAAATTACTGGATACATACTGTGATTGTTGGCCATTCATGGTTTCACAAACCGATGGTAAACCATGCACTTTCACTGACTGGTCCCAGGGTTAATCAGAACCTGCGGGTGAGCCATCATAGGTATCAGGTGTGGAGCTATGCTCAATTGCTGAGAGCTGCAGCTATGTGGAGTTCTTCTTTACTTGACCTCATGGGGCCACACATTGGTATCGCAAGCAGGATTAACACCGTGATATTTTGACTAATTTTCTATAGGATTTATATAGTCACAATTGTAAGGCAAAATTGTATTTGTGTGCACACCTCTAGAAGCTGTGTGAAGAGGTGTACTAGTGCACATGCACTGTGAAGAAGGCGAAACACTGTTAGGCCTGAGGAAGATCGGGTGCAAACTAGAGTGAGGCCGGACACCATAGTGATAGACGCTGAGAGTGTTGAGACATCAATGGTATAAACACTGAAAAGGCCGAAATACACAGCTGGAGAGAAATATTCAGCTGCAATAAATATTAGAACATTAAATAAACAGTCAAGAGAAAGACAAACAGCAAGACAGATAAAGAAACAGAAATAAAAGTAATATGTGAGGTAAAAGGGCAAGTTTGAAAATACAGCTTGGCAGATTGTCAGTGAGATGTGATGAGGTAAACATCAAAGAGAGATAAGAAGAAAAGTGGAAGATACAGATACAAGAGCAAGAGAGAGGATGGGCATGGTATTATGCCAACCAGTAATCTTGTGACAGAGACAAAAGGGCTGATTCTGCTACACACTTCTGTGACAGATTTAGGGTCCATTGTCACATCTGCAACTTTACACTAATCATATGGGGTTGGATTTAGGGGTGAGGGTGCTCCTTGGCTCAACAATAATGGTTGCCCCCCCCCAGCCTAATTTTTTATTTTGATGATAGACAATAGGCAGAGGGCTCCATCGGAACAGGCCGCACGAGCGCCTCGTGTGCACATACCCCATTCCTGAGGATGGTGGCAGCTGGGGGTTGGCGATTCTATCGCCAGGAGCAGCTCCGATGGGAGTTGCTCCATCTGTAGGTTTAATGAAGAAGTGGGTCTTGAGAAGAGGGCAGGTGGGAATGTAAAGAGAGATAAGGTCAGATATGTAATTGGGAGAGGAGTGGATGATGGCTTTGTAAGTGAGAGTGAGAAGCTTGATTTGGATTCTAAAGGGGAAGAGGAGCCAGTGTAGGAATTGTAAGAGAGAGGAGGTGCACATAGTATGTTTGGAGGGGAAGATGAGCTCGGCAGCAATTTTGAGGATGTGGTGAGAGGCGTTTGTCAGGGAGGCCAGAAAGAAGGAGATTACAGTAATCTAATCTGGAGATGACCAGTGAGTGGATGAGGATCTTTATAGCATCCTGGGTGAGAAAGGGTCTGATCCTGGAAATTTTTTTGAGGTGCAAACTGCAGGACTGTGGCTGGTGCTGAATGTGTGGTTTAAAGATGAGGGAGTATGATTAACACCAAACAAGCGTACTTAGGGTCTAGAGGAGATATTGTGGGAAGGGATGTTATGCAGGAGGGTGGTAAAATGATCAGCTCAGACTTAGACATGTTTAAAAAAGCACTGGAACATATAAGAAGAGATAGCAGAGAGATAGTTGGAAATACCTGTAAGGAGAGAGAGAGAGAAGAGAGGTATATTGGAAGCCAAATTAGTGAATAAGCTCACTTAGAGAACACGTATAGATGAAGAAAATGAGAGGACCAGCCTTGGGGAACACCTACAGTTAGTGGAAGTATTTTAAGGTGGAGTCATGAGAGGTGACAGAGAAGGACCATAGGTTGGAAGATATCCAGGTGAGAGCAGTATCAAGGGACCAAGGGAGTGATGAATTTGCAGAAGGATGTGCGGTCCGTTCGGCCAGCTTCTTACCGCGTACGGACGGAGTTGCCGATCCCTATGAAAGGCAGGGTTTCGCACGCACGGTCCTGGCCGCATATTCGGATCCGGCCGCACCGATCAGAATAAGGCCCCAAGTGATGATGTGCGGTTAAGGAGTTTAGAGGTGGAGGATTCTATTGAGATATCAATTGGGATGTTGAACTCATCTAAAATAATGAAGGGAATGCCAGAAGAGAGGGAGGTTGTGAGCCAGGAAGCAAAGTGATCAAAGAATTTGGTGTAAAATGGCAGCAAGACAGTAAATGACAGCTACTCGATAGTGCAGTGCCAGATTAAGCCTATGGGGGGCCCGGGGCACTTTAGACAGGGGGCCCCCCTTGCACATGTCATTACTGGCCACAAACTGCATGGGAGAATAGTACATATTGGTGAATGGGTAACTGCATGGGATATATATATATATACTCTCTCTCTATATATATATATATATATATATATATATATATATATATACACACACATATACATACTGTACATGCAAAATGAAAAGCCTGTGTTTGTCCCTTTGCACTTTACTCTGTAGGACTGTAGTAGACCTCCCAGACTCAGTGCTGCTTCTGATTAAAAATCCTCCCATGACTTGGCTGCTGCTGCTCTCCTCCATGGGCCTGAGAAGCATGTAATGAGCTCCACCATCCAGAGCTCAGCACAAACCTCAGCCTTTGCCCTCTTGTGAAAAGTGTCATGGGACTTAGTCAGTCAGTGTGCCTTGGCACCTGATGCTCAGCAAAGAGGTGGGCCCTAGGGTACTGACCCCCCCCCCCCCCCCTTTGCCCCCCCCCCCCCTTTAATCCAGCCCTGCTATAGTGAACAGATTGGAAAAGGCTTATGACATGAACCTCAAATGTAGACAATGTAACGGCTGGTTCTGCGGTTATGGGTTGATAGGAGTAACTGGCGGACAGATGGACCATAACACCACCACCTTGTCAAATGCCAGGCTGGGGTGTGTGTGAATGTGAGGCCCCCAGCAGAGAGAGAAGTAGTGTCAAGGGGGAGGGGGGATCCAGGTTTCTGTAATGGCTAGGGGATTCAGGTAGTTGGAGATAAAGAGGTCATGGGTGGGGACCAAGTTGTAACATACAGATCTGGTATTCCAGAGGGTACAGGAGAGACACATCCTTGCTGCCCTCTGGGATCAACATCTTGACCATCGTGACTGTGCTTCCACCAGAATGCCTCTGCCTGTCAATCAAACTATACTTCACTGCGATCACAGGACCCGTTCTACACGTGTGCAGAACATAAGCAGGTTCCAGATAATTGCGAAATTGCTGTATTAATCGCATAAGAGATCAGTACTGAATAGGGCCACTGTCCCTAGTTTTTGATTGTTAGAGCTATTTATGCTATAAAAAGTGCTGTATTTGTCATCTGTTTCTTTTTTATGCTCACTTAATAATTTAAAGACACTGGAGAATAATTCATTGCATTAAATATTTAGGTAACTGAATTCTGTGATGAAAGTAACCATAATATTGAGGCTCCAAATCTGCAAAATGAAAAATGTAGTTACAAAAGCACATGGGAAGTTATCATGAACTCCACCGATATAATTTCCACTCCTCCAAGACCTGGATTCAGCATTCCTGATCCGACCTTCACTCTGCTGCAGCCTTCTGAAAGAATACTGACTTTAGTGCTCGATGTCTCAGGAAGTATGGGAAGCGTAAGTGTTCTCTATGTATAATGTATAAAATGCTCAATGTATTATTATTATTCACAGTTTCTTACTGTATATAGCGCATACATATTCTGCAGCACTATACAGAGAGTACAGTATTTGAACATTCGCATCAGTCCCTGCCCCAGTGGAGCTTACAATCTATATTCCCTACCACATATACACGCACACAGACATTCTTGGGTTAATTTTGTTTCGAGCCAATTAACCTACCAGTATATTTTTGGATTGTGGGAGGAAATCGGATGTACCCAGCGTAAACCCACGCAAGTACGGGAAGAATATACAAACTCTGCACAGTTAGAGCAATGGTGGGAATCGAACCCATGACCTCAGTGCTGTAAGGTAGTAATGCTAACCATTACACCATCCGTACTGCCTCTGCACGTCTATATAACATGGTTACCTACCTGACCCTCTCCTTCAGGGAGAAAATATTCTGTTCCTGGACTTCCCTGGTAATGTATGATTGCCATCACCTGTGGTGAGCTTGGTAATTGATAAGAAAGGTGTCTCACCACAGGTGCTGGCAATCATACATTACCAGCGAAGTCCAGGAACAGAGCATTATCTCCCTGAAGGAAAGGGTCAGGTAGGCAACCATGCTATATACTGTACATATGAAGTGACTAAATAACTCACCCAAATCTAACTCTCTCTACACGTGTAAAATGTGCCCCACCTGCAGTGCACATAGGCCCTTATTCTGGTTCACTCTCAAGGACAAATTCCTTCTCAAATGGACAAAACCATGTGCACTACAGGTGGGGCAGATGTAATATGTGCAGAGAGATTTAGATTTGGGTGAGTTCAGGGCCGGTGCAAGGCACCGGAGCGCCCCAGGCGAGTCGGGGTGGGGGCGCCCCGGTGCCGGGGGGGGGGGGGGTACCTGTCCTGCGGCACTGTGTATTTAAATCTGGCGGCGGAGGCAGTGGGGGTCCCTGCAGTCCATTAGAAATCACGAGCGCTATCCGCCAGCGCTTCTAGTGTGAAAACACTGGCAGCACGCTGATTGGCTGAGATCAGCGTGCGCCGTGCTGCCAGAGTTTTCATACTAGAAGCGCTTCCGCATAGCCCGGCGGATAGCGCTCGTGATTTTTAATGGACTGCAGGGACCCCCGCTGCCTCCACCGCCAGATTTAAATACACAGCGCCGTAGGACAGGTAACCGGGCGGCAATGCCTAGATTTGCCTAGTGGTGGCGTCGGCCCTGGGTGAGTTATTTTGTTTCTGTGCAGGGAAAATACTGACTGCTTTATTTTTACACTGTAATATAGATCTCACTTTGAAGTAAAACCCCACCCAAATCTAATTCTCTCTGCCCCACCTGCAGTGCACATGGTTTTGTCCATTTGAGAATGAATTTGACTTTGTGAGATAACCAGCATCACCCTCATAGTTTTTCCCATTAGAGAAAGATTTTGCTGCTGGGATCCATGCTGCATCAGGTCTTGACTACGGTAATTAGTGCACATAGATTTGGTGACTTAGCAGACAGGAACAAATAATCCAGCCCACTATTACAAAGTACCATAGCCCTAATTAGTCTAGATTTTAGAGGTAGGTACTTAAATAAATGATATTCTAATTTGTGTATCTATTTTTGCAATTTTGTGAATCATACCTGAATACCTCCCAACATGACCCTCTCCAGGAGGGACACAATGGCCCTTATTCTGATCGGTGCGGATATAGCCGCGTGCATTCGGCCCGCCGATGTTTTGTGTCTGCGCATGTGCAGAGGCGTCTCTGCGCATGTGCGAGCGGGGCGTACGGCCAAATCCCGCATGATATGTGAACACTCCGAACAGGGGGTGGAGAGGGGCGTGAAGGGCTATTTGGGCTCATTACCATATGCATACGCCCCGCGTTTCGTGGGAGTTCCCATGAAAACGCAGGGCGTACGTATGGTAATGCGGCCGTGACGCACGTGTAGGGGGCGGACATATGACATCGCCGGATGCCAGCTGCCCTCCCAGATCCCTGCTTTTGCACGGAAAAATGTCCGTGTGGTCTGAGGTTGCGAGTGCTGGTGGAGCACTCGGTCCTGCATTCGATGGTCTGCGACCATCGAATGATGGGGGAGGTTCCCTTAGATGGAGGAGGCGTATTCCGTGAAAAATACACGTACGGTCCGTTCGGACAGCTTCTTACCGCGTACGGACGGAGTTGGCGATCCGTATGGAAGGCGGGGTTTCGCACGCACGGTCCTGGCCGCATAATCGGCTCCGGCCGCACCGATCAGAATAAGGGCCAATGTTCTGTTCCTGGACTTCCCTCTTAATGTATGATTGCCATCAACTGTTTTAAACAGGTTAATGATAAGAAAGGTGTATCACCACAGGTGATGGAAATCATAAATTAAGAGTAAAGTCCAAGAATAGAGCAATGTGTCCCTCCTGGAAAGGGTCATGTTGGGAGGTATGTACCTGTCAGTTTGTCAACCAAAAAAGTCCCAGTATAGAATGAGGCAACTCATTTAAACGGCTCTGTTGCTTACAGTTTAATAAATAAATATATAATACAAAACAAGGACATGGGAATAACAGAAAATATAAAAAGTACAAAAGACATCCTGGGCTGGCTGACTTTAAGCTATTGTAGGCAAAGCACCATAATCCAGTCGTCATCGAATAGTAATAATCAACCCTAAACTTGTTAACAACAAGCAAATGGGCTGCAAAAATCAGCATGTCCCCATGTCAGCCAGTACTGTGCTAAAAGTAAAAGGTGCTTAGTTTCTCCTTTTCATCAGCGACCAGAGATGGTCGTTGATGAAAAGGAACCTCTGCCGTCGGTTCTTTTATTTACTGTGTGTTGCAATCAGCAGGGTCAATGGCTGGAGAGGCACTGGTTAGTAATATCACAAGCCAGATTACTACACATAAAAAAATATTAGATTAATACAAATATTATTTTATTATATAGAATAATAGAAAGTTTATATTATAACATATATATATATATATATATATATATATATATATATATATATATATATATATATATATATATATTGTATTATTATTATAATTTTTGTAGTAAAAATGGGAGTATGACAGGTAAAGTTTTGCCTCTCCTGCTTGTGGCTACTGTTCATTATATTTGGATAACTGCAACTGCAAAGTCTTCATTTCCATTTTCTAATCCTTAGATTGAGCCCTATCAATATATCTCCCCCGTGTGTACGCACCTTCAGAGCAGCCGCTTTATATTTAGCTGCAATCTCACCGACGTCCATGAAATCATAAGCTATTACATAAACCACCATGTCACACAATTAAAAAGTTAATTATCATGGTCTGTTGTCCAAATGGAAAATAATATACCGATTTTTTTTCTTTATATTCCATTATATTTAAAAGGGAAAAGGAACCTCACTCGCAGTCACATTGATCGAATACAAAGGTTACATACCATTTTCATGTTGGCAGCTTTTTTGGTCAAGTCCTGGTACTTGCTCATTTGCTTTATTCACTTAAAGTTTGCATACCCTCACTATCCACGTCGGCGTGAAGTTGAGAATAGAATAGTGTGGCGAGCGCAGCGAGCCACCGAGCCCGAAGCGTGGCGAGGGGACGCGGATACGTTCACAGGTAAACGCGTCCCTTCGCGGGCTTCACAGGTATCCGCATCCCCTCGCGGGGCTCGCATGCGATTTTTTTGCCCGCATGCGATGCGACCGACGCAATTTTTTTACCTGCGATGCCCAAGATCATGATCGGTGTGGCCGTGCTAGGAAACAAGTACCGGGTGATCTAATGATTTGGAGAAAGAGAATAGCTGGCAGTTTTAAAAAACATTTTTCATTTTATACATGACATGTATACAAAGGCAATGCGTTGAATATGGTGAGTGGCCGGCGCAGGGGTTAAACAGCGAAGGTTGCTTGTTTTCGGCGATCCCCGCCATTTAACCCCGTCGCCGGCCGCATTGAATACGGACCAATGAGTCTGCAGATGCATACAGGTATCTCAGCCAAATAGGCGACATTAAAAGGATTAGGATTTGTTAATTATTTATTAATTCATTAATTTATTTATTTATTTATTAATCTACATTTACAGGTTGAGTATCCTTTCTCCGTTATCTAAATAATACAGAAAATCATACTTTCCAGAAAGTGGGGGAAAAAAAATTCTTGCTAAAAATCTACTGTGGACATCTGTAACAGCACTACTGGGGACATGATATATAACTGGCACTAAATATGTGCAAGAAAAGTATTGCTTGTCATTCAAATTCAGTGCCTGAGCTGGTACACAAACTTTGTTTCATGTTTTGAAACCTTGTTTTATGCACAAATAAAATATATTTGTGTGTATTTCATGTGTTTGATGTGCTTGTACAACATAAATGCAAAATACAGTATCTCAAGATACATAATTGAAATATAAAAATATCCTGAAATACAGAATAATATGTTATCCAAAATTCTTCTGGTCCCAAGCATTTTGGATAAGCAGAGCCAGATTAAGGTCTAAATGGGCCTGGAGCTGAAAATGATCAAGGGCCTATTACAGTATGTGCAATAATAGGTGTTGTGGCCAGCACCTAATAATGTGGGGGGCTTGGCCAGTGTTCTGGTTGGGTGGTCTGCTCATGGGTGTGTCTCTATTTGTGTAACTACTTTCAACTAATTACATATGCCTGGAAAAGGCAGGGGGCTGGAAGTGGAAAAATGCAGGGAGATATATTGGCGGGTGCCCTCCAAAGGTGCACTCACAGGATGCTGATGTCCTCAAAATTTACACCATAATGCCCATTGCATGTTAAGCCACACAGCATAATGTCCATTACGTACAGTATTATGCCAAACACCATAATGCCTATTAAAAATTATGCTACATAAGTGCTGCTTACCTATATGCTAATTGCCAGGGGTTCCATGCTCATTGACAGGGGTTCCATGCTCATTGTCATGTGGTATTGCATGCTCATTGCCAAGGGGGAATACTTGCTTGCGGTAACTGGGTGACAGCCGTCGCCGGGCAGAAATGATAGCCATTGACAGCCGGACAGAGAGCAGAAGGCTGCCTGGCTGTTTTCAGAGCAATGCAGGTCCCGGCTATTTGAAATAATACCCCTTTCACACCAGAAAATGCAGGGATTTACCCGGGCTGGCCCCTATTACACCAGCCTAGTTCCTGCATTTTCTGGTGTGATGAGAGAAAATAACCCCCCTCCCCTTTAAACAACCAGCTATATCTTTGGAACCAACTGACCCATTTACATGTGGGCTTCGAATGATTTTCAAATGATTTTGGTCCTGTGAAACTGGGCCATTTGGTTCCAGAGAAATCTGTCCTCAAACAACATGAACAGCCATAAAATTACATTTCAGAAATGAAAAAATCGGTTTACCCGCAATATCTCTGGAAACAAAGAACCCATATGGACCAACTTGGTATCAGATTGAAGGTCCAGCAATTTGGGTTAGACTGAGATCAACCTCGAGCTTCTGTGATGCCGCTGGAACCAGGTGGGGTCGGAATTAGCGGGTCTCATGTTATCCTATGGGGAAAATGTTCCAGCTTTGCCTGGCGGTATCTCCTGTTCCCGGGTGGGGGTGTGTGTGTGGGGGGGGGGGGGGGGTGGCTAGCAACGCGGGGCTGGGCTTGTTGGAAAGCCCTGACACTCAGCTACAAAATGGGCCTATTTGGAGAGTGGGCCTGGAGCTGTAGCTTCATCAGGCCCATTGTTAATCCGGCCCTGTGGATAAGGGATTCTCAACCTGTAGTGCTTTTATACAGCCTTTTTCAGAGGATTTGCTCCCTGCTCTTTCTGTAGCCACTTTCCAAGCAAAATAACTATTAATATCTATCTATCTATCTATCTATATATGTGAGGTTCACTTAAATGGTATCGTTTTGGAAGCTTCCATGTATGGGTGATTATGTGATTTTCTTTAATAGTTATTACGCTATTGATGTAACCCAGCTGTGCTATGTTCTGGTTTGCATTGAATTGGACATTAAACATTATATATTAGATTTTATGGTGTGATTATCAATACATGCCAGGCTCCAGGCTGACATATTGTTTTTGTATACCTATCACTACTGTACATGGCTTACTGTTAAATAAATATATAGTGAATAATTTCCAAAATATCATTGGTATTTGTAATTCTGTTCTCAAAATAATATTTCATTCACTAATTTCAGAATAATCGCATTGAACGGTTGTACCAGGCGGCAGATGTTTTCCTTATTCAAATCATCGAGACAAATTCTTTTGTTGGAATGGTCACGTTTTCAAACTCTGCATCAGTCAGTTCCCAATTAGTCCAAATAAGAAGTGATGCAGAACGCAAGCAGCTAAAAGCTCTACTTCCAACAATAGCAAATGGAGGAACACATATATGTGAAGGGATCCTGAAAGGTATTGAGGTAATATAAATGTATTGCATTATACGCCTGTGCGACTGAGTCCAGATTCCATTGAAATGATTTTTACATATGGCACAAGTCATCGCAGGTGATGCATAGCCAGAGGCTTACTCTGTGCCTGCGATGAAAACAGCCATATTCGGGCTGGAGCTGATGTCACAAACCCTCCCCTAAGCTGGCTTGGCACGCCTGCATTTTCCACGACACTCCCAGCCTTTCCTAGACACACCTAGCATTTTTTGCGTGCACGTCTGCATTGTTCTTAGTGGGTACGCAAAAGTCATGTGATGCAATTAAAATGTAAATATCACGGTCTTTTCTCTTTTCAAACAGAGCAGGGTATATTTAAACAGTTCACAGTTCAGGGTTGTCACGGCAATTACCTTTCTTTCCTTATTCTCCTCTGCTCTCTCCTGCACTATCTTCATATCAATTACATCAGCTTAAAGCGGTGCAGCATTTCAATTCAGCATGACTCTCCTATGCAGCATAAACAATGCGGTTGCAGCAATACAAACATATTTACTTCAGTGGTGAAAACAGCATAATCAATGATGGGGCAGCATTCCATCACCTACCCTCGCAGTTTTCTAGGAATCAGTAATGCATCTGTTGCACTCTGAGATGTGTCTTCTCTAGCTTATTCCATGGGATCTCCTCCAGACGCTTCTAAAGGTGCGTACACACGTACAGATTTTCTGTCTGATCTATCTGGTGGGAACAAAAACCTGGAAATGTATGGGAGCAACTGACAATCAAAAATTTCCACCCAAATGCAGGAAAACAGAAAAAAAATACATGCTTTGATAAATTTGTTATATCAGAATGTTTAAACAATTTGTCTGACTGATCACTGTCTGTTTTCAAGTGTTTGGGAACAATTTTTTGATTGTCACTTGCTCCCATACATTTCCAGGTTTTTGTTCCCACCAGATAGATCAGACAGAAAATCTGTATGTGTGTACGCACCTTAACATGGGGACCTCAGCCTAGCGTGGTTTTCCTTACCACTTACCCATGACGTCCTGCTTCCAAAGACTCACATCTCCTTTTCTACTGTCAGGATACCCCTTGAAAGTGGGGATCCCCTGTTCTGCTGAAGCCTTCCTCCTTGTTGCTGCTATCTCCCACATGCTGCTGTCCTCCTTCTCTTTGACTTGGGGGTTGTGGACTGCCATGCCTGTTATACACAGCCCCAGGCCTAGCCTCCATTGCTCGACTCTAGCCAGTGTTCATCTTGTCTTCTGAGTGTCCTGTGTGTTCTGTCCCTGTTTCTCTGTTCTAAGGTTTTTTTTCCTGTCCTAAAATCCTCACATCCTGTCCATCCCCCTTACACCCCGTTCTCACTGCTAGGCAAATTCCCGGGTCTGCCATGTTGACCCCGTTTGTATTTTAACAATTTAACAGTGTCAACCTGTGCAAAATTCCCGGGTCTCCAACCCTGCTTTTTACCCGTGTTTCAGATCTGGGTATGCAGACACGGATTGGCCCGTTCACACTGCAAAACAAAAACTGTGTTAAAAGGCATATTACCGGGTAGAACTGCTTCACCTTGGAATTTGCCTTAGCAGTGAGAACGGGGGTCCATCACTGCAGTTCCCGGCATTAAAATGCCGGGTAAAAGCCGGGTATTTTACACAAGCAGCGTGAACACGGTATTACCTGTCCTCAAATTTTCACATGCTATCCATCCCTGGCAACCTCAGGAATGTGGTTCTGCAAGTTAATAAAATTCCCCCACTAATTGATAAGAATCAACTGGCTTTTTGAAACTTTTTAATATCTCTTAACGCCTGCCATCCCTGCAGCTCACCATAAGGCTCCATTATCACATTAGCACTCCCATTAAATGGCCAGTTACCAAGCCCAGATGCATACTTCCTGTCACTCTCCTTGCGAACATCCAGTGATCAGAAAAAGTTTGCAGGAGTTCATCACAGCCAGGTAAGCGCGCACGCATTGCATCCCATATGCATGCGCACTTCATCTATAATTGGCCACCATGTGAATTCACAGACATGCGTTCAGGTCTGAACCGGAACCAAAGTCTTGCAAGCATTTCCCCCCATTAAATGAAAAGTTCATCATTTAGAAAATAACCATGCACATTCAAATAATGACTGTTTTTTCCATTTAAATGTTACCTGAATTGGTTCAGATTTTAAAAATGTATTTTTATTGTTTTTTATGTTAAGTAATTGCATATTTTCCACATATTGCTATATCTCTATTCTCTTTGCTGTGATGGTTGCCCAGGTAAATCAAAGACACTCTGGTTCAGCAGCTGGCACTGAAATTCTATTACTATCAGATGGAGAAGACAATTATGACACCACACTTTGTTTCCCTCAAATACTTAGCAGTGGAGTAGTAATTCATGTCATATTCCTGGGATTTAATGAAGACAAAAACCTTAAAGAAATTGCAGAAGTTACAGGTACATTTTCACACTTTTCCAAATAGTTTAAAGGACCATATACACTGGGTGATTTTGCCCAGCGTGTATGGACAACAAGGATGTGGCAAATCGCTGGGCTGAAAATCGCAACTTTTGCCCTTCTGAGCGATTTTTCCTGAGGAGGATGACTTTCCATAGCACGACGCTATGGAAAGACGTCCACCCTGTTTGGTAATACCAGCAGATGAGCGGTGGCCACCAGCGATGGTGCGGGAACTCGCATCAGCAATCACCGCTTATCGCTGCCCCGTACACACTGGGCGGCTTTTGAGCTGAAAGCCGCTCAAATGAGGAAACCGAGCTGCTTTCAGCTCAAAATCGCCGAGTGTGCATAGTATATAGGCCTTAAGTATAAAACTTATTTATAGGAAGGATTAAGGGCCTAATTCAGACCTTATCGCTCATCTGCAAATTACTGCCAGTAGTTAGCCACTACCCAGACAGTGTGAAAACTGATACAGGCTGATCGAGGCTGGACGCTTCCCCTAAAATGCCTGGGCACTCCTTCGTTTTTCTGACACTCCCTGAAAACGGACGGTTATCACATCCAAACACTGGCTTTCTGTAAGTTAAATTGTGAGTGGATTGCAATTAGATATTTTTGCTATTTCATTTGTCATTTGGGCTTGCAATGATACATATGCAGGTTTAGTTGTTCCGGTAATCGCATGGACAGCATTCAGGTCTGAATATCCCCTTAAGTCTTAGCTTAGAATGTATATAATTATAGTTTGTTTTGTTAACCACATCTCCTCCTTCCCTGTTCCTATTATCCCAGCTAACTCTGCCCTCCCCTGCTTTCCTATTGGCTCCGAGTCACATGCTCCATTGTGTACACACAGCCTTGGATGTTTAACCCCTTACCGCCGCAGCCTGTTTTTGCCTTCCTGACAGAGCCCTTTTTTTCAAATCTGACATGTATCACTTTATGTGGGTATAACTTTTTATTGCTTTTACTTATCCCAGTGATTTTGAGATTGTTTTCTCGTGACACATTGTACTTTAAGTTAGTGGTAAATTTTGGTCGATACAGTCTGTTTTTTTTTGTGAAAAATACCAAAATGTCATAAAAAATTGGAAAATTTTGCAATTTGCAAAATGTTAAATTTTCTGCTTGTGAGACAAATAATCATACCACTCAAAATAGTTAATAACTAACAAAGACCATATGTCTACTTTATGTTTCCATCATTATTTCAACCTCCTTTTATTTTTTTTGGACACTAGGGGGCAGCAGAGACAAAATTATACACAGAACACCGAAAACGCTGCAATTGGCTGTTCACATTTGAACAGCCAATCGCAGCGATCGCCGATGGTGGGGGCATCGCTGCCCCCCCTGGGCCACGAGGGAAGATGTCTGCTGTCAGGGACAGCAGCCATCGTCCCTCTGTCACCGCGTCTATAGACGCAGTGTCAGTTTAAAGTCATGACGTACATTTATGCCATGCGTCGGGAAGTACATCCCGGCCATGACGTAAATGTACGTCAAATGTCGGGAAGGGGTTAATTCACTCCTTTCCTATGGCAGTCATTGCGTTGTTCTTTTTGAAACAGCTCAAAGCTAAAACCAAACGCTGAGTATCCATGTGATAGCAATTAATGATTGTGTGTCATGAACTATATGTTCTAAAGTGATTCACCTTTTTTATATCCATTTAATGTAATAATATTAAATTGTTTTTAATATTTTTTGAGAACCTGTATTGTCAACTTCTTTACAGCCAGCGCTGGCACATCTTTCTATTTATGGTTTATAGTTATGATGCTTTATATTAGTCCAGTGTACTCATAGTGTGCTTGGCAACATGTTGCTGAAAATGTGATTGCTGACACTGTGATTGATGGCAATCATAAGAATCAAAAGAGGGCACAAATGAGGTTCAAAGAGAAAGTAAGTCATTGCTAGATTGAGTAGTACATGCCCTTCCCACTAAACTCCACACAGGCATAAGCATTCATCCACACTTACACCACTTATCTATGAAATAATGACGCGTACAACTGAATTGGGCTTAAAGGGGACGGCTTATTTATTTTGAGCAGGGGGGCCTATTTGAAACAAACTAAAATTTTACATCCCTGCTCTAACTAAGGTGGCGGGCAACAATGGATGATGTAGTCCTTTGCTTGGACTTTACCAATTGCAAGCTCGAGGGGGGAGTGCGTCACTTACGCCGACCACTGCAGTGCGTGCTTGCTGTCGCTCGATGCATCTTTATGGCAATAAAACACATCAGCTGGTAAAATAAAAAAGTAATGAAAATAATAAACTCCGGATCCAAGGGCCTCCTGCCCTTTTGCCTAGGACCGGCCAACTGCCAGCGTCCTCGGCAACAGAAAACTTTATATGCAGACTTTTCCCAAAGGGCCATCTGCCCTTAAGGCCAGGGGTTGACCATCTGCCTCTGCCCCTGACTTCGCATATATCACTAAGGCAGAGCTCACCACTCTGCCCGATCCAGATAAATTTGGGCCACCAGCCCTGACACACAAAATGTCCGCAAAACTTTGCCTATCCGAAGTAAAATGATTGTTAAGGTCCAGAATTGGGCCCACCTGGATCGGTGATGCCCACATCTCGACACCAACCACCAGCTACCTGTAAATACCGCTAGAAATTAAACTACCGCTCTTTCTGCCAAAATAAGCCGACAACAATTAATTAGTAAAACCGCTAAAGAAAATTTCCTATAACTAAAATTTCAACTAATAATTGGGGCGGGAGGGAGGGCAACGACTCAAGAAGAAAGAGGCAGAAACTGCTGGAAGCAGGGATCATCTATCCAACAATCCACACCTCTGACTTCAAACCAGCCTATCAACATTCTTTATGCAAATCAAGCCACCTGCCAATCAAGCAAGCCAAGCCCCAGCCCAACTCCAGTGTGCAAGCTAAGGATTACTGCTAAAACCTGGTGAGTTTATGCTGCTTTCAGTCAGACAAGCTGCCTTCTACAGTCTTTCTATAAGTGGCCATTGGCACAGAAGAAGTCATGTAGTGAGAGGGGATTGACAGAGAGCGATTCACCTTTTTTATATCCATTTAATGTAATAATATTAAATTGTTTTTTATATTTTTTGAGAACCATGTATTGTCAACTTCTTTACAGCCAGCGCTGGCACATTTTTCTTTTTATTCTTTCTCAATATTAGGGCCTGACAAACCCTCTGCCAGCAGCTGTTGATCGTGCACTACACTTTATTTTCTCTTTATTTCATAACTGTAAACCATACTTAAAGATATTATGGCTGCCCTATCGGGGAGGAGGCACCCAGATTGGCATGGCGGGAGTAATACAGGGGCCTGATGGAGGGGGGTGATGCTGGGTGAGTGGCAGGGCATGGGACATGTCTGCAAAATCTCACCATCAAGGACCCAGACTTACAGGCATTGTGAGGCATCCCATTGGAATTGCTATGCGCTCTATGTTAATGCAGAAGCGGCCACCCCCCACTTCCTCCACCACAAATTTTGGCACTCCTATTCAGCTAAAAATCTGTACTCAAACCTCAGCTCACTGCCCTAGCAGTGCTAGAAATGGCGGCAGCAGCATCAATCACATCCACGGCTCTCACAGGATCTCCTCTTCCCAGCCCTACCTCAATGATGCCAGCAATCCCAGCAGGCAATGCTGCTCCCACAGTTCCCGGGAGGGATATCATAAGACCTTGCACGGCCCCATCCCAGTGCAATCTATTGTGCCAGGGTTACATCCCACCAGGATCCAGCGCTCTAGGCTGCAGCCTAATCAGCCTATTGGTTAATCAGGCCCTGGCTATGTAAAAACGTCACACAAGCAGCCTATGCTAATTAAAATTATATTCAGCATGCCTATATTCAATGCTATACATAGCGATGCGATAAAGAGCTATTTTCATGGGAAATTGCACAAAAAGACACCGGCCTTGGTCAACACTTAATACTAGGCATGAGTAGAATGGCTGTTTAACATGCCTGCAGCAATAATGAGAGAGGACATATCTGTACATTTGCAAGATATGTAGTTTGCAAATGTATAGTTTAATATTGTATAACAAGATAAGCTATGGCATTTCCCATATAATATACATATGGTCTAATATGGATAGGAAATAATCAATGACAAAGATAGGGAAGGTTACCCCATACAATAGAAGGGAACCGAAAGCCAAGAGATTCGCAAGCTTCCCATTTGAAATTTATGCAAGGAAACACGAGCATGAATAATATACAGTAGTTCTTTCTTATTGATTACAGAAATATTTATGTAAAAAAAAAAATAGTTACCATAACAAATTTGAGGACAAACTTTGATTTCACATCATTCAAATATGTCAATTAATATTTCTAATCCAAAGACAGTATCGCTTACTTGTAAATTGACAATAATATTAATTGAGAATGATGAGTGATCTGCTATTATTAAGTAAATATGAGAATTAAATATTTAAAAAAATAAGACTTAAAAGCAACAAGTGATACATTCAGTAGTATATCATAATTCTGTACAGTATCAACAAAATAGAAAACTGTAACAATGAAGTACAGAACTGAATCCATGTAATACAGTCTTTTCTTTCCAGGTGGAAATACACTTTTAGCCACAGATAATGTAGATGCAAATGGTTTGATTGATGCATTCAGTGCAATTTCATCTGGAAATGGAGATGTTACACAACAGGCCATACAGGTACATTTTCAGCAAATATTTTCAACTGAATGTTGTTAAGATTGTGCTTTATAAACATTATTAAAGATTTTTATTTCCCAGTGCAGGTACAGTATATACAGTACGCTCATAATATACGTAGGGAGTAGACAACTGTGGAAATCCAGTCACGATGCATCCAGCTCAGCAGTAGCATCTGTGTCAGAGATAAGAAGTTATAGAATAGAGACACAAAGAGATAGCATAGATACTGGCATGACAGCAGTAGTAATAAATGTCCCATTACTATATTTGTGCACAATATAATAATGTAGCAAAGTATCATATATACTAAAAAACATAATATGTAATGCAAGCTGCATGTTCAATGTAAAATGTAATTAAAAACTATTTGAATTCAAACCATAAATATAATTAATCTAAATGTACATATTTGTTGTTTAATAATTGAATCTGATCCTAGTTCTTGTAACGGGAGCTGGATGCTGCACCTAATGTTACAGTGCAGCACCGGACTCCTGTCAGTGAGCATTTTGTGATGTGGTAGTTGAATACATTGCAAGATTGTATTAAAAGTTGCATCACAGGACAAAACTTGCAAGAAAACCCTGTTCCTTTGAATATTCTCACCCCATTTTTTGGGGTGGGGATCATTTGGCCTACAGCATGATGGTCGACAGTCATTAGTTTGACACCATTAGGTCGTCATGGGAAAAGGTTGACATCGGAAAAGGTCAAAATTTCATTAGTTTGATAGGTCATTAGTTTGACAGGTCATTAGTTCGAAAGTGTCTAGGTCGACAGTCAAAAGGTTGACATTTTCACAGTTTTTTGACCCGAATGTCAACACAGTCAACATGGACACACTTTAAAGTGCACCTCATCCCCTCGCTGCGCTCGCCATGCTTCGGGGACGAAGCCTCGCTGTGCTCAGCACACTATTTTATTCTCCCACCATGCCCTAGTGGATGGTAGGGCATGAAATACTGCCTGTCGGCTCAAAAAACAGGGAAAAACCCCATGTCGACATTTTTGACTGTCAACCTAGACACTGTTGAACTAATGACCTGTCGAACTAATGACCTTTCGACCTACTGTAGAACCATGTCTACCTTTTCCCATATTGACCTACAGTAGACCCATTTCGACCTTTTTCCATGTCGACCTAATGGTGTTGACCTAATGATTGTCAACCATCATGCTGTAGACCAAATGACCGCATCCCATTTCTTGGGTATTTTCCCCAAAAAATTTGCAAAAAAATGCCCTGAGAATTTATCTGCGCATGCACTCGTTTCTGTACCCCTCCTTGTTCCCTCTCTACTCTCCTCTTCTCCTTGATGTGTTTACTCCAAATATCCCCCTATATGCCCATCATTAAGCCTATACAACTTCCCCATATGCCACTCTCCCATCTATAATAGAAGAAAAAACCTTGCACACTGCATGCAGAGATCGGTGGAATTCTTGTCTACAGTATGAGCCGATCAGCTGATGTGTGCGGACATCTATGGTGTACTGAAAGTCCAGGATGGCAAAGAAGGAATTTAGCATGCTTGTGAATTTTATTTTTATTATTTTTTATTATAATGATTATTTAGTTTCTGTGATCAGCCGGTGTTCTATTTAGACACACAGGGGCAGACGTACTAAGTCTTGGAGAATGATAAAGTGAAGTGAGATAAAGTACCAGCCAATCAGCTCCTAATTGTCATGTTTAAAAAAGAAAGAAATTGGCAGATTATCTGGTACTATTTATTATGTTATAATTTTCCACTCTCCAAATCTGAGTCAATTTTTCCCACAGGCTGATAACAGGAGCTAGCTCTGGGCCCTGTTCTACTTGCCATTTGAATATGGCATTATTATTGCAATGCTCCCTCTGGTCTTTTTTACAATATAACATTAGTCTATTTGAACAGATTAAATTTCCCTTCACAGATATGTGAAATGCGATCTGCTTAAAAAAGGGGAATTTAAGGGCTTGGAGGATAATCCTGTGCATTCTACAGCAAACGTCCATTTATACAATAGAATGATACTAAAATAATATAGAAATGGTGTGGAAATACCAGTATTTACATTAATTTAGTGGAAAATATAATGATAAATGTGCTCTTAACTGATGGGACTGTGGTTTCACACTTGCCAGCGTGTCCAAGCAGTTAATGTTTGCAAAGGCTTGCTGGAACTTGTTGTTCAACAATAGCATTTAAAGTTTATTTTACTTTTAAAGGGAAAAAAATGTTTTATGGGACAGGATGCACTAACGTGTAAATGCAGGGGTTTTACCGCATTTCTGTATTTTCTAACCCCCCTCCGCCAGATCAGCGCTGCAGAGGTATAGCCAGCTTTTGCTGGTGATCCCCTGTTGAAGCCTTTGGGCTTCTGTCCACAGCGCTGCGTGAGGGATCCCTCCGAGCATGCCCGCGGTCAGGTCGTCACTCTGCGCATGCGCAGAGGGACTCCCGGGTCTCAGTCCCGGAAGTCCAGTGACGGTGCCGCATCGCAAGTGACAGCTCTTATCGCAAGAGCTGTCCCTTGCGTTACTAATCGCATATGTTAGTGCATATGCAATTAGTAAAAATGCGAAGCCTGGTGGAGGGGGACGAAAATGGGTGGCGGATGTTAGAACATCCCATCCATGGTTTGTTTAAATTTCAGAATGCTTTTCTATGGGCTTTCTACACCTATCTGAAGCCAGTTCATTTTTGAACATCCCATTAAGCTTTTGCTTCAGACAGCTTAGAGACAGCTTTATCATATTCCTCATGTTCACCACTTTGATGATTTCTGTTATTGTGAGATCTACGTTTTAAGAGGTGGAGATTCCAATAAAGGATTTCCTTTTATTGGTATAGGTGAATTACAAATAACCTTTTTATTTCATTAGAAAAAATTGATTTGGACAAATTTGACCTTAGATTTAAAATTCAACAGCTCTGATTATTAAAATGTTGCTCTTTTTTTGACAGCTGGAAAGTGCTGGCTTAAGCCTGAACTCAAACGAGTTTTTGGATGGCAGAGTTTACATTGACAACACAATTGGGAATGAAACATTTTTTTTAGTCACTTGGCAAAATGCAGTACCAAGTATTACTTTACAAGATCCAAAAGGAAAGGCGTATACGGCTGCAGATTTCATTAATGATAACACCGCTAAATCATCAAGGCTCGCAATTCCTGGAACAGCAGAGGTAATCTTCATTTTGTTATGTATTTTTTTTAAAGTACTTCAATAGTTTAAAATAATATAAGATACTAGAAGATCTAGGCCAGGGTTGCCGACCCTCCCGGAATGGCCGGGAGGATCCCAAAAATCGGGTCCTCCTCCCGGCCCCCCGGAATAGTGTTCAACCCTCCCGGATTCTGGGGGACCCCCCACGCATGTTCCGCCCATACCTCTGGGCAATCCGCGGGTCTCAGAGGAGGGGGCAGAGCTAAAATGTCCACAATTGCATCATTTTAGCCCCGCCCCCTCCACGGAGATCCGTGAATTGGGGGGGTTTCCATACTGGGGGCTTAATGATGTAACACACTCAAGCCCGCCTCCGAACTGCAGCTGGAAGTCTCCTCTCCGGGCTTCTCCCGGAGAGGAGAAAGAAAAAGTCGGCAACCCTGATCTAGGCTCCACCAACCTTAACCTGCAAACACTTGTATTGTGTGAAATTTGGTGTGGGTGTGCTGTAGGTGGTAGAGTAGGAGGTGGGGTGGTTCCGCATGTGGATGGTGTAGGTGGTGGAGTGAAGTTTGGCGGGGGGCGTTACAGTTGGGTTTGGGATGTTTGGGGGCAGAGGTGGCGGTGGCATTGTAGGGTGTGGCACATGGTTGGTGCGGGTGAGGGATGGTGTTTGTGGTTGTTGTGGATGGGTGTGAAGTTGGTGTGCCATGTGTGGTGGGAGAGGAGTGTGGGGTGTTTGCAGTGGTGTTGCAGGTGTGTGTGGGTGAGGGTCAGATGCGAGGATACTGTCAGTGGGGTAGGTTGGTTGGGGATGGTGTGTGTGGGGTAGTGGCAGGTGCCGGTATACTGCAGGTGGTGGAGTTACACGTAAGGGTGCGGGTGCTGTTGGATAGTTAGGTGCTGGAGTGCACAGGGTGAGTGACAGACAGTAGTGGTGCTGGTGTGGGTGGTGCAGCTGCAGGGTGGTGGTGTTTCGGGTGCTGGAGGGATGGGTGTGTGTGTACTGGTAGTGGGGGATGGGCGGGTGCACATGAATCAGTGCAGAAGTTTGAAGTTGGTGTGAAGTTGGGCATGAAGATACTGCAATGAAGCAGGGGGGTGACAGTGTGCAATATCCCCAGCTCACACCCGCATTCTCATTCCCATAGGTGAGTACACAGGAAGTGAGGTTCCCAGAGTGGTTAAACTGCAGTAGGGGCAGGCTGAAAACAGCAAGAGTGTCGCCAGGGTGGCACCTACCTGCGGCTCTTATAGCTGGTCTGCTGGGATTAAGTGCAGCAGGACAGGGGTCAGCGCTGCTGTGGGTGTCCGGCGTGGAGTCTCTTTCCTCCTATCGCACCAGCATCAGCTGTACTTGCTGCGCAGGAGGGGAGAAGCATGGTCATCACTAAATCGCTCTTCCCACTGGCAGCATTGGCTGGGGGGGGGGGGTGCGCTAACTGGAGGCATGACCCTAATGGGTGAGTGAGCAGGGCTCCATAGGCAGCAGCGATGGTGGTGGACTCCATGCAGTCACGTCCGTGCGGCTACCCAGGGGTAGGGATGGCCATCGACCATCGATGTCAAAATCTATGGTTCATGGCCAATGTTGATTACTTTTGCCATCGATGGGGGAGAACCAGATGGTTTACCTCCATCAATGGAACAGCAAAGCTATGTTTTGCTTCTTTTTTTTTTTTTTTTTTTAAAGCCGGGACACGGAGAATAGCTTTGCCTCCAATACATGCAAATCTACGCCCCCTTGTTTTGATTTGCCCACAGGCCAATATATCGATGGTCATCTATTGCATAGTTTAGCACTATCGATGGCCAGTTGCACAATTGCCATCAATGGCAACCATCAATAGCAATGGCAACAATGGTCATCACTACCCTGGGGGCATAAAGTTGAGGTGCAGGAGCAAATTAGGGTGTGCGAGACTCAGCCACTCCTTCCACTTAGCAGCGCAAGAGGAGAGGAGGATGGGCGACAAGCAGCTTCTCCTCGCACTGAGCAGCATAGCAGCGCAGGAGGAGAGTAGGATAGGCGACAGGCAGGGGCTCCCCTGTAGAGCATCTATAAGGCAAAAAAACAGCAAGCAGAGAGGATATATTGAAATAGGGGGTTACCAGGGCCGGTGTAGGCTCCTTGTGCGCCCGCCGTCTACCTGCTCCATGGCAGGGGGGGGGGGGAAGGTGCGTGTGTGCCGTTTGCAGTGATCCACTGGGGGGATGTGCGGCACTGTTCGGCTTCTCCCTACTTCTCCCTGCAGCACTGGGCAGCTTCTTACGCCTCTGACCCGGTATTGCTGGGGGAGGGGGGGCGGGTGACAGAATGGGGAGGGGGAACAGAACGGGGGACAGAGGAACGCTCACATGCCTCCTCAGGGGGTGCAGCGGTCGCTGCTTCCATGCGGTACTACAAAGTGCCGCCCTCCAGATAGAATTAATAAGACATACAATAGAGAGGCTAGGGAGTCAAAGCCAAAATGATGCAATGCAAAAGGAGGAAACTTTGATGTTGGGAGGGTAAGGCAGATATGAGGTACTGTAAAATGGTAAGATAGACAAAGAGGGAACAAGATGAGATCTAAGGTTCTGAGATACATTGTATACAATGTATAGGTTGACAATCACTAGATCGACAGTGAATGAGTAGATATGTAAAAATGGTTGACATACTCTAGATCAGTGGTTCTCAACCTCGGTCCTCAAGGACCCCCAACAGTGCACGTTTTCCAGGTCTCCACACAGAATCACAGGTGACATAATTAGCTCCACCTGTGATCTTTTAAAATGTGCCGGGTGACCTGGAAAACGTGCACTATTGGGGGTCCTTGAGGACCGAGGTTGAGAACCACTGCTCTTAGTCAACAGTGGAAAAAAAAGGTTGACATGAACATAATTGAAACATGAAATGGCTGACACAAGTTTTTCCTGTTTTTGCAGTGTCTATGTTGACATATAACACACAGAGGATTAATTGGGACCCCTGGCCTGCCAGACAGCCACCTGCACCTCTGTACTTAGTGCATACATGCTAACTTTTATAAAGTCCCAAAATGGCCAACCATATCAGGTGTGCAGGGGGTTAGAGGGAATTGCAGTTAGAATCATTGTTGACCTAGTCCCCTGTTGTTCAAAACCACAAATCAGGGCATTGAATTGCAAGGGTGTGGGACCATGAGGAAGCTACTACATGTAAATTGCATCATGATCCTGTTGCAGGTATGTGAGGACTAGAGTTAAAAAGCGCTGAGGTTTATTTACTAAGATGGGAGTTCTATCGAAAATGGGATGTTGCTATGGGCAACCAATCAGATGCAATCTATTTTCTAATAGAAGGTGCTAAATAAATAATAAGATTCTTATTGGTTGCCTATAGCAACATCAAATCTTCAATAGACCTCCCACCTTAGTAAATACTGTAAACCCCACTGTGTCTACAAGAAGTGTCTACATACAGGGGTAAGTGGTTACAAAATCTAGTATTGTCTAAATATTTTCATGTCATTAAGATAACGCTTTAAGTGCGTTGATATTACGTAACATATTAGAGATCCTTCTGGGTCCTATGAAGATTATCTTTAATCTTAAATCTTTGGTGCCTTAATAATAATTTACTGTTTCGTTGTTATCAATGTTTCATAGATCGTTGAATGTAATAAGTATGGGTTTTTATTTTTCAGAGAGGTGCCTGGGAATACAGTATTGGCAACACGTTAGCAACAGTTCAAGTCTTAGGCATAGTGGTGAATTCCAAAGCTGTAGATGAAAATGTTTCTCCAGTTGTTGTAAATGCTCACATGAGCCAAGACACAAACACGTATCCCAACCCTATGATTATCTATGCCTCAGTGACTCAAGGTCTGACACCAGTCATAGGAGCCAAAGTCACAGCGATAATTGAACCAGTGAGTGGACCCCTAATAACCGTAGAGCTTCTGGATAATGGAGCAGGTAACTATTTGTGTACTGCCAAATATATGTTTAATCTAGGGAAGATAAATGTCTGGTATAGCAGTATGAACTTCATATAAAAGTGGCTGATAACTACATACAGTGTTAACATTTTTAACATGAAAAACAGAGAAAATGGCTTTTGCCAAAACATGAGCTCCCGTTTCTTGATCTATCCTATTCAAATTCTTAAAAAAGGGGTTCAAGCTAAAATTCTTATATTCAAAATCACTGAAAGTGTACTGTAGGTAGAAATGGGGAAATCAGTCTGTACCTCACAAACTATCATAGGATAACATTAGAGTAGGACTTAAATGGTGTCAAATGGCTGTTATGTACATTTTCCTAGAAAATGATAAAAAGCAAGCCTTTTTGTACAAAATAAATGCTCTCAGCAAATTAAGGGTACAAGAAGGTGAAGTATAAGTATGTTTCGAGGTCATTTTAAGTTACTTTTTAAAAAAGTTACAAATGATTTACAAAGAAACCTCCCATCTCAAGCCTAAAAACAATTGTCCCACTAGTAAATAACCCCAATATACTTGCCCCAAACCTTAACCCCAATTTTAATCACTTTGCAATTACAAACGATTCCATCTCATTATTAGCCAAATAAAAATAATAAAAAACTTCAAAGTGTGCAATTTTTTAGCAATGGTGGTACCCAGGGGTTCTGGCCCAAATTCCCAATTTTTTTCCCTTTAAAATAGGGATTTTACCATATTTATCACCTGTTCAGCGTAGGATGAATAACATTTGTGACAAGCCTATGTAGATTTATCTCCAGTAAAGTATTGCTACTAATTGGTTAGAGGTTTTTCACTACTCAATAATTTGCAAGAAAATGGGGTTTATGGCTAAGTGCATATGCCCCACACAGGAGTTAATCTGCAGAAACAAAATCATTGCATATAAATATGAATACCTACTTGTGGCATACAACAGGCGGCTAGGCGTACACTCCCTCTATGCCAGTGGTTCCCAAACTTTTTCAAATCACTAAAGCATCAAAATTTCATTCATGGCACCCCTAGGCAGGGGTGTTGCGAGGGCGGAGCTGGCGGAGCACGAGCTTCGGGCGCCGAGCGTTCACAGAGCACTGGAGCCGTGCACCACAAAAAGCATCTGTCCTGCCCGCCCTGTAACAATGTGTGCCACCACCTGCTCTCCTTGTTTGCCACCTGCCTGCTCTACCTGTGTGCAACCCGCCCGCCCACTATCTATGCCGCGCACCCGCTCTGTGTGCCACCCACCTACTGTCTTCTGTGTCCTGACTCCTGCACTGCCCGGCCGTTGCTCACAATATCGGCTCTCAGGACACACACACACTCCATGTACTCCCAGGTCTCCTGCCTCCCTCTGCATAAGATACTGTGCATGTATTACTTATGGATGGGGGGGGGGGGTTGGGTGGCGGCCTGCTACAAATTGAAGGGGGGGGGGGAGGTGGTGTCCTGCTCCAATATGGGGGGGGGGGGAGGGGAGGAGGGGCGCGAAACATGTCCTCGATCCAGGCGCCGTGACACTTAGCTGCACTGCTGCCCCTAGGCCAAATGTTTCTTATTCAGAAATGTTGAAAAAAATTAAGTAAATTGTTTTATATGTCATACAAAGGTTTAATTATGATGAGGGACAGGATTAGCTTCTGTTTGTCCACATATTTTTTTATTGACAGACCACCACCAATGTTTTTGCCTTTTACATTGACCATAAATAATTTGATTTTGTCCTTGACCACCAAACCAAGGTACCCCTGCAAGTGTCCCGAGGTACCCCAGGGAGCCACGGCACATAGAGGCAGATTTATATAAGCGTGGTGAAGTGATAAAGTGTCTGGTTTTTATCACTGGTCAATCAGCTCCTAACTGTGAAGCTACAGGCTTGGTTTGAAAAGGGACAGGTAGGAGCTGATGAAATTGATGATAGCCGGTGATAAAATCCAGACAATTTATCACTTCACCAAGCTTAATATATCTACCCCACAGTTTGGGAACCACTGATCTATGCATTCAAGGGAAAGGGAACCGACGGGAGAGCCAGCTAGCTATATGTGCACTGCAACACCGCAGTCCCACTACAGAATGCTGATATATGCAGCAACAATGTAGCGGAACACATTGTACATACATCAGGTTTATATGTGCTAATTGGCTCTGCACTATGTATTTGGCACTGTAACCCAGGGACAGCAGCCACCGCTGATGAGGACACATCTGTATTTGGCAATAAAATATGGTTACAATAACTCTGATAATGACTAAATATTAATATCAAGAAACTGAGAAATGAATAAGGGCTAGAATATGTGTAAATAGAAAGAATTCAGAGGTCGTAAGCCAAAGTAAAATTAATATGATAAATAAATATGTATATGGTCTTTTGGAAAGTTGGGTATAAGTGCTGGTACACTACTTAAATCATAGTTGATGTTTGTGCCACATCATTATGAATTTATAATGGTTAAGGATCATATTATAGTCTAGATCAGGGCTGGGCAACACCGGCCCTGAAGATGTTAATGAACTACACATCCCAGGATGCTTTGCATTAGTTTTGCTATGTGGTCATGCTGAAATTGATGCAAGGCATGCTGGGATGTGTAGTTCATCAACATCTGGAGGGCCAGTGTTGCCCAGCCCTGGTCTAGATCGACACCAAAAGGTCATGGAAAAGGTCAACACAAGCAAAAGATCGGTATGCGTTTTCACAGTTTTCCCTGTCAATGTCGACACTTTTACATCCATGTGGACTCCTATTGGGAATGGTAAAGTATGGAAAAGTCCCCCAAAATTTTAAGAAAAATTAGGAAAAAAATTATTTCAACCTTTTCATGTGTCGACAATGGCCATGTCGACCTAGTGAATATCGACATTTTGTCAATGTCTTTTGACTGTTGACCTAGACATTTAAAATACTATGCTGAGTAGCACATATGTTATACATGTATTTGCATTATTTAAAATGTGTTTTGGGTGAAAGAAGCATTAAACTCAGCGTCAGCCCCTTCCTGCAATGTATCATGTATTATTGGCATGTAATTGGAAACCTGGTAGTTTAAAGCAAACCTTTTCATAAGCTGTAAACTGCTTTTCAGGTGCTGATATTGTTAAAGATGACGGTATCTATTCAAAATACTTCATAGAATTCTCTGCAAATGGAAGATATGCTTTAAAAGTGCGTGTTGAAAGTAACAAGGGTAAAAGTTATTTGGCACAGCCCAGTAATCGTGCCCTCTACATTCCAGGTTTTATTGTAAACGGTAAGAACACATTTTCTTTCAAATGTATCCTGGTTATAGTTAAAATAGCTGTCATAAATATAGAATTGTTTTATCTATTTATATGCATAATATATTGCACACTTCTTTTTATATTTGGATACTAGCAGCAATAACTCAGGACAGGGGCGGATTGGCCATTAAAGGCACCGGGAAGTTTCCCGGGAGGCCGGCCGATCTGAGGCTGAAAACTGAGTGAAGGGGCCGGCCACTGCGGAGTTATGGGTAGCAGTGGCCGTGCCCGGAAGCAGTTCCCCAGCTCCAGCTTTGTGAGCATTACAGCCCCTCTTCCTGCTCCCCGCATTACAGGGAGAGGAGGCCAGCCGAGCAGACACCTGCAGCAGCTCAGGTGGTGGAGCTGCGGCTGTACAGACAGCGGGGGTGCCGCACGAGGAACGGGCACAACATCAAAGGAGCCCAGGGGAGCCAGAAGCGGAGGAGCAGCAGCAGAGAGCCCCCCCCCCCCCCCCCCTCCTGCTGCTGCTGCTGCTGCTCTCAGTGCGTGGCTGCTGCTGCCTGTCACACACTACTGGCAGCAGCGCCAGCATCCTGAAGCTCCTTCCCACTTCCCAGCTCCCATGTCCCCTTTAACTACTTCAGTGTCAATCCAGCAGACACCGAAAAGGGGGAGGAGCTACACGGGATGGATGGGCGGAGCTACATGGGGCGAGGGGGCGGAGCTACACTGAAACACAGCAGGGATGAAGAAAGCAGAGGATGAGAGCTGCCAGAGTTTAAGGTAAAAAAAAAAAGTGTGTGAGAGAGTAGTACTGTCACCAAATTATGTCCAGATGGAGCCATCCTCATTGTACCTGTCCCCGGCGTGCCAATCACCACGGTGCACTGGGGATTCTGGCATGTGTGCATCTCACTGCTTGCCCACCCAATTCCCGGCAATGGACATGTGAGTGTCCGAGACGCTTGCGTGTCCATTTATGCTGGCGGGGTGCTCACCAGATCGGAGCATCTGGTGCGCCAGCGACAACAATGAGGCTGGCTCCATCTGTAAAAGCAGCGTAGGAATGTCGGTAACCAGGGGTGTAAGTATGGTGGTACAGCTTTCCGGTAAAACATATTGTGCCGGTACCCCGTACCGCCATAACAACTACCCCCCCAAGTGCTTTCTGCGCATGTGCGCATATGTAAGTGGTGCAACTCCTCTTTCTTCTGCTCGATCTCTGCCCGCACCTTACGTTACAGACCGCAGATCTCCTCCACGCTGGGCGCCTCAAACAGGGCGCTGGGATTCCACATCTCGGTCACTTTATCCGCCATGACAGCTGCTACTGCCATCGCATTCAGGCGCAGCTGAACTACACTTCCAGTCACTCATTACGAGTCACAGCAACGCATTAGCGGCCTAGGGACACCCCGAGGCATGATGGGAATTGTAGTTTGTCAAAAGTTAAAGAGGGCGAGAGCGCTGCAGCCGAAGTTCTGTGTCATGTGACCATCGCTACTGACACGTGGCCCGGAAATGTCAGAGGCTGAGCACCAGTAGCACTGGAGCAGCATATGTAGCGGCGCATGGAGGGTGGTATGTGTGTGACTGGCTGGCTGGCTCTCTTTAAGCAGCCATTTGTACTTAGTTGTACAGTAAGTTCACTAACACTTCAATAACTGCCGCAAGCTGAATGTTAATACCATCAGTGGTGCAAGTATGGGTCCCCTGTGGAACTACAGATCCCAGCGTGTCCTGTCAGTGATGCCTGGCCCTAAGCTAGCTTCCTTACAGCGACAAGCTGCTATCATCTGGCATTTGCATGCAAGCCCTGGCAGAGCATGTGACCCCTGGCATACAGCATGCAGTCCCTCGCAGAAAGCATGTGACCCCTGGCATCAAGCATGAAACATTGAAATCCCTGGCATTGAGCATGAAACCCATAGCAACGAGAATGTAGGTAAGCGGCACTTATGTGGCATATTATGTACAATAGTGAGCATTACAGCATGTGTTATTATATGTAATGGGCATTACAGTGCGTGGCATAATGGTGTTTGGTATATAACGTGTAATGGGCATTACGGTGTGGGGAGTGTGCGGAATAATGTGTAATTAGCATCACAATGTGCAATCTGCAGGTACACAATACAATCAAGGTACAGGCCACGCCCCCCTTATGATAGGCCACACGCCTAATTTTTCAGCGCGCCTCCGGCGCGCACAAGCATACAGCCTTCCGAAAAGATGGGGGGTATGGGCCAGTGCTTTGTACTTGCCCCCTAGGCTAAAAGTTGCCAGCCAGCCCCTGGTGGGTGTCATGTATAGTCAGCGCTACTACTGAGGTAACAGTGGGCATTATGTATAAGCAATACTACTACTGTGGACATTTTGTGTAATGGGCACTAATGTAAAGCGGAATGTGAATAAGGGGCACTAGGTGCTGTGCAGGGTAATAACTAGGTGTGTGCCAGTGGTGCCTTCCCCTTTTGCACTGTGGATACATCATGTGGTCCAGCAGCTGCAGTTATTGATTGGCTGTTGGACTGAGAGCTCTGATTGTCTCAAAAGCTAGTGCCATTTAAAAATCTATTCAGTGCCTCTGCAGGCTCTGCTGGGCTCAGGGCTGGACAGGACTGGATTACACAGTGAGCAGTACTGAAGGCATACTGCATTGGGCACTTCTCTGGCCATTGTGTAAGGGACACTACTGGTGGCATTATGTGTATAAGCAGGAGTACTTGGGGCATTACACATAGCATAATGTGATATGGGCATTAAAGTGTGCAGAATATTGTATAAGGGGAATTACGGAGTGTGGCATAATGTGTAAGCGCATCTCAATGTGTGGCATAATGTGAAATAGGCAGTACCATGTGTGCCATAATGTGTAATGGGCATTACGGTGTTATTGGTACTGTCACGTTGCCACGGCTCTTCTCACAGTTCTTGCTGTGGTAGTGGGGCATTCACAAATTCACTTTCTGGCACAGGGCCCCAAAATGTCTAATTATGGCACTGGTGCTATATAATGTGCATAAGATGGTGTACTGTGTGGTGTAATTTGAAATGAGTGTACTATTGTGTGGCCACGTCCCTTCCTTGTGAGACAACACATCTGTTTTTTGGGTGCGTGGTCCCTTTGTAAAGTATGAGAGGGCGCAAATGTAAAGTTTGCAGGAGGGCGCTGAACACCCTAGCATCGGCCCTGACCACAAATGTGTTTTTCTAATGCATTCCATCCCAGAATCGTAGCGCCGTGCTCCACACAGCATTTTACCGTGATTCGATGGCCTGTGGGGTGATAGCAAAGCCGACATAATGTAATTGTAATTTAATATGGCCCCTCCTCCCCACAGGCCCAAGAATTGCAGTAAAACACAATGGAGGGGACTAATTATGTCTAGTCACAACACTGAGCAACCACAAATACTGCTGTTGCTTTTCAGGCTCTGAGTCCCAATATTTACAGTAAGTACAAGTGCGTGTATGAGGCAGCATTTGTATCTACAGATGGCGCCGTTTTCATTCAGCCCAGCAATGCGCCAAGATGGGGACACGCTAGCATCTCACATGCTTGCATGTCCCATTGCCGCGAATGTGGTGTGCAAGTGTCAAGCATGTGTATTTCAGCTAATAATGCTTCAAGATGGGCAGACATGCCGCATAGTTGGGTTGAATGAAAATGGCTCCAACTGTACTTAAAATAAATAAGTATATACTGTATATATAGTGGTTTTTTTCACCACCTTTAGGGGCAAAGGAATTTGATATAGATAAAGCAGCGCCACTCAGTGTACCACACCACCACCCTGGGTCCAAGCCTCTACCCTCCTGTGTCCACGCCACCATCTATTACCTTTAATAAAGTTGTGGCAAGCGAATGTGATCCAGTCAGATACCTTAGAAAAGGGTCTGAAATCGCCCCATGTGTACACCCTTTAAGGCTTTAGGAGGTAAGCTCAGGAACATGTTCCCCCTCCCTGAGAGGTGCTCTCCCTCCTCCCATTGTTCAGAATTATACATGGGCAGAAAACTTCATATACATATGTTTAAGTATATGTATTCAAAGTAATCAGCCCTGTTTCCTGCAAAGTCTGCGGCCGAATTGTTTGGTTCTGTGCAACACCTGTGACTAGGTAGAAACCTGTGCATCTTTCAGCTTCAAGTTCGCAGGTATACTGATGTACATAGTAACCCCGCCTATTGTTATGCTGGCCCCGCCCATTTTGATGTGGTGCTGCCCACATGAGGCCACTTCCAGAAATTTTCCAGGGCCACTTTTGGTCCCCAATCCGCCCCTGACTCAGGACAACAACAAATAGCAAAGTGCCAGGAACTAATTATTACAATTGGATAGTATAATTTTATGAGCATAGAGACAGCATGTGCAGTCATGTGGCAGCATAAACTCAACAATAATCTCGCCCTGATTGTGGGGAAAGACAAAATTTCAAAGGTCAGACAGGACAGTTGCTTATCTGATGGGAATGCAGAAAGGGGGTTATTCTAGTTCATTCTTTCTGACAAAATCCTTCTTAGATGGACAAAACCATGTGCACTGCGGGTGGGGCAGATGTAACTTGTGCAGACAGAATTAGATTTGGGTGGGGTTTTTCTTCAAAGTGAGATCTATATTGCAGTGTAAAATAAAGCAGTCAGTATTTTCCCTGCACAGAAACAAAATAACTCACCCAAATCTAATTCTATCTGCACATGTTACATCTGCCCCCTGCAGTGCACATGGTTTTGTCCATCTAAGAAGGATTATGTCAGAAAGAATGAACTAGAATAAACCCCAAAGTGTGGCTAAATGCAGCATTTCTGAAGCAGCAGAAATCCAGAATACAGTGCACCATCAGCATTGGTGAAACCGAGATCACCTCCACCGACCAAACGCGCTGCCTCGGTGTCATCATTGACTCCTCCCTCTCTTTCACCCCCCATATTCGTGCTCTCTCACAGTCTTACCGCTTTCACCTCTGCAACTTCTAGAGCAGGGGTGTCAAACTCAAATTCATCTGGGGCCGCATCAGCAGTTTGGTCACCCTCAAAGGGCCGCTGTATAATAATAATGCAATGACACCACAGGCTGCTCCCGCTGTATAATAATAATAATGCAATGACACCACAGGCTGCTCCTGCTGTATAATATTAATAATGCAATGACAGCACAGGCTGCTCCCGCTGTATAATATAACAATAGTAATGCCATGACACAAATTATTATACAGGGGGAGCAGCCTGTGGTGTCATTGCATTATTATTATACAGAGGGAGCAGCCTGTGGTGTCATGGCATTACTTTTATATTATACATGGGGAGCAGCCTGTGGTGTCATGGCATGCCATGACACCACAGGCTGCTCCCCCTGTACAATAATAATGACAACACAGGCTGCTCCCCCTGTATAATATAAAAGTAATGCCATGACACCACCACCAGATATATTGTTTTTTTTATGTAACTTACTGTATTTTATTCCTCAGGCTCCTTTACTGCTGCTGCTGCTGCTGCGGCTCCAGTAATTTCACTTCCACTCTCTGCGCCGCGGCCTGTCCTGCTGCGGCCCCCCGACTCGGCCTTCCTTCCTCTCTGCAGACGCGTGGGTGGGAGGCGTCATCGTCATGACGTCCCCACCCAGCATCTGCCACTGCCTCGATAAGAGGGAACAGGCCGCCGGCAGTGCAAAAAAAACCTCTCAAAAAAAATCTCAAAAAAGAGAATAAAAGGTGAAGGCTGGCGGCGGCTGCGCGGGCCACATGACGAGGTCTGTCGGGCCGGATTTGGCCCGCGGGCCTTGTGTTTGACACCCGTGTTCTAGAGCATTAGACCATTCCTCTCCACTGACGCGACCAAAATTCTCATTCACTCTCTTGTCATCTCCCACCTTGACTACTGCAACATCCTTCTCTCCAGGCTACCTCTCGCCCGCCTCGCCCGTCTCCAATCCATTCTTAATGCCGCTGCTAGGCTCATCATCCTCTCCCGCCGCTCTAACTCCACCTCCCCCCTCTGTCTATCTCTTCACTGGCTCCCCATTCCTTTCCAAGTTCTCTTTAAACTCCTCACCACCACCTACAAGGCTCTCTCCTCCTCCACTGCTCCTTATCTCTCTTCACTGATCTGTATCCACACTCCCTCCCGTCCTCTTCGCTCTGCCGCCGACCGTTGCCTGACCTCTCACCAAATCACCTCCTCCCACTCCCGTGTCCAAGACTTCTCTCGCGCTGCCCCCCTGCACTGGAACAACCTCCCGACACCTATTGTGTAGGAGAAGGAAAGATGACTCTCTTTTTTGGGGCACAACTTTAGTTTAAAATATGTATATATTTTATTGATATGCGTTAAAATGTAGAACTCACTAATGGAACCTCCAAAACTACTACAGCTGTTAGAAAGTCTCAAGAAAAAAGGGAAAAGAATAAGAATAAAGATAACAATAGGAGAAAGGGAATAGAGAAGACAATTATTGCTTAGTTGATCGATATCTGACAAAGCAGACTTAGCTATATCACATTATCCAAAAAAACTTTGCAATTTTAAGATGTAGAAATAGAATTCAAAATATTAGAAAAAGATATATATATAAAAAGAGATAAGAAAAAGTTTTTTTGTGTCAGCCTTGGTCATATATAGTCTCAATGTGGGGATGGTCTCCCATGAGATACACTGATAGCCTGGCTGATTTTTAATCAATATGTGACAAAAAAGGAAAAGGTAAAGAGAATAAGTGAAAAAAGTAAAAAAAGTTTATAAAAAAGACCCTTAATTGGGTCTATATCCATACAAATGTGGCGAAAATCTTTACAAGTATTATATGGGCTGTCACTGTGGGTAACGACAGTGTATGTCACTGCGGTACCAGGCGGTTATGGCTAATATTTCATATATATGTATATGCGCAGTAGATGTCCGCAACCTGTAAATATTGATATTTAGATAAAAAGAAGTACAATGTTTCTATGCAAATATATACAGCTGCATCAATACGGGTTATGCACCTTCTTCTAAATATATCTTCCTCCTGATAGCTGCACACTAAGAAATTAGATCAAAAAGCAAAACTTCCCACTATGGATCATTCCAAATTACCAATATACATGAGAAAAAAAGAGAGACAAAGATTCACTCAGAATAGCAGCGATTGAATATTATCCAGATTATTTATCTACACAGCGCTGCGTCTTTGCCCTGATTGGCAATCTCCCCGCCTGTCAGCCACTCCTGTCTGACCGACAGTGTATATCACTGCGATACCAGGCGGTTATGGTTTTAGTGTTGCAGTAATTCACAAAAGATGGTGCAATTATACATATATATATATATATATATGCGCAGTAGATTTTAGCACACTATAAGTGTGCCAATATCAGGTAGGAAAGAGATACAATGTTTCTTATACAGATATATAC
The DNA here is from genome assembly GCF_055691185.1 of Crinia signifera. Classification (NCBI taxonomy): domain Eukaryota; kingdom Metazoa; phylum Chordata; class Amphibia; order Anura; family Myobatrachidae; genus Crinia; species Crinia signifera. The sequence continues at coordinate 113,645,487 of NC_139224.1, forward strand.
AGCTGTATTAATACAGGATATGCAACTCCTTTTAACTATATTTTTCTTCCTAATAGCTGCACATTGAGGGATTAATTCAAGACACAAAGTTTCCCTCTATGGATAATTCCATTAGCAGATACACATGGGAAGAGAAAACAGAAAATCCACTCAAAATAGTAGCATTTAAACATATCCCAGGTTACTCATCTACACAGCGCTGCATTGTTTGCCACGATTGGCAGCCTCCCCGCCTGTCAGCCACTCCTGGACGCGCGTTTCGCCTCTGCTTGTTCACCAGTTCACTGGTGAACAAGCAGAGGCGAAACGCGCGTCCAGGAGTGGCTGACAGGCGGGGAGGCTGCCAATCGTGGCAAACAATGCAGCGCTGTGTAGATGAGTAACCTGGGATATGTTTAAATGCTACTATTTTGAGTGGATTTTCTGTTTTCTCTTCCCATGTGTATCTGCTAATGGAATTATCCATAGAGGGAAACTTTGTGTCTTGAATTAATCCCTCAATGTGCAGCTATTAGGAAGAAAAATATAGTTAAAAGGAGTTGCATATCCTGTATTAATACAGCTGTATATATCTGTATAAGAAACATTGTATCTCTTTCCTACCTGATATTGGCACACTTATAGTGTGCTAAAATCTACTGCGCATATATATATATATATGTATAATTGCACCATCTTTTGTGAATTACTGCAACACTAAAACCATAACCGCCTGGTATCGCAGTGATATACACTGTCGGTCAGACAGGAGTGGCTGACAGGCGGGGAGATTGCCAATCAGGGCAAAGACGCAGCGCTGTGTAGATAAATAATCTGGATAATATTCAATCGCTGCTATTCTGAGTGAATCTTTGTCTCTCTTTTTTTCTCATGTATATTGGTAATTTGGAATGATCCATAGTGGGAAGTTTTGCTTTTTGATCTAATTTCTTAGTGTGCAGCTATCAGGAGGAAGATATATTTAGAAGAAGGTGCATAACCCGTATTGATGCAGCTGTATATATTTGCATAGAAACATTGTACTTCTTTTTATCTAAATATCAATATTTACAGGTTGCGGACATCTACTGCGCATATACATATATATGAAATATTAGCCATAACCGCCTGGTACCGCAGTGACATACACTGTCGTTACCCACAGTGACAGCCCATATAATACTTGTAAAGATTTTCGCCACATTTGTATGGATATAGACCCAATTAAGGGTCTTTTTTATAAACTTTTTTTACTTTTTTCACTTATTCTCTTTACCTTTTCCTTTTTTGTCACATATTGATTAAAAATCAGCCAGGCTATCAGTGTATCTCATGGGAGACCATCCCCACATTGAGACTATATATGACCAAGGCTGACACAAAAAAACTTTTTCTTATCTCTTTTTATATATATATCTTTTTCTAATATTTTGAATTCTATTTCTACATCTTAAAATTGCAAAGTTTTTTTGGATAATGTGATATAGCTAAGTCTGCTTTGTCAGATATCGATCAACTAAGCAATAATTGTCTTCTCTATTCCCTTTCTCCTATTGTTATCTTTATTCTTATTCTTTTCCCTTTTTTCTTGAGACTTTCTAACAGCTGTAGTAGTTTTGGAGGTTCCATTAGTGAGTTCTATATTTTAACGCATATCAATAAAATATATACATATTTTAAACTAAAGTTGTGCCCCAAAAAAGAGAGTCATCTTTCCTTCTCCTACACAATAGTTCATACTATGACTCATGGGAGCACCACCAACTCAATAAATACGTAGGATATTAGAATCCATTATTATTGTCATTGTTGGTTCACAATTATCAAAGTAGAAATATTTAGTCAGTGCTAGTCTTCCCCTCCCCATACAACCTCCCGACACCTATCAGGCTTTCTGATTCCCTTACCTCCTTCAAGCGCTCCATCAAAACCCACTTCTTCCGACTAGCCTATCCCTGCTCCTCCAAACCTCTTTAGCTCCTCCTATCCTGCCTACCCTACCCCTCCATCTGTTACCATTTGTTCCTACATATCCTATTGTTTTTCGTTCGTCCACCCACCTCCGTTTAGTCTGTTAACTCTTATGAGTAGGGTCCTCCTTCCTCACGTACTCACCCTACCTCTTTACCTCACCTGTGCTACTGCATTGTTCTTCCCTTCCTCTACTTCATCTTCAGTCTCCTCGACAATTTCGACACCTACTTCAGAACTGATGCTGATTTTAGTTCCACCAGCTATTTCCCTATTTATGCTGTATTTTATCAACACACCCTGTACGTTACCTTGTAATTTGTTTTCTTGTTTGCTATGTACGGCGCCACGGACACTTTGTGGCTCCTTATAAATAAACAAACTACTACTACTACCTCTGGATGGAGAGTATTACATCTAAAATGTCCACACTGTAGTTTGCTGAGACTAGAGCTTCAATCCCTAGCACATGCTGAATGACATAGGGGCATATTTTCTTTTTTACAAAAATAATAAAAAATGGTGCTATGACACCCATTTCACATTATTTTAGTATAATCTAAATGTATTAAAAAGCTTTTGGAACAGTTTTTCGTGAAGCACATAATTATTACAAGGCTCACTGCGATATGCCTGCCCTGTGCAGCTTTCTCTGGCTCTATGCAGTGAAAGCTGTTCTGAGATCAGGCCATTTTGATCGAGTATGGTATAATAACCCTCTGACATCGGAATCCCAATTGTCAGGAGCCCGATAGGGGGGTGCAAGTGTGTTCAAGCCCCTTGCGGGCTCACTGCTCTCGTCATGTTGTGGGCTTGGTGGTTGGCTGCGCTCGCCACTAATTCTATTCTCCCTCTATGGGGGTCATGGTCTCCCACAAGGAAGAATAGCCTGTGTAAGTTGGGATCCTGTTCGGATTCCCGACAGTTCGGTGAGCCACCCGGCACCCGCGTGTTCACCTACAATGGCTTATCACTGTGGAAAAAAAATCAATCATACTTACCTACAGCCAGGGACCGATGATTGGTGCTCCGGTGAGGGCTGACGGTTATCCATCCTCCTGCTCTACTGCATGACCCCCGGGTCAGTAAGTGAAGCTGAACCAGGGGTCACACAGCAGAAGAGGATCCGATGGCTGACAGCACTCTCGGAGCAGAAGTTCCTGCTTTGAGATGAGTATAATTAGGGATTGCAGCCCTCAGGTGGAGTAGTAGCGATGGCGGGAACTCTGTGGTATCAGCGGCAATGATGGTGGAGCATGCACAGCACATACGTACTGCAGAGTGCATTCACAGGGACAGCGATTTCTTGCATGCTCTGTCTCTGCTTGCGATTATTGATACATCCATGTGATGTAATCAATTAACGCATTGCTGATTGGGCTGAAATGATCACATACAACCTCAGATGTGGATGGTGATAAATCAGTCCCTTCATCTCACTAGAACTAAGTGCTGTCAGTTGATAAACATGTACAAACATACAGACAACTGGAGTGCCACAAGCTTATATATTGCAAGTGTTTATATTGAAAGGACATGATAAGATTGATTAGTGTATGGGCTGCATCCGTAGATATGGAAGTGTTTTTGTTTATTGAAAGTGTTGGTTTTTTTTGTAAGTGTTATTACATTAGAAGCATTATTAAGAGTTATATAGGAGTTATTACTAGCTCTATCTTCTCTTCTCAGGGACAGGTAAAATACTATTTCACCAGGTCCATGATATTGTAACAGATGTGCTTTCTTGATCATTATTTTGTGAAAATTGGCATTAATTACAATCTGTAAAGTCTATTCTGATATGAAGCATGGATTTGCGTTATTTTGTTAGATAAATGTGAACCTACAGTACTCAGGAAATGTTTGCTATGGAATTGCTAGTCTTGTAGGGGGAAGAAGGTACAGTATTGTAGACGGGGGTTTATCTTATTCAAAATGTAATACCCTTCGTGTGTAGATGACGTATATATATCGCACCTTGTGTGTTGTAAACTCAAGTTGTTATGTGTTAGATATGTGTTAGATGTTAAGGGATATCCCTTAATAAGGGCAACATGGGCTGTTCTATGCCCCAGTACCGAGTGTGGAGGACTGTACCATTATCCCTGCAGAGGGGGGGAAAGAGACTGTAGTTGAGCGTTGTATGCAGGAGGTTAATAAAGTTGGGGTGCGCGTGGATAGTGCTGCAGAGACAGTTGACCCAAGGGAGATAATATATAGAGAGAGGAAAGAAGATTCTGGAGTGAGCGCGCAAGGAGGGGAGTTAACGGAGAGACCAGCTCTGGATGGTGGCGCAGCACACTGCAGATAAAGGATTGCGGACGGCAGTATAATATATACGGCTGACCTGAGGGTGGAAGAGGAGTGAGAGAAGCGGCTAGTATCAGAGACTGTCTGGCGGCGTCCGGTGTGTGGGAAAGGTAACTGAGTACCCGGCAGGGAAGCCCTCGATAGCTGCATCATCCCTGGGCGGAGCTGACTAGGCCGCATCATCCTCTGGGAGGCGGAGAGTGGGCGTGTTACCACAGCTGCTGAGGGGTGGTGAGTACATCCCCCACCCGGGCCAGCCCCTAATATACCTAAAAAAAGGAAAGGGAGGAGCGGCAGTAATTGTGAGTGACTATAAACAGTATCCCTGGCTGCAGTAACAAAGTTACATATAAGATCATAGACTGTATAACTGGCAGCTATCAGAGCCTTCCAGGTAAATGAAAAGGGATGGATATATAGATATATCTAAGCTCAGAGACTGATATATTATTTAGATAGGACACAGGAGAGCCGTTTTGGACGTTATTAGATAACGGAGAATATAGCACCTGCAGGTTGTCAGTGTGAAGGAATAGGCGCAGGAGATAACCCGTAGTCACACTTGGTTATAAGGATCACTTACATTATCTGGAAATACACTGATATCTGGTTTCCATCTGAGGAAGGGAGACGGAGGGAATAGGTGCAAATTAACCCCTGCCATCACCCCGGACACTGTCAGGATTACTATAGCTTTCCTCCTCAGGAACTGGGCCCATCGCTGCCCTGCCCGCTGCTTGGCCGTCTTGACATAACTCCTCCAGCTGGCAGGCGGGGTACGCGGGGAATTGATCAGATATACAAAATATATAAACCATCTGGAGGTGTATCCTTGGGCTAAACCCGACCCCCCTTTGGTCTGGGGATGCCCATAGTTGGCAAGACTTCTTATTTCATGAGACAACCGCAGTTGATTATCCCTAGTCCAGCACAGCAGTTCAGGAGGGCTAAACCCGACCCTCCTCCAGGGTCATGGGACACCTGTAGATAGTATTGCAGATCCGGAGCTCAACTCAGGGAAAGTGACTATATGCCGAGGCGGTATTAAAAGCCTGTTTGGAGTGTGAATAGTAGCGACAGGCTAGGGTTGGACCGCAAACCCGGAAGAATAATTTCAGGAAGGACCCTCCCTCTCTTACATAGCGATTTACCCGCATTAATACAAATTCGTGGGAGTTCTATTACAAGTCAGGCAGGCTGTGCACAGTGAATAGAGGAACACTAGTCTGGCAACACCTGTAACTGTATTGGATGTAGACTGAGACAGACATGTTTTATACCCCAGACTTTGGGATGGCTTTTGTAGTTTTTGTATAGAGTTAATGTTAGGTTAACCCTTGGTACTCCAGGAAAAACAAAACCAACGAACAAACTGATGCAGGGGAATGCGGGGTGTTTTATTGAAAAACCGAATAACACAGGAACTGATGTAGAAAACAGGAACAAACTTTATGAAACAAAATATGAAGTGGCTGGATAGCAGAATAAACACAGAGGCATACCTCCCAACTTTTGAAGTTGGGAGGTCGGGACGTTCGCGCGGCCAAGCCACGCGCGCTCCCGAAAAGGGGGGTGTGACCTCGAGAAAAGGGGGCGTGGCCTCACGGGGTGACGCGAACTCCGGCCACGCCCCTGTTTTCGCCGCTCGTCGGCGCTGAATAGATGCTGTGCGCATGCGCACAGCGTCTATTCTCGGCAAGCTGGGGGGGCTCCCAACTGTCCCCCCCACCGCGGGACAATGGCGGCCCCGGGCGGGACGCGGGAACGTCCCCGAATATCGGGACGTTCCCGCGGAAATCGTGACAGTTGGGAGGTATGACAGAGGTACTGGGTACAGGTGCAGGTGCAGGTGGTCCGGCAGTTGGCTGAGGCTTAGGCTGAGGCACGAGGCACAAGACATGAGACACAGGACACGAGGCACAGGACACGAGGCAATGGCTGTAGGAAGCTGTGGCACAATACACGAGGCACAGGACACGAGGAAATGGCTGAAGGAGGCTGAGGCTGAGGCACAGGACACAAGACAATGGCTGAAGGAGGCTGAGGCACAGGACACGAGGAAATGGCTGAAGGAGGCTGAGGCACAGGACACAAGACAATGGCTGAAGGAGGCTGAGGCACAGGACACGAGGAAACGGCTGTAGAAAGCTGAGGCATAAGACACGAGGTAACGGCTGTAAACTCCTTCCAATACTCAGACAAGTCAGATAGGGAATGACCAGCCCTGAGTACTGGTCTCAGAGAGAATATATAGGCCAATAACAGGTGTCTCACATGAGCAATTGTCTCTAACACCAGGCACCTGATCCCACAGAGTCAAGAGAGACCAGTCCAACAGGTGCCTGGTGCCCCCTAGTGGTAGTACACATGAAAAAGGCAAACAGACATAACAGTTAATACTGTGATTATCTGAAGTTAGACAAGTAACGGCTAGCCGTAATAGTAATCTAGTGGAATATAGACTTACCTGTAGTTGAATTTCTCGCACCTTAAATGTGGAGTACCTAAGAGTAAAATACGCCAGTTAGAAATCTGTATAAGGCCACCGGTAGTGTCATTATTGCACAATAATATTAGTAAATTTACTGCAAAGGTTGATAGGAACAGGAGGGTAACTGTTTAGAGTATACATTATTGAGAGGAGGTAATAAGATTGGTTTTTGTTTATAGCACACTACTATAGTATTGTATAACCTTTATCTTTATCATAGACATTCCAGCAGTCGGACTGAGTGACTACAAGCTCCGGCCCAGTATAATAAAACTTTGAGTTGGATGTCCATGCCGTTGTTTATGCTATTCATTCTGTGTGGATTTGCTATGTATAATCGCATTCCTTGGTTGTAGGATCATACACCTCAAAGGGCGGTTCCCCAAGCTCGCCCAGCCACTGATGCCCACATATATAGGTATCCAACACCACTATCACTAAATCTTGGGGTGGAGGCACTTACAGTTAGAAATCACAACGTCAGGATTGAAGACAGCGTTACAAAAATGTTTTTATTTTCTAAGTGTTTAGATATTTACAGTTATACAGTAATTAAACATGAGGAAAGAGTAGGATAACAGTCTACTAAAATTCTGTAAACTACTTTGAAGAAAATTTTTATTATTGGCCCTTCTCCATTTCAAACACCTGGACCTACTTACTGGGCATTGCTTGGACATTGCAATGTCCCTGCTTGGACATTGCAAGGAGAATATACTTGCTTTATTTACTACTTATTGTGTTTAGTTTTCCCCCTATGGCTCCTGTAGTCCATCCTGGACACTCTCCCGAGCTGAACCCTGGCTACCTGGCCGTGAGTGTCTGCCTCAAAACCCTAATACCTTAACCCCATTGCATAACTTAATCCTAATACAGTAACACAAACCACTAAACCAACCCTAATACACTATCCCTAATATTCTAACCCTGAAGGGCAGACTGGATGGGCCATTTGATTCTTATCTGACATTAAATTCTATGTTTACTCAAATAGGTCTCTTTATATATACCTATATCATTATAATACTACAGTATATACAGTTGAATATAGATATACACCATTCATATAGAAGATGCATCTGTGAAATTGTCCTCCTTACATCTTTATTTTCAGTTGCAAACATCTTAAGTGCAAAGTCATGTCTATGGTTAGATCTTCTGTACTGTATAAATGTTTCCAGAGAAAAGAAAACTAAGGGGGTTATTCTGGTTGATTCGCTCGGATGCAAATTTGCATCCTTGCGAGTCAACCTAACCCCGCCTTGCGAATGGTGGTACGCCGGCCCACCGTTCACAAGGCGCGTTCCTTTGCATTGGCCGTGAATGGATGTTTTGCAGTTTGCAGTGAACTGCCCACATCATTCGTGATGTGGAACATGCATGCATATGTAAGGGTGCATATGCGTCCATGTTCAGATGGAAGTGGGCGGGCAGCTGACATCGGGTGGCCTCATTAGCATAATAACTCCCAGCGTTCTCATGGGAACACCCATAAAACACTGGGCGGTCACATATGCTAATGCTGCCTGCTGCCCTAGGCCCCTCTCCGCCCCCACCTGCTGTCCTGGGTGCGTGCACCCAGTGATCAGAGTATTCGCAGTGGGTGCACGCTCCCTGCGTATGCACATGAGTAGAAATGCACATGCGCAGTAACAAAACATCCCCATGCGAATGAACGGCCGCAGCAACGGACCTGAATATTGTCCTAAGTCTGATAGCAGGTCCTATAGAGCTTTCATAGTGATGTCTCCTAAAATTTAACTAAAGTCTCTTATAATTATAATTCTCTTTGTAGGATCTATTTCCATGAACCCTCCACGTCCGGAAACTGTTGATGATGCTCTTAACTTGGGAGACTTCAGTAGGACAGCTTCAGGTGGTTCTTTTGTGGTATCTAACGTCCCTGCAGCAGGAAATCAGCCAGATATATATAAACCAGATAAAATAACTGACTTAAAGGGAGAGATAAAAAACCAAAGCGTTGTGTTATCCTGGACAGCAACCGGTGATGATCTGGACCAGGGAAATGGTGAGTAAAATTGTGTTATGAATAAGAATGTTCTTTCTTGCAGTCTGTACATTTTAAAACTGTATTTTTGATTTATATATCACATTTATCACCTACATAAATACATTCGGTCGCACGGAGGACGGAATGAATCTGAATAAGGTCCCATGTGTATATTACACATCTTTTGCGTGCAGTGTCATGTGTCAATGAACAATAAATTCTTAAGAAGACTCCCCACATAATTGTACAAATAACATAGGCCCTTATTCTGGTTCACTCGCAACGGCAAATTCCTTCTCAAATGGACAAAACCATGTGCACTGCAGGGGGGGGGGGAGATGTAACATGTGCAGAGAGATTAGAATTGGGTGAGTTATTTGGTTTCTGTGCAGGGTAAATACTGGCTGCTTTATTTTTACACTGCAATATAGATCTCACTTTGAAGTAAAACCCCACCCAAATATATTCTCTCTGCACATGTTATATCTGCCCCACCTGCAGTGCACATGGTTTTGTCCATTTGAGAAGTAATTTACCCCTGCGAGTGAACCAGAATAAGGGTTCACTTACTTCAGATAGTATGAATTGGGTGCCCAGTAGCCAGTAGCACACAGTATGCATATTTAGGGTGGGATGCAGTAACATCCGCCGTCCCACTTTACTCCCCTCCGCCGCCTACCACAGCGATACTAATTGCATATGCTCTAACATATGCTATTAGTATCGCAAAGGGCAGCTCTTGTGGTAAGCTTTTTGAAGCAGCCAGCGGAGGGTGAGCAGGTCCCCAGCGGCTTAGCCCCTCTTCCTACCCAGCTGCTGCTGCTGCAGGAAGGGCTCCGCCTCCTCCTCCCTGCACCCGGAAGAGGATGTACAGTGCAAGGAGGAGGAAGTCACTGGCCCAGGCAGCACTGCACTGTGCTGACCGGACACAGGTGAGATGGGGTCAGTGGGGGTCCGTGCAGGATGGCGGCGGGTCGCAGTAAGAAGCCTACAAAGGGCTTCTATAGATGAAGTTTTGTGTCAGTTTTCCAAAAGCTAACAACACTGGAGAAATCATCCCCATTCCACGGTCTTCATAAACCTATATGCAGGGGCATTACTAGATCTGTGTGGGGCCCAAATTTTGCCACATTAGCACTTTACATTTCTATTTTAGATTCAACGTTGCAAATAAATTGTGTTACATGAGAAATATTAGCTACATTACAGTTGAATTACTGCATGTGAATTTTTATTTTGAGGTTTTCATAGTACAGTACAGCACAGGTAGCACAGGGTAGCACATATGCCTAATAGCTCTAGGATATTTATTAAATTCCCACCAGGATCCCATCTGCATGCAATAGGATCCTGTGGGTGCACTCTTTGTTTGATCAGTGATCAGTGGCAGATTTTACCTGAAGCCCCACCAGTAAAATCTGCCGCCCTGTTAAGCATCAGCGCAGTGCTGCTGAGACTGCACTGGCTTCATTGTGACCAGCAATTACTTCCTATTGGAAGTCCTATCTGCCAATCACTGTAAGTAAAGGCAGTCCCATTGGAAGGCGTTTCCTCCATTTCCTGCAGCCAATGCAGCCCATAGAAGACAGGCATTCACAAATTTGCAGTACCATCTCCGCTACTGCACATGCACTGGGCCCGGTGCCTACCAACTGCATTGTACAGGTGCCAGGGCCCTGGCCGGTGGTGGGGACAAGACAGCGGAGACCCAGCAGTGTGGCCAGCAGTAGCCATCTTCCTACGCCCAAGTAGGAGACGCCTCTGATAGGTATGCTTCTAGCAGTGAAATGGTTTCTTCACACAATCCACAAACATACTGAGTACTTACAGTACGTGAATACCTAAATATTCTCTATACAGAACTGCATAATATAGCGGCAAGCTATAAATAAACAATAGTTTTAGTACATTACCGAAATGGCTTTTTAAATAAGACATAACAATATTTTTATATTTGAGGTAGGAAATGATTTACTGTATTTAATTTTTTCTACAGCTTCAAGCTATGATTTAAGAATGAGCACCAAACACATTGACCTCCAAAACAACTTTGATGGATCAACCCCAATCAATGTCTCCAACATCTCTCCTCTGCCTGCTGGGTCAAGAGAAACATTCACATTTGTACCAGAAAATATTGTTATTCAGAATGGAACTATTTTGTATTTTGCTATAATTGCTATTGATAAAGTGTCCCATAAATCAGATGTATCAAACATAGCCCAAGCAGCTCTCTTGCTTCCTCCAGCATCAGCTCCGACAACACCAGCTCCCACGACACCAGCTCCCACGACACCAGCTCCCACGACATCAGCTCCCACGACAACAGCTCCCACACTAGCTCCCACGACACCAGCTCCCACGACAACAGCTCCCACACCACCAGCAACTAGCACAGCTCCTCCAGCTAATGACAATACAAAGAAGATTAGTATAACAGAGGTGACAGCGATTGTGTGTTCAGCTGTAGTTGTTATCTGCATTATAATAAGTATTACGGTCTGTATTGTGAGCTGCCAGAGGAAAAAGGAACCAGCAACAAGAGTGTGAAACACAAAAAAAAATGACATTCTGTTTAATTTAATTGTACTGTATGTCACTTATTTTGTGTTATGTTCCCCTTAACGTACTGTACAGCGCTATGTAATACATATGCACTTTTTAAATAAAAGGGATTCACAAAAATAATAAACTATATATTACAAGCAATAAATTAAATATAGCAAGACATCCAGTTGTTCTCATAAATGTTTATGCATGCGATGTTGTTGTATTCATTACACTCCACACTGGCTTTTTGCACTGTATAACTACTTATTAATACTACAGTCCAGTTATCTATTTATATCTATCCGTCTATCAAGGTATACATCTGTACATTCCTGTATTCATTACCTATAACAATGGGCCTGATTCAATTTCAGAGTTGGATGCAGTACTGATGTATGCAGTTGAGTGATTTTTGTTACTGGGCATACATGAAAAGTCCTTACTACACACACACAAACCCAGTGTGTGATGGCGCACTGTACCCATTTACTTATAACCTCACTATTTCCTGAGACAGCTTCTGTACTCGATGGGCAGTTCAGGGTAGGGGCTGGAAGGAGACCTACAGATGTAGCGCCGCTCATTTAGCCTACCTACGGGGGTTATACCGCCAACTTACCAAGGCGGTCCATGGCTAAAGGCGACGAAATATATTATAACAGCGTGGCAATTGGAGGTCTAGGGGTACTTGAGTCCCGGACCTGCATGGAGATGGGTCCCGGATGGCAGCATTTCAGTTAATACCAAGCTGCCATAGACTCACACCCCAATGCACAGATTGGTCATGGTGCCACCCCTGCCGCGACATGCTGATGTCAGTGACAGATAGTGTATTATTTATTTATTTATTTACAGTGTCTTATATAGCATAGCAGATTCTGTTGCGCTTTACAATGGTAGACAGTAATACAACAAACTGGGTAACGACAGACAGACTTGGAGGTTAGAGGGCCCTGCTGCAAGCTTACAATCTATAGGGAAATAGGAGGGAAACACAGTGTGTCACATTACTCCTGTAGGATTGATGCTGCTGCTACTCTGCATGGCTGCTCCCACCCCCACGATGATGGTGTTTGGCCGGTGTGTGCAGCGGGGCGGGATGACGTCATGTCACATCACGGAGCCGGACTGAAGTCCAATGCTACTGCTCACTACACTGTGGCGATGCCCACCTCCAGCGCATCAGCTGAGATCCTCCTGCCGCATATTTCGTCCGCCTGTGGCTGTGCTCACTCTCCCTTCCTCCTTTCACGCGCTGGCTCTGCACTGCATGGTGGGGGTGGAGGGCTGCCGCTGCTTTTGCTTCTGCTCCTCCTATGAGGAGGAAATGTCTGGCGGAAGATATGGAGATCAGGCCCAGTCCCTGTGAACTAAAGTAAGTTTATTTGTACTGAGGCACTAGCAGGCTGGCTTGCCTAGCCTGCAGGTTGAGTCACTCTGACTGCGTGGACAGCGCAGACACTACTGCAGTGGTGGTTACACCAGTGGCGTGTCCTGTCTTTAGACTTAAGGGGGGCTGCAATTTCCTAGGTACTGCTCATTGCAAACATTCATTCATTATTTGCAGGTTATTAGTTTGATTTGCGCTGTACAAATATTTGTATGCAATTACTGTAAATAAATGATGTACTCATATGCACATAAACACAGGTACAGAGCAAAATACACAATTTTAATTACTTTAATATTAAAGTACACAAAATTATACTCTTAATAAAGATCTACACACAAATATTATTAAAATAAAATAAACTTCCATGCACCTCTCTGGTGCAATGCATACCTTCCTTCAGCTGCATCACACGGAGTGACTCACTGAAGTCTGGGCATGCTCACTGCAGAGGATTTGCTTCTGCTGGGCTGCACAGACAGCAGCCCATAGAAGCACTGTAGCTCTGGAGATTTGCACAGAATGGCTTCCTGCTGGAAAGCTATTGCTGTCATCACTCCATGTACTGACAGCCCAAGAAGGGGAGGAGTTTATAGCTCTGTGTATGATGAGCAGTAGCAGCTTCCAATAGTAGGAATCTACTACATGCTGAACTCCTCCCCACAGGGTTGGGCTGTTGCTGTGTCTGCACAGCTGCTTCATGGAGCCTGGTGAGAGGAGGTTACCAGGAAGCATGTCAGAGACACAGACAGACAGCACCAGAGCTCCGGAGGTGGGGGGGGGGGGCTATCTGTCTGTGTCTCTGTTGTTGGGATTTTGACTGGAGGGGCTGCAGCCCTGCAGCAGGAGCCTCCTCTGGGTTACACAAAGACTTGTCACCAATCTCTGTGTGTCAACCACTGCAGTAGTGACTGTCCTGTCCACACAGTCACTGATGGATGTTTCGCTTAAGTTGAAAATAAAAACGTTATCTATATTATTGCTCTCACCTAAACCACCTATACTATTCACCTTCTTCTTTCTTTCATGTAGTAAACTAAATCTTTATCCATCTATAAAATAAGAATTTAGTGAACGTTTTCAGTCTTACAAGACTCTTTTTCAAGACATACTGGATCCCATTGCAGTGCATGTATGCATTGGGTTGTGGGTGCGGGCAGATGGTGCTGCTGATGTTGGACTGTGGATGCATGCATTCTGGCTGTGGTTCTAGTAGATGATGTCATGTGACTTCCCTGAAAACACCTGGGCATAACTGCATTTTCCCTGACACTCCCAGAGAATGGGCATTAACCACTGTCATATGCTGGCTTCCTGTCAATCAGCTGAAGTAGTGGGATTTTATCCCTGGATGGCCTTGCGTATGCATACTGCAAGCCATACGCATGCGCAGTCTATCGATAATCACCTGGTCTACAAAGCCGTGTGATCATGTCTGAATAACCCCCTATGGTCACACACCCTGTCATGGTGCACATTAGGAACTTGATAGTTTTCAGCTCCAGGCCCATGTGGACCGTAATCTTGCACTAGGAGAGACAACCCACAGCTCTGAGTCCTTCTTCAACAAGAAGGTATACCCTGGATCAAATGTTGGCTCACTTCTGTCTCTCCTTTTCTCCTCCCCACCCTGTCTTTCTCCCCCACTCTTTTCCCCCTCCCCATCTTTTAACCTCTCTCCTCTCTTTCCACTATTTTTTGGGGGATTGTTGATATATATATATATATATATATATATATTTTTTTTTTTTACATACACACATATATTATTGTGTGTTCCGCTTTTGCTCTATCTACAGGGCTGCCTAGTTAAACACCCCGTGTTTCCCCTATGGGGGCCCTGCCCATTTGGTTAGTCCCGGGCCCCACAATTTGTGATAGAAGCCCTAGAGCAGAGTACAATAAAAGCTGTCTGTGCAACTTAGTACAGAAAGTGTTATTGAGTACGCAAGTGCTACTTATTACTCAAATAGGAAAAAACTCTATGGAGGTGCTAAGCACAGTGTTTTGGCATCCAGGAATTTAGGGAGGAGCTTTTATCTCTCCCCATTATACTTATAAAGATATCACTTATAGCTGTAACTATTACAGCAGAGTACAATAAAAGCTTTCTGTGCCACTTAGTACAAAAAGTGCTATTGAGTACGCAAGTGCTACTTATTACTCAAATAGGAAAAACTCTATGGAGGTGCTAAGGCAATTTGTATTGCATGGTGAGCATCCACGCCCCTTGGCGGACGGGAGCGCAAGAAGAAAAGAGGTCGCCAAAACCTCTGCAATGGGTGAATGAGAGGTGCTCTATCTGTACATGCTTGCAAAAAGTGGAGTTGTAATGGGATTGCGCACAGTCACACACAAGGCGTGTGAGCAGCGCTACACAATAAACACAATAAAAAAAATTATGCACTGGTGTTTGATTATATATATATATATATATATATATATATATATATATATATATATATATATATATAAAATGTTTACTCAGAATAATAATCACATAGAAAACACATTAAAATACGATATACTGTACATTACAATAAGGAAAATAAAAAATTGAAAAATTAATAAAATATATATATATATATATTTAGAAAGAAAAAATTCTTGCAATACTTTCATGTATCAGGAAATGCCACAACGTTTTGTGTAGCGGCCCAGCTGAGAAATGGATTTTAGGCAAGTGCACTTTACTGGTTTTGTTGACTGAGTGTCCCTGGGTGGTCTCAACTCTTCGTACCGTGGAGGTACTCACTTATTTCTGCGGCGATGTGGAGTGCCGCTGAGGAGATTTTTGGCTTCCGCAAACAGTGACCGATGTCCTCTCATGGAGGTGGCCGATGTACCTTTGCCCACATGTCCATGGTTAGGTGGGCAGTGGGAACAACAGCATTTTTGAGGACACTAAGAAAATGTCTCAATCTATTAAAGAAAAAGACTAAAGGCGCCTGTGTTGGTTCTCAGAAGCAGCTGCTAGGTATTGAGGTAGTCAATCCCTATGAGATAGAACAAAGAAAAATACAAGTACAGATATAGCAGCGCTTATCTACAATGAAAACATACTACACAACAATATGGTAATAAAGATTTTATATGTAAAAAATTACTAAAAACATGTACATAAGTATTACAATAAAGATAATAAAGATAATAAAAACTGATTGATAAGCTCACTCCCAGGATTGGATGAAATCGTGGATGTTAATTGCTCAATGAAGATTAAATTGAAGGTAAGTGCACTTTACCAAAGAGACTAGAATGTAGATCACTGTTCCTGAGTAATAAAGGATTGGAGTAAAACAGGTCCTCTCTATTAACACGGTGTCCTGAAATGGTGCCGCTGGAGGAATCTGTGGAATCTGTAGAGGGATCAGGATGCTTGAGATCACAAATTTTACCCAAATGACCTCACTGATGACACGGTGTCCCCCAAGAACTGCTGGAAGAGATGTAGTAGGGCGATGTACAGACGGTAAAAGAGTCCTATTTTGGTGGTATTAGGTGAAAAATTTCACCTAGAGGTTCTCACTTAGGGGTATCCAAGTGGTAGGGGTTAGCTGGAGAACCACAATGAATCACATGGGAAATTCCACAATTGGAGCAGTGATCAAGTTGAAGCAAGGTGGTATAGCAAATGAGTTGAGTCCAAATCCAAATCCTGGAGTGGGAAACACTGACGTGTTTCACTACTGGCTGTAGCTTTATCAAAGGTGATGGGGGGGTATAGAGGTTGGTGGTTTATATACCCCTATTATTAGCACTTCATTGTGGGATGGGCAATCAATCAGACTACAATCAACCGAATTAGTACATAAAATAACATGAAAAATCACAATTGGGAGACAAACATATAGTTAAAAAATATAGAGTTGATCATTTATTATTATTTTCTATTTAAAATAAAGAACAAGTAAAATAACAAACATAGGTCTTCAAATTACTTCCAGGTCACGGACACATGACCTGCCCGGATTATGCATGATTTAGATGGTTTGAATTCATTGCTTTAATTGTTTAAAGCCAGATCTGTTTTGTTGCAATCTGCTTTCAATGCTGTAGGAAACGGCAGCATTTAATTTAACGACGACAACTATTTCTCCCAGTGGAAATAGCATCCGAGATTGAATACCATCCTTAGTCTATCTGCCCCAATATGTTTTAACCATATTACTGCTTCTATTGACAATTGTTTTTTCTCTCTTTCAGCATCAAGTTATGACATTCGAATGAGCAACAGTCCACTCGATATAAGAAAACAGTTCTCTAGCTCTGAATTCATCAATGCTTCCACTCTACAGCCAAAGAATGCCGGCAACAGAGAGAGGACGTCCTGATTTACATTGCAATCTGCTCAACTGCATCACACCAATCTGAAATATCAAATCTGGTACATGTCACCAGACCTAGGGTCCAAGAAAAAGAAATAAACTTTGCATACTCAAAAGTTGCTGTAAAGTACAGCACAACAACGGTCACAGTTATTAGTTTATCTGTCATTTGTCTGTGTCTTACCTTAGTGTTTGGTGTCTTCAGCTGGATGAAGCAAACTTCAGATAGCCATATGAATGACATTGATTCACAGACACAACATAGTTCTCTGCCTGGGCAGTTCACTAATTTAGAAATATTCTCGAGGAATTACAAGATGGTATAAAATAATTCAAAAAGCAAACGCTATAAATAAAACCACACAACAAAATAAATGGCAATGGGAATTGAGATTCTCACTTGAGGAGGAACAATGTTCTAGACCAGGCATGTCCAAACTATGGTCCTCCAGCTGTTGTGAAACTACAAGTCCCATCATGCCTTTCCACAATTTTGCTATTAGGGAATGCTAAAACTATGGCAAGGCATGCTGCAATGTGTAGTTTCACAACAGCTGGAGGGCCACAGTTTGGACTTGCCTGGTCTAGACTGTTTACAGATGTATGGGGGATGCTACATATTGAGAGATATATGAAGCTCTTCTATAATACCTACCTGACCCCCTCCAAGATACATACATTTTACCCTGCTCAGCCAGACCTATGCTGGAGGTGTAGTGAGGAGAGCGGAGATATACAGTAGTACATATATTTTGGTCATGTAAAAAATTATTGCTATTTTGGAGGGAGATAGAAGACCTCATCTCCCACATTCTGGGGAAAAGAATATCATTAACCCCACACGGGGCACTGTTGCATGTCTTCCCCCCAGAGATCCCTAATACATCCAAATATCTAGTGGCACAGATACTTATAGCAACTAGAACATCTATTGCACAATTATGGAAACAAGAGAAACTACCAGATATATCACAAACCATTTAAAAAAGATTATATAGCTTTAAAATGGAAACGTCCGCCACTGGACAGCTGGCTAAGATTAGAAGGAAATGGGGGGGGGGGGGGCTGGGAGGAGGACATGCAATGGCGGAATTAGCTGGGGAAGAGAGAGAGTAGATCCACTGGAAGAGCAGGAACAGGAGGGAGGAGACGGGAAGGGGAGAAGAGAGAAAAGAGGACGAGAAGAAGCAAAATGGTGAAGGAATCATAAGGAAAAAAACAAATAAAAATAGTCTGTGAAGTTGGGTACCAAACTGAAATGCATCTTGGGGTTGGATTAAATTAAAATTAACAAGAAACATAGCATATAGCACTATAAATAATTACCTATTTCTGTCTGTTCACGTATTATTTTGTTTTCTGCTGAATGTCCTTAGAAACACGTAGCATTGTTATTGTGTGTACTGTAAGTTTTTTTCTTTTTTTGTTTTGTCTGTCTTATTTGTTTACTGGAGCAAGGATATGCTCCAAATTGTGTATTGTATTGTACGATCTTTACCTTGAAAATTGAAATAAAGAGATATTTAAAAAAAAAAAAATATATATATATATATATTTCCGTGTGTGGACCGCACTCACACTCAATTTTTGTATACTGCGGGGTGCCAGACAAAGGATCCACGTGGTGTACGTGTGTCCAGATAATAGTCCGGGGTGCATCCACACCTATTCTGGTGTGGAATGTCAGGCACTCGCCTAATAATGATAAGTCCAGATGGTTAATAAAATCCAGAATTTGTGAAGTTTTATTCAGTTATCCAATCAGTCATATAAGCAATAAATCTTGTCACAGGTAGTCATAGGATATGCCCCGACGTTTCGGTCCTAAATAGACGGACCTTTTTCAAGGAGCTTTTTTAGCAAAAGAGACTGTCTATCATCGAAGATGGGGATGGAAAACCCTGTGGTGCCTGGAGCTGCTATATACGAAGTAGAAATTACAAAGTGGAAATTACTTTTTTCAAAAACAGTTATCCTGCATGAATTCCCTGAATACGGATTGATTATTTGTTTCTCTCTCTTCTCACAAGTATGTGACTTTTCATTTGTGAGCACTACAAGTACCAGCGCTCTGCATAAACTCCTATTGAGGTCTTGCAGTAATTATTCCATGTATGTGACTGTTCATTTGTGAGCACTACAAGTACCAGCGCTCTGCATAACCTCCTATTGAGGTCTTGCAGTAATTATTCCATGTATGTGACTTTTCATTTGTGAGCACTACAAGTACCAGCACTCTGCATAAACTCCTATTGAGGTCTTGCAGTAATTATTCCATGTATGTGTCTTTTCATTTGTGAGCACTACAAGTACCAGCGCTCTGCATAAACTCCTATTGAGGTCTTGCAGTAATTATTCCATGTATGTGACTTTTAATTTGGCTGTTGAAATCACTATAACTGCTAATCTGAATTATGGCAATTGCATAACCAGTGTTGTATTGTTAAGGATGTTTCTAGCCTTTGCATAACCTGTTTGAAGCTGTTGTCAGTGAGGCCTTATTTATTGGGGAATATATTTTGGCTAGTGTTTATTTTACACAAGCTAATTGATGTTTTTTGATTAGCTGGTCATGTGACCTCAGCTGTTGCCTCTTCTAATCAGACCTGGTATATATCTTCACTTATAAGGCAGTTCTCTAACTAGAAATGTACGAAGTAGAAATTCCAAAGTGGAAATTACTTTTTAAAGAACAGTTTAAAAAAACAGTTATCCTGCATGAATTCCCTGAATATGGATTGCTTGATTATTTGTTTCTCTCTCTTCTCACAGGTATGTGACTTTTCATTTATGAGCACTACAAGTACCAGCGCTCTGCATATACTCCTATTGAGGTCTTGCAGTAATTATTCCATGTATGTGACTTTTCATTTGTGAGCACTACAAATACCAGCGCTCTGCATAAACTCCTATTGAGGTCTATAGATTTGTAAATATTGGACCCCTATAATATCTGTATGTACAGATGGAGCCCCTCTCTTTCATTGCTGGCGCTCACCAGAACGTTCCCACTGGCGAGCACTGGCAGAGAGGGACTCCATTAGACTGGGACGTGCGAGCGTCTCACACACACGTGCGTCCCAGTCAGTCAGTGGCTGAGCAGAGGGAACCTGCCCATCTCCACTTCAGGGAGACGGGGGATCGGGGAGGCAGTGGGGACTGGCGATGGGGACTGGGGAGGCGGCGCATCGCAGCAGGGAGCTCCGTCAGAACGGGGCAGATGAGCATCCCGTGCCCGCGTGCCCCCTTTCGATGGCTGGTGGGGCCTGGTGCCAGCCCCTGCAAGCATGAAAGGGGCGCCATCTGTATGTCCACCAAGTAAGTAAATACAAAGGGGGCATGATTTGTGATGGCCCACCTTGACTTAGGCACCCTGCACCCATTACTGATAAGCCATAGACTGCAGGTATGAATACAGGGGCACATAAATGTCTTTAAACACACATGTTAAGTACTGTAGTTAGAATGTAATCCTAAACAGTATACAGCAGAATAGCTGCATTATATGTCAGGTTTTACAGTTACTGTGTATATTCCAGATATGACACTTCTGAAACTTTGTGAAGCCTTAACAATAAAGGATAATTGAACAATGACAAAGAATATACATTATATTATATTACATGTATTATATTTATTCCAGGTACAATTTCTATGAACCCTCCAAGACCTGTAGATAATGGTGATGATCTTGATGTTACCTTGGGTCAAATATGTAGAATAATTTCAGGAGGCTTTTTTACTGTAAATAATGTGCCAACAAGTCCCCAAAATATCATCTACCGCCCGGCCAAAATAACTTATCTGGAGGCAAAAGCAGAAGGGAACTCAATCGTATTGTCTTGGACAGCTACTGGAGATGACCTGGACCAAGGCAGAGGTACTGTACAATCAGCTAAACGGGACAAGAACTGAAGAGTTATAAGAAATATAAGAAAACAGTTCTCTAGCTCTGTATTCATCAATGCTTCCACTCTACAGCCAAAGAATGCCGGCAACAGAGAGAGGACGTCCTGATTTACATTGCAATCTGCTCAACTGCATCACACCAATCTGAAATATCAAATCTGGTACATGTAACCAGACCTAGGGTCCAAGAACAAGAAATAAACTTTGCATACTCAAAAGTTGCTGTAAAGTACAGCACAACAACGGTCACAGGTATTAGTTTATCTGTCATTTGTCTGTGTCTTACCTTAGTGTTTGGTGTCTTCAGCTGGATGAAACAAACTTCAGATAGCCATATGAATGACATTGATTCACAGACACAACATAGTTCTCTGCCTGGGCAGTTCACTAATTTAGAAATATTCTCGAGGAATTACAAGATGGTATAAAATAATTCAAAAAGCAAACGCTATAAATAAAACCACACAACACAGGCACTCGCCTAATAATGATAAGTCCAGATGGTTAATAAAATCCAGAATTTGTGAAGTTTTATTCAGTTATCCAATCAGTCATATAAGCAATAAATCTTGTCACAGGTAGTCATAGGATATGCCCCGACGTTTCGGTCCTAAATAGATGGACCTTTTTCAAGGAGCTTTTTTAGCAAAAGAGACTGTCTATCATCGAAGATGGGGATGGAAAACCCCGTGGTGCCTGGAGCTGCTATATACGAAGTAGAAATTACAAAGTGGAAATTACTTTTTTTAAAGAACAGTTAAAAAACAGTTATCCTGCATGAATTCCCTGAATACCGATTGATTATTTGTTTCTCTCTCTTCTCACAAGTATGTGACTTTTCATTTGTGAGCACTACAAGTACCAGCGTTCTGCATAAACTCCTATTGAGGTCTTGCAGTAATTATTCCATGTATGTGACTGTTCATTTGTGAGCACTACAAGTACCAGCGCTCTGCATAACCTCCTATTGAGGTCTTGCAGTAATTATTCCATGTATGTGACTTTTCATTTGTGAGCACTACAAGTACCAGCACTCTGCATAAACTCCTATTTAGGTCTTGCAGTAATTATTCCATGTATGTGTCTTTTCATTTGTGAGCACTACAAGTACCAGCGCTCTGCATAAACTCCTATTGAGGTCTTGCAGTAATTATTCCATGTATGTGACTTTTAATTTGGCTCTTGAAATCACTATAACTGCTAATCTGAATTATGGCAATTGCATAACCAGTGTTGTATTGTTAAGGATGTTTCTAGCCTTTGTATAACCTGTTTGAAGCTGTTGTCAGTGAGGCCTTAGTTATTGGGGAATATATTTTGGCTAGTGTTTATTTTACACAAGCTAATTGATGTTTTTTGATTAGCTGGTCATGTGACCTCAGCTGTTGCCTCTTCTAATCAGACCTGGTATATATCTTCACTTATAAGGCAGTTCTCTAACTAGAAATGTAGGTACTTATGTAGTATCTGGGCTGCCGATTTCTAAATCGGGTCGGATCGGGAGATCGCATCGCATCGCATGCGACCATGCGATTCGATGCGATGCGATGCGATGCGATGACCCGATTTTTCCATAGGAATCAATGTTAAAATGGACTGAGTCCATTTTAACATGGAATTCAATGGGAAAAATGGGTCCTTTTCATACCCCTACTATCCAAGTGGGCATGGAGTTGGATATAAACCTGTGGCGAGCGTAGCGAGCCACCGAGCCCGAAGCGTGGCGAGCGAAGCGAGCCCCGCGAGGGGACGAATACCGTCCCCTCGCGGGGCTCGCTTCGCTCGCCACGCTTCGGGCTCGGTGGCTCGCTACGCTCGCCACAGGTTTATATCCAACTCCATGCCCACTTGGATAGTAGGGGTATGAAAAGGACCCATTTTTCCATAGGAATCATTTTAACATTGATTCCTATGGAAAAATCGGGTCATCGCATCCGATATCGCATCCGATATCGGATGCGATGCGATGCGATATCGCATCGCATCGCATCTGATTGTATGCCTTAACTTAAGGCATACAATCAAAAAATCGGCAGCCCAGATACTACATAAGTACCGAAATGTACGAAGTAGAAATTACAAAGTGGAAATTACTTTTTAAAGAACAGTTTAAAAAAACAGTTATCCTGCATGAATTCCCTGAATACGTATTGATTATTTGTTTCTCTCTCTTCTCACAAGTATGTGACTTTTCATTTGTGAGCACTACAAGTACCAGCGCTCTGCATAAACTCCTATTGAGGTCTTGCAGTAATTATTCCATGTATGTGACTGTTCATTTGTGAGCACTACAAGTACCAGCGCTCTGCATAACCTCCTATTGAGATCTTGCAGTAATTATTCCATGTATGTGACTTTTCATTTGTGAGCACTACAAGTACCAGCACTCTGCATAAACTCCTATTTAGGTCTTGCAGTAATTATTCCATGTATGTGTCTTTTCATTTGTGAGCACTACAAGTACCAGCGCTCTGCATAAACTCCTATTGAGGTCTTGCAGTAATTATTCCATGTATGTGACTTTTAATTTGGCTCTTGAAATCACTATAACTGCTAATCTGAATTATGGCAATTGCATAACCAGTGTTGTATTGTTAAGGATGTTTCTAGCCTTTGTATAACCTGTTTGAAGCTGTTGTCAGTGAGGCCTTAGTTAATGGGGAATATATTTTGGCTAGTGTTTATTTTACACAAGCTAATTGATGTTTTTTGATTAGCTGGTCCTGTGACCTCAGCTGTTGCCTCTTCTAATCATACCTGGTATATATCTTCACTTATAAGGCAGTTCTCTAACTAGAAATGTACGAAGTAGAAATTACAAAGTGGAAATTACTTTTTAAAGAACAGTTTAAAAAAACAGTTATCCTGCATGAATTCCCTGAATATGGATTGCTTGATTATTTGTTTCTCTCTCTTCTCACAGGTATGTGACTTTTCATTTATGAGCACTACAAGTACCAGCGCTCTGCATATACTCCTATTGAGGTCTTGCAGTAATTATTCCATGTATGTGACTTTTCATTTGTCAGCACTACAAGTACCAGCGCTCTGCATAAACTCCTATTGAGGTCTATAGATTTGTAAATATTGGACCCCTATAATATCTGTATGTACATATGGAGCCCCTCTCTTTCATTGCTGGCACTCACCAGAACGTTCCCACTGGGGAGCACTGGCAGAGAGGGACTCCATTCGACTGGGACGTGCGAGCGTCTCACACACACGTGCGTCCCAGTCAGTCAGTGGCTGAGCGGAGGGAACCCGTCTCCACTTCAGGGAGACGGGGGTTCAGGGAGGCAGTGGGGACTGGCGATGGGGACTGGGGAGGCGGCGTATGCTCCGTCAGAACGGGGTGCATGAGCATCCCGTGCCCGCGTGCCCCCTTTCGACGGCTGGTGGGGCCTGGTGCCAGCCCCTGCAAGCATGAGAGGGGCGCCATCTGCATGTCCACCAAGTAAGTAAATACAAAGGGGGCATGATTTGTGATGGCCCACCTTGACTTAGGCACCCTGCACCCATTACTGATAAGCCATAGACTGCAGGTATGAATACAGGGGCACATAAATGTCTTTAAACACACATGTTAAGTACTGTAGTTAGAATATAATCCTAAACAGTATATAGCAGAATAGCTGCATTATATGTCAGGTTTTACAGTTACTGTGTATATTCCAGATATGACACTTCTGAAACTTTGTGAAGCCTTAACAATAAAGGATAATTGAACAATGACAAGGAATATACATTATATTATATTACATGTATTATATTTATTCCAGGTACAATTTCTATGAACCCTCCAAGACCTGTAGATAATGGTGATGATCTTGATGTTACCTTGGGTCAAATATGTAGAATAATTTCAGGATGCTTTTTTACTGTAAATAATGTGCCAACAAGTCCCCAAAATATCATCTACCGCCCGGCCAAAATAACTGATCTGGAGGCAAAAGCACAAGGGAACTCAATCGTATTGTCTTGGACAGCTACTGGAGATGACCTGGACCAAGGCAGAGGTACTGTACAATCAGCTAAACGGGACAAGAACTGAAGAGTTTGCCTGGAATTAGTGCAGTTTCTGTAAGGTTAGATGGAGTCTGCCTCCGGTAGCTTTAGTAATAAGTGATATTTTTATATATTAGTTATAACACATTTGCCCCTTTACAGTATAAACAGTGGCAGCGAGAGGGAAGGAAGGTGCCCGGGTCTGCTGGAGGGGCCTGGGTCCCAATCCCCCTGCCCTTGTTGCAGGGAGCCGGGCAGTGGGGAGAGAGAGGACAGGCTACCGCAGCAGCACAGCCTCTCTCCCCAGCTCAGTACATGCTGCTCAGAGCCTTGTGCTGAGCTAGGGAGCGAGACAGCTGGAGCGGCAGCCTTTCATCTTTCTACATCTTGGTTTTTATTTTTTTTCACGGGGATGTGGTCACGCGCTTTTCCGAGAAGCCCTGCCCCCTCCATTTCAGGGGAAATGTTAGAAAAAATTACTTCACAGAAAGGGTAGTGGATAAGTGGAATAGCCTCCCATCAGAGACAGTAGAACAATGTAAACATGCTTGGGATAGGCATATGAATATCCTTACAAAGAAATAAGGATCAAGTCACTTCCAA
This sequence comes from Crinia signifera, assembly GCF_055691185.1. Taxonomy (NCBI): domain Eukaryota; kingdom Metazoa; phylum Chordata; class Amphibia; order Anura; family Myobatrachidae; genus Crinia; species Crinia signifera. The sequence continues at coordinate 113,671,034 of NC_139224.1, forward strand.
CGCGTTTCAATCTCTATCTTGAAAAAGATCTCAACTAGAGATCGAAACGCGTTGGGAGTGACTTGGATAAGCAACAGCTGAACTCATTTGGACGACCTGACTCACACCAGAGGGACTACACACGGGGCCCCATGGAATACATCCTTTGACCTCTGTGGTGTCAGCTAGCCCGAGATGAGCAACACAGCCTGCTTTTTAATATTTTTTGAATAAAGGATCCAATATTTTTTTACCAGCCTGGAGTTTGTCTTGGCTTCACTATACAGGAGAAAGATCATCAGACACGCTTTTGTGAAATCAACTAAGTGTGAGTACATAGAAAGGGGGGATCCCCGCCTTTATTCAAATATCCATACAGAATACAGAGATCGTGTTTTGGCTATCTTGTGAAATACTCTAACATTTCCGTTCAGTGTGAGTGATTTGAAAGGGGACATCCCCCGACCATTATATTCATCATTAAGAATTTTGTGGTATACCCTGTATTGTTTATAAGCGTGCCTGTAAATCAACAGTACTATACGAGGGCGGAGCTCTCTTTCTGTTTTTGTCTTTCATACTCGACCATCAAATACATGTGAGACGGAATCCAGATACGGGCCTGCAAACAGGGAAGTTATATTTTTTATATAGCGCTAAACTACGGTGGAGGGCATACATCTTTTTTCTAATTTCCTCAACTTTGGAGGTTTGGTGTTCCCTCCAAGCCCTCACTGTAACTTGCAGCTTTATTGCGCAATAGGAATCCCACCAATCCCTTTATATTCTTAAACCTCCTTCCTGTCAGCACTCAAGAATGGCCACTGTATTTGTAACACATTTCAGACACTCTGCATTCAACTCTGCAACTCTGGATTCATACACAATGCAACAAATACATGTGCAAAAAAAAAAAAAACCCACTGCGTCTGCCATCGGCAGTGTGCAGGGCTGGACTGCCAAAAGGGTTGAAGGCCTGATGGGATGTTACTGCCACACAGAGGTACGGGCTGGCTGAGCAAAGCAGCCTCACGGCATCCTGCTTGGCTGTCTGGCATCTGGAGACAAGGGCTGGCCGAACAGCCAAACAGCTGATTCTATTAGAATTGACCCGTAAATGCAACACGGGTAACAGCAAGTCTGCCCTGACAACCCATTGCTTGCAGTTAGTTTCACTGTGCAAACACTTTATCCTCTTCAAACACCTCACACTCACATACAGGGCCATCTCTAATTCCATTGTTCCATATATCTCTAACCTCCTCTCCATTCATACACCCTCCCGCCTTCTTCGTTCGGCTGACAACTGTCATCTCTCCTCCACCCTGATCACTGCTTCCCACGCTAGAGTACAGGACTTTGCCCATGCTGCACCCCTTCAGTGGAACGCACTCCCTCGCTCCATTAGACTCTTCCCAACCTTGCAAAGCTTCAAACAGGCACTAAAAGCGTACCCTTCCACTGGATAAACTAGCTGGTTCTCCGACCCCTTGCCTTTTTACATCCTGCTATATAGCCACCACCCACTTACTTGCACCTCTTGTAATCTGTTTGTCTCAGGGGTTAAAGTGAGGGGGAACCACCTCTAATGGTGAGGTGGAACATTTTAACCTCCACATTGGCCCTGCACAGTAATTCTTACAGGAAAGCATTCTAGTTTGCAGGGGGATGCCAAAAACCCTACCACTGGCCCTGTCTCTGCCTAATGGGGGGAAGGGATGGGGTGTAATTAACTGGCATAAAGAAATGAGTTCCCCCACCTCTGCAGGACCCCTTCCTACTAGATTGTAAGCTCCTCCGAGCAGGGTCCTCTTCCCTCCTGTTGTCAAAGCCCACTTCTCCTCACATTTCACTCACAGCTCTCCTATACTCAAACACTCAGGGACCATCTCCATCCGCAAACTCATCTCCATCATTGGCCTCAAGCCTCTTATAGTATGTTGATTGAGTCCTCACTACTTATATTTAAGCTGTAATGTGGGTACTTGTGTATTATCTGGGCGCCCGATTATGTGATTGTATGCCTTAATTTAAGGCATACAATCAGATGCGATGCGACACGATTTTCGGCAAAATCGAATCGCATCGCGACCAAATCGCATGCGATGCGATCGATGCGATTTTCCATACGATTCAATGTTAAAAGGGTCCTGTTCATTTCCCCACTATCCAAGTGGGCATAGAGTTGATTTTATAAAGCGCGGCGAGCGCAGCGAGCCACCGAGCCCGAAGCGTGGCGAGCACAGTGAGCCCTGCGAGGGGACGCGGATTACTTAAAATGTATTCCGCGTCCCCTCATGGGGCTCCCTGCGCTCGCCACGCTTTATTAAATCAACTCTATGCCCACTTGGATAGTGGGGAAATGAACAGGACCCTTTTAACATTGAATCCTATTTGATTGCATGCGATGCAATGCGATTTTTCCGACCCGATCTCAAAATCGGGCGCCCAGATATTACACAAGTACCGTAATGTGTATTGAACTGTGGCGCTCTTTATTTGTACTCTATTTTTTTATTTATTCTATGTTATGCCAAGTTTTGTCGCCCTGTACTGATCCTTTGTACGGCACTGAGAAACACTTATAAATAAAATTATAATAATAATAAAACACAAACAAGCACATAGTACATACTAACAAAGTTCATGGATGTGCTAGGTCGCATCTCTTCAACCTGTAGCCCTCCAGATGTTGTGGAACTACATGTCCCAGCATGCCCTGAGGTTTTTTGGCATGCTCTTATAGGAAAAAATGTGGCAATGCATGTTGGAACATGTAGTTTCACAACATCTGGAGGACCACAGGTTGAATACCCATGTGCTAGGTTCTCTTCCATGAAGTAATCCAGGGGTTTGGGAGAATAAACTGGCCACCCTTTCCCAAAGGGTGTACTGTTTCCATCAGGGGCATCACTTAATCTACGCAGTAGGCTTCACTGAAAGGGGCATAGCTTCCTGGAGGGAGTTATTACAGCCAGAACCTCTGTTTTTCATCACTTTGGGAGTCCGGGAGGTGAGGGCTGCCCCAGGAGGTGCTGTAGTTGAAGTTCCGGGTTCTACACATTGACATGAGCTGGGTGCAGCACAGTATGTTACAGTGCAGTACCTGGCTAATGCCATTGAGCAGCAGCTGGCACTTTTCTTGCCAACCCTCGGTGGTTATTCATAAATACTTTTTGACCTTGTCGGTATTTTGACCGTCGGGAATTTGATTGTAGGTAAATCATACCGAACCCTGGGACTATAGTGAGAATTTTGAATATGTTTTAAGGGAAATTATAACTAAATGACAAAGAAGATTTTCCAATCATATATCCTTGTATCAATCTACTCATGAATATGCATTGCATATAAGGATTGCAATGCATTGCATTGCATTTCCACCAAAGCAAGCTTAATCTATAGATTGTTGCAGAATAAAGAAAACATATTATTGTTGTTTATGTATTGTGCACTGACTAATATTATCCTGTAACTTATATTAATATATTAACTTTTATTAAAATAATCCTTCAGCAACTATAAAGTATCCAGGGGCGTCAGAACATTTTTATGTGGGGAAGCAGAATATTATTCCATTTTGGGGGAGCAGTGCCATGGATGAGAAGGACCACCAGGGAGATGGGGGATGGTACTACAAGGGAGGAGGAGGCTCCCAGCACAGATAGGAGAAGGGCGGGACTATCAGGGAGGAGTAGGCGGTAACACATTATAGGAATGGGCAAAATGGAAAGGTGGTGTAATACGAGGTCTATTAAGTAAAAAGGCTGCACATTACATCTCCCCTGACCTAAGACTGGCGCCTCTCAAATTTTTTGGGGGTGGCAATGAAAGTTTCAAAGCATTCATCTGTACTTTGCAGATCCTGGAGCCATTGCTACGGATTATGAATTAGCCCATAGTGCCAGACAAAGCTTTAGGAGGTGCTACACGTGCCTTTCAGCACAAAGAAAATCTCCTTAGATTGTTTCCTTGAGCATTCTTCAATCTTCACAGAGAGATGGTATCGGAAGAATTGTAAAAAGGATAAAGACATTCCACTGTTTACTATGTCAGTATAAAATGTTAATGACAATTCTGGATAATTGAGTAACAGCATACAAAATGACCATGGGCCAGATTCTCTAAGCTTCAAAAGTGATAAAATGGAGAGTGATAAACAGCCAGCCAATCAGCTCCTGCCTGACATTTTTCAAACACAGTCTGTGACATGGCAGGTTTTGAAGCTTACAGAATCTGGCCCCATAAATACAATTCTGGATGATTGCACGCCAACACAATAAAGTTTTTTATTATACTGGAACTATTTAGTATCTGTGTCTTCTTTATCTGTTGTGGAGATCACCTACATTAAAATGTTTGAATTATGAGTACCCTAGTACGGATCACTGTGTGCAAGTGTTACTTAATTGTATCATGTCGGGAAACGAAGCATGATTTGAGATTTAATTGTAAAGTACTATAGGTGATAGTGTGTGAATGTATGGCAGTGAAAAGCCGAAGAATGTTTCAGCTAGTTTTTATGTAAGTAGTGTGGTTTCTATCCAGTCCATCATAAAGAGATAAGATAATCTTGGATGGAACAGAGTAAAGGCCCCCATACACTATGCGATTTTGGGACGATTTCATCCGATTTCGGCACTTTGGGCCAATAACTGGGTGAAATCAGCCCAAAATCGCAGGTGTGTGATATCTGATCCGATCCGATGCACGGTCCCGTGCGCATCGGACCGTATCAGGGAGGTCGGACGTCAGCACATAAGATCACATCCGACCTCCCTGTATGCATATGCCTGCCTGCCTGACAGCAGGGACGTGTGGTGAGGTAAATGGCTCAAGAGTCCCTGGCAAGTACCAGAGCCAGAGCCGAATTTCCCATTAGGCACGTGAGGCACCGGCCTAGGGGCGGCACATGTTTGGGGGCGGCACTTGGATGCCTGTGATAGTACTGTCAGCCCAAAATGTACCAATAACTGCAAAATATCCACTGTACTGTACTATATTCCATCTTAAATAGAGTGTAAATGGATAGGACATGGAGATACTGCCCCTATAAACTGTCCTACTTAGTAAACATTATTGTTGTGCCTAGGGGCGCCCTCATCCCTAAATCCGCCCCTGACCAGAGCCAGATATGCACACAATATATGAGCCATGGGGTACATGCCGGCATTATACACATGTGCAGCAGTATACACTGCTGGAGATTCACTGAGTTTTGATAAGAGATGTGCAGAAAAGGTAGCCAGGTGAGGCACTGCCTCACCTGCCATAGACTTTTTCCTCCAGAGTTTTGACTATAAAAATGAATAGAATTATAAAAATAAGATTTTTTAAAATATATTATTTGTAATTTTGACATATTTTATAAATTTAAAACTCCGGCATATATGCTAGTATGACAGGAAAGGCTGTGCCTCGCCTGCCTCACCCCACCGCACGCCACTGCCTGACAGGCATATGCATGCAGACACTGGGGGAGCAGTGGGGCGGGCAGCTGGTCCCTGAGCGCTTAACTGGCGCGCCGTCGAGTGCTGACCTGGCTGGGCTCTGCGATGATCACAGTCTCTCATTCAGCAGCGCTGTGGGACGGGACATGCAGTGGCGGGTATTAGATTTTTAAAATACCTGTCAAATGACTGGCCGTTCTCTGATTGGCTGAGAGCTCTCAACCAATCAGAGAATGGCCAGTCATTTGACAGGTTTTTTAACAATCTAATACCCGCCACTGCACGTTCCGTCCTGCAGCGGCGGCGCTGCTGATATCTATGATCATCACAGAGCCCGGCCAGGTCAGCACTCGCCGGCGTGCCAGCTAAGCGCTCAGGGACCCGCTGCCCACCCCACTGCTCCCTCTGATGAGGGTCACTGCCGCCCCCTTGCACCTCACCGCCCGCTGCGATTTATCACATGTCAAATTTGGCTCATCAAGTGCCAAATTGTATGTGAGCCTCCCGGGGAGCTCCCGGGCGGCTCACTGGAGAATTGGGTCCGACTTGTCCTAAGGACAAGTCGGCCTAATGTATGGGGGCCTTAAGAATGGGTGGGTCTGTGGATATCCATTGTGATAGCATTGTTTATTTGCTCCTATTGCTTTCATTAATAATATGCGGCACCTTTAAAGAAACCACCCGAGTTGTGGGTGAGCGTATATTTCAAAATATCCATTCCATATCTAATTTAAAAGTAATGTTGGCAAAGTTAGTTCTCAAGATCTTTCCAGAATATTTGGATTTTTGGACAGTTCCACAAACAATGTATAATATCTGCATCCGGGGCCTGGAATTTATAGCAATTAGAATCTAAAGAATCACTAATAATATATTTCAGTTAAGGTGAGTAGCAAGCCCTGTGTAGTATTTTCTGGTGCATTTCCATATATAATATGGACACTAAGGGTGAAATGTAATAGGGTGAGAGATTCAGAAAGTGAGAGATTTGGTAAGAAATTTCCAGTTATTTTAAAGCAGCAATAATTTACACTGCAAATCAGGTTTTGCAGTGTAAATGATTGCCGCTTTAAAAAAAAACCTGGAGATTTCTTACCAAATCTCTCACTTTCTGATTCTCTCACCCTATTTCATTTAACCCTAGATCAGTGATGGCTAACCCTAACACTGAACTACACATCCCAGCATGCCCTGCTACAGTTTTACTATTTGGCCATGCTAAAACCAATGCAGGGCATGCTGGGATGTGTAGTTCAACAACAGCTGGAGTATCAAGGTTATCCATTACTGCCCTAGATGTTTATTCATATTAACATACGACTTCAAGATACGGCTTATGGACAAATCTGGGAAATCTGAGGCATACTGTACCCGTTTCAATATTCAATTTCTCCCTTGAGTGGGAGTAAATATAGGAAGCTGAGCAAATATTTTGAGAGTTTACAGCGCAGTGTATTGTCTAAACCGCAAGATATATCAGTTGATGGTAAAGCTCGCAACACTCTTTGGGCGTAACTGAAATAATTGTTGTTTAACGACTTAACTGGCTCGGTTGCATGAGATACGCCAAGGGCCAGATAAGCTTTCCGTGACATGGTCGCTTTCCATTTGACCATGCCAACATCCTCTCTGTGCCATTGCCTGGTCCCAGTACCTGACCAACAATATCACTTTCAAATTTGTTTCTGAATACCATGCAAATGACATTCTGTAGTGCATATGCTGCTTATTCAATTTACATTTCAGTAATGAGAGAGAGGAACTCTTCACTGTTTTCTCCACACTGAGGGCCGGATTCAGCTCTGTTAGCAAAGCAAAAAAATAACACAACTGGGCAAAACCAAACTACACTAACATGTGCAGAGAGATTTAGGTGAGGTGAGCTCAACTGAAATCTAAGTGACAGTGTAAGAGTAAAGCAGCCAGTATTTGTCCTATGCAGACAAAATGTAACCCACCCAAATATCTCTGCACATGTAACATCAGCCCCACCTGCAGTGCAGCATGGTTTTGCCCAGTTGTGTGCTTTTTTGGTTTCCTAACAACACTGAATAGGGCCCTGAGTGCAGAGATCAGCAAGGGGACTGATGATCACCCCCCTTAGGGACCTGCTCTGCTGCACTCTGCATGAAGGAAAGGAGAAATTCCACTGGGGGGGGGGGGGGGGGGCAATATTGCCACTGGAGAATCTACTGCTTAGTCGCTTGTAGGACCCCCCTTTCCCCACCCCCAATGAGCTTTAATCCAGAGGATTTAAGCCCAGCCAATTGTAGCTCATGTTTTCATGAAAGGTGCTCCCAGTGAGTCACATGAGGTTTGCCCGAACCAGACAATCCAGGTCCAACAGTCATCGAGTTCTTCTTCGCCACATCATCATGGAGACGTATGGTCACCCCCCTTAGGGACTGCGGTCAACTAGGTTTTAAGTGCACTCGGGTGGGGGAGGGGTTAACAGGTTGCATCTGTCTCCCCCTCAGGTGAAAACCTCCACCGTCAATGGCGGGCACCGCTTCAGTGGTGCTCTGTTACACAATGCCCTGGTGGTCTAGTGTGCAGAGCAGCGCAATGGGCAACCACTCAACCAACACCACTCTCCATAAAAAAGTGACATCAACAGTCAAACAATATAGTGTGGCAGGGACAGTATAGTTCCACATAAAGTTAAGGTGGAAAGGTGGAAACGCAGGATCTCAGGGGTTAGTGCAGCAGCAGGACTGCTTAAATCCAGTGCAAGTTTTGGTACTTGTGTATTAGCACGGTGCCCACTACGCAATTTTCTTAGTGGGCTAGTGAAATCGCATCACATGGCACGCTTTCGTGGCATGCGATATGATGCAATCTCACTAGTTAATTTCATAAGCGTGCGCAGCACATTTCATTAGGGGGTGCACATTTCATTAGGGGGTGTCTTACACGCCCATTGGGTGTGTCTAACACCACCAATCAGACGTGTCTACCATCAGCTATTGGCCCTCGCTACAATATAAAACATCTCTCAGTCACACCCTATTCTTCTGCCTAGTTCAGTCTTAATCTTCTAATTATACTTTTTAACAGTACATGCAAATAAAGTCTTAAACATATATTAATGATGCAGGTATGTAATTATATGACAATGGTCTATTACAATTAATGATGCAAAACACACATACTTGATTGATGGGCGCTTGTTTTAATGGAATACCAGTTCTAAAAAGCAAAAGTATATAAGGGTGGGCCCAGCATTAGGGGGTGCCTGTGCACCCCTAAAACTCTATGTGTGCATGCCTATGGTTAATTTATTCACTGCACACTGCCCGCCGATCGCATAGCATCACATGACATATAAAACCTCATGCGATCGCATGGCAAGTTTTCGTGCCGTGAGATGTGATACGATGCAATACGATCTCACTAGTTAATTTATTCAATGCACCGACAGCAGATCGCATCGCATTGCATCACATTACACTCAAAATCGAATGTAATCGCATGCGATTTTTCGTGCGTTGCGATTTTCCACAAAACCCCCAGTGTATATGTATATGTGATGCCACAAAACCCCCAGTGTATTTGTATATGTGATGCAATTGTATTTTTCACACCCCCACTATCCACGTCACCCTGAAGCGTGGGGAGCACACGCGTTACGCGTCCTCCTCACCTTTTCATACCCCCACTATCCATGGCGGCATGGCTTTGATTTTGTATAATGTGGCAAGCGGACACGGAATACAAAGTAATCCACGTCCGCTCGCCACGCTTCAGGCTCGATGGCTCGCCACACTATATAAAATCAACTCCACGCCGACGTGGATAGTGGGGGTATGAAAAGGTCAGGAGGACGCATAACGCGTCCCCTCGCTGCGCTCGCCACGCTTCGGGGTGATGTGGATAGTGGGGGTGTTTTAGGAACACATTCACACCTGCCATATCATACATCTGACACAGTAATGACGACATATGTTAACAGCTAACTTGAATTTACTTATTAAATAATAATTAAATATCATATTAAATAATTAAATCACATTAATCACAATAAATAATTACAATAAAAACAATAAATCAAGGAAAAGAACATTAATAAGACCAATTCATGATGAAAAAAAAACTTAATAAAACAGTTACTCTGCCTTAGGAAGCAGCGAAAGTGCGTGAAGAATACGCTCAAATGCGTTATCAGCACCCAGAGTCTTCCGCCACATGAATTCCTGCAGGTAGGACTGTAATTGGTGGCGTGCCATGCCTCTTTGGAGTTGTTTGCCATTTGCATGAGCCCCAAAGGCGCTCAATGTTCTGGGTGTGAACACCTGTGTCTGGGCCCACAAAGTTAAACCTATGATTAACCCGAGCATGTTGATATCCAGCCTGTTCCAACTGCTCAGTATTATAGGACTGCCAGCAATCCGAGTAAATTGTTGTGCCCGGCTTGATGAATTCATTTATGGCCGCCATCAGAGTGCTGGCATCCCGTTTCGGCACAAGAGTAACGAAGCACTCACCACTTTCCCTTGAAATGCCTCCAAAGATCCATTGCTGAGGCAGCATCCGTCCAACATTGCTTTTTTTCGGATGAACTACTCTCATCCACTTCCACAATCTTACAGGGACCGCGCATCCTATGATTGTAGAGGACCGCAGTTTTATTAGATAACTGCAGCTGTCGCACACAGTAATCAATAGATGTGAGCTCCTCTGCCCAGGAATAGATTAATCTGATCAGTGTGAGGAAGGATAAGCGGCACCCCAGGAACCAATGTGCCGCTTCTTGCGACAGGAATTTATATGGCACCACCACATGCACTCTATCACAGATAAGCACATAGGGTGCCTGTTACTGCAATTCTGCATGACCGGCAGCAAATTGTGCTGCTGAAAGAAGAGAACAGCCTCATCTTCTTTCTTCGGCAAGGTGAACATATTTTTGACAGGTGCAGCCATTTCTGTCACTTCTCCTGCAGCTCTCAGTGATGCAGCCATTCCTGTCAGTAATTCAACTCATACTGAATCTGACAGGGAGCGGGAACACTACTTCTGACTGACTGCGCAATTTACATTGCCTACGCTAATTCTGACAGCACAGTTACGCTAACTGCGTAACGGCCACCAATATACAAGTACCATATTAACTACTGAAATCGCATTGCACGCATCGCACAGCACTAAAACGAATGCGATTTCAGTACGCTAGCGTACGTATGCTAATTGGGCGTCGTGATAATACACAAGTACCCAAGTTTTTCCTAAGATCTGATGTGAATAATTGCTTGGCTGATTAACAACACCTGTAGTTTGCTGTTAAGTATGTTCAGGGCAGAGGGTCAGGGTTCCCAATGCCAGTAAGCGGCTGGGCAATAAGATTGGGGTGTGGGGACTATGCTTGGGACCTCTGGATTGTTATGCCCAGCTGTGAAGCCAGCTATGATGTGACTTGATAAGCTGCAATCACCTGTATCCTGTCTATTTGCTGGCAATAAAGAAGATGGTTTAAGATGGTGTATTTTCTATCCAGTGTGTCATCTTTTTTACAATATATTTCTTGAACATTGTGAGATTACCAACACCCTAAACTCCAGCTGCAGACAAGTGTGAGCTTTTACCATGACACTGCTGCCTGGGACCAACTTTTGGTGGGCCTGTGGGATTGCCTGTAGTCTCACCAGCAAATCACTGCAAATAGCCTCTCCATCCACAGTCGCAGCCTTTGAGGTGACCCAGTCAGGAGATCCCTACAGAAAACAGTAGGCAAATAAAGTGCACAGTACTAGCCTTTAACCCTCTTCTTTAATCAACTGCTATCTCAACTTTCCCCCTTCCCATAGTACTGCCGTTCCTTTTCTCCCTTCTTGCTCCAACTGCTATCTTTCCGTGCCCACAGCCATGTCTGCATCTAACTCGTCCCAGTACTACCTCAGTTCTATCTACCCTTACCACCTCCCTACCCCTAGCACTGCTCATAGTATTGCCTGTCCATAACCCCCTCCATGCTCCACTGCTGCCCAATCCTTGCACCCATTAAACCCCTCCTCTATTCATAGCATTCTCCCCTGGGGGGATAGATATAAGAGAGATTTGGAGGGAGTATGTGTACAAGTGAGGGAGATGAGGGGTGAGTACAGGAATTGCAGAGACCAAGAGATGGAACAGAGATGATAGACAGAGGTGAAAGGGTTGAACGAAAGAGAAACAGATGTGGAAAGAAGTTATGTAGTTGAGAGAGCCCGACAGAAGGGGAGAGGGCAGAGATGGTAAGATCAGTGCTTGAATATGGCAACTGATGATAGCATTTTAGTGGTAGTGGTGGCCAGGGGCGGATCCAGGAGAAAATGACAGGGGGGGGGGGGGGCACCAAGATAGGGGGGGGTGTTAGTGGTGCCAGTGTGCACGATGAGGAGGAAGGGAAGGAGGACAGATAGAGGGCGAGAATGGGATTCAAAATTAGGCCCTGGCATTGAAAGTACACAGGCCCACCTTGGCGTCAATACTGAAGGATGCAGTTGTGCGCATTCCCAAGGCGGAAAAGGGGGTGGGGCCTTGAGTGTTGTGTACCACACCATATACCACATCTACACATTATGCAACAAAATAGTAGACCCACATTATACTTGCCCCTTACACATTATGCCAAACTAATTGAGCCAAAATTCACATAATGCCAGATGGATTGCGCCAAAATTCACATAATACTACACAGATTATGGCAAAATTCACAAAAGGCTCCACAAAAATGGACATTGCGCGGCGAAAGCGTGCCAAAAATTTTCACCATAATGCCCATTACGAGTTAAGCCACAGACCATAATGTCCATTACGTATAATGCCAAACACCGTAATGCCTATTACAAATTATTCTACATAAGTGCTACTTACCTACATGCTCATTGCCAGGGGTTCTATGCTTGTTGTCATGTGGGATTCCATGCTTGTTGCCATGTGGGGTTCCATGCTTGTTGCCATGTGGGGTTCTACAGGAACTAGTTGCCTTCCGCCGCCTGAAAGAATTCACAGAGCGTCCAGCTGCCCGGCTGTATACAATGTCCATCACAGAGCTCAATGCAGCAGCCAGCCCCCTAGGACATATATATTTTTTTCAATTTAAATGCCGCCCGCTGCCGCCTGAAAGAATTCACAGCCGGGCAGAGTGTCCAGCTCCCGGCTGTATACAATGTCCGTCACAGAGCTCATTGCAGCAGCCAGCCCCCTAGGACATTTTTCTTTCAATTTAAATGCTGCTGCCTGAAAGAATTAACAGCCGGGCAGAGCGTCCTGCTGCCCGGCTGTATACAATGTCCGTCACAGAGCTCATTGCAGCAGCCAGCCCCCTAAGACATTTTTTTTTTCCAATTTAAATTCTGCCTGCCGCCTGAAATAATTAACAGCTGGGCAGAATGTCCTGCTGCCCGGCTGTATACAGTGTGTGTGTCAGGCTCAGCTCTGCAGCAGCCCCTAGGTCCCGGACGGCTCCTGGCTATTTTAAAGCTTAGCTCGCGCTGCCACAGCTGCCTGTCAGAGCCGCGAGCCATACAGAGCTTGCTTGCGGTCCAGCAGCCAATCAGGAGTGGTGGCTCCTGATTGGCTGCCGGACCACGAGCGAGCTCTGATTGGCAAGCGGCAGTACGAGAAACGCTTTAAAATAGACGGGACTCGGGAGCAGCCAGGGACCTAGGGGCTGCTGCACAGCTGAGCCTGATGCGCACACTGTATACAGCCAGGCAGCAGGACGATCTGCCTGGCTGTTAATTCTTTGCGGCGGCCGGTGGCATTTAAAATAAAATAAAAAATTGTGTCAGAAATGACAGGGAGGGGGGCACGTGTCCGAGTGCCCCCCCTAATTGCGCCAGTGGTGGTGGCAGTAACATGAGACTAGAGTGACATGGGGAGCATGAGGATGGTGAGGCAATGACAGGGCATGTGGCTGCAGAGACTATGGGGGATATAACTGAATAGACTGGTGTGAGGTGCACAGTCCGGCTAGGGTACTTAGGGCCTTATTCTGGTTGGAGCGGCCAAACGTGCGTACGTTCGCTATTAACGTACGCTAGCCGCACGCGGCCGTTGGGGTTAAGTCCACCCACAACTCAGCCGCATACGTACGGGCATAAACAACGTAGAAGGGGAGTGGCGTACAAATGAGCGTACGCCAACGTACACGGACGGGCCAGCCCTTACACTCCGTCAACTGGCGTACAACTGAGCGTACGCCGCCGTTTACGGACGTCTCTCGTCCGTCTTCCCACCGCCTTCTTGCGGAGATCTGAGCGTACGCCAGCTTGCACGGACGGGTCCCTATTGTTTTCAATAGAAAAGTCAGCTTATGTCACCGCTCGTGAGAGTGAGCGTACGTCCGTGTACGCTGACATACCCTTCATATATATGGACCTGCAAATTTTGCCTTTCAACTATAATTATGAAAATTAATTAATTGATTGAATTAATTAATGTGCAAAATAGTGGTCATGGGCTTAAAACATTGCTGAAACATCCTTTGTAGGTGTTAGATGTGGTTTATGTTATTGAATCCTAAATACAAAACATATGTTTGTATTAGAGTGAACACGTTGACACATGTCGACTTGTGTAGATTGAGTGTGCTAATGTGTAAAGTCTATGAAAGCACGTAGTGAATGTGTCTAACTGTTTAGCAAATACCTACCTTAGCATATATAAGCAGGTCTTAAAAAGATTTTTACCTTAAATTAAACAAACCTTTAAATGTCGAGAAGTATAGAAAGATAAGCTTCCAATGTGTTTGAGTGCTGTGTGTGGCTTGCAGGTAGTGAAATCATGGTTTGGACTTAATAGACTGCAGCATTGCTTATTACATTCAGGTGTATGTGTTTGAGTAGGAATCAGCGTTAATTAGCAAACTCGGGCGCACGCTGGCATGCGGTATCTGTAGGGGTGGTTTGAGATGGCGGTTGGCGGCCGCCTGTTTTGTGTCCAAAATGAACGGTGCCTTAGTCGATCGTGCGGTAGTAGCACCGCTCATTTTTGGTGCACACCCCCGTGTACGCCCATATTTACGCCCATTTTCCCTCATTATTTCGGCCGCTCCCCTCTTCACGCCCCTATGCCGCCCCCAATACCCGTACACTCGCGTACAGGTTTTTTCGCACGTAGAGACCCGTCCGTAAGCGTGGGTGAGTGGTCGCGCCTGCGCATTAGCGAATGTACGCATGCGCAGATCATAAAAAAACCCGGGACGTACGCGTACGGCCCGGCCGCTCCAACCAGAATAAGGCCCTTAATCCAGAGTATTGGGCAGCAATGGTCAAGTATAGAGTTGAAGAAGCAAATGCAATTGAACAGGTTACGTTTTATTACTCCTAATTCCACACAAGCAAATATCACAACTACAGCTACCCCAAGGCCAGCTGTATAAATCACTGCAGTCAAAAGTAAACAGTGTGACATACAACAATGAATGTATCAATCTTGCATTGAATCAGAATTTACCTTTACCATGAATCCGAATCTTGGCATACATTGGCTTACACTAACAAATAACCTGTACGGGGTTAACCAACATCATAATTACTTTTAACATACTAAAGCGAACAACTTTCTTGTTCTCATGAACCTCTCTATACTTCACTTATACTACTAACTAAGGTATACTGTACCTAACGACATATGACCAACTGGTATCAATAACCCAATTATTGTCCTGAACCCAAGTCTAGGGCTCGGCCTATGACCAGGAAATAATGTACAATTCCCCGGGGAGGTGTCTCTAAGGGACAAGCCGGCCTTCCTACGGATCATTAGCCTGGGTTTCACTAGTGACAGGCCTTCCTACGGATAAATATCCTGAGGAGTACTTTGGCCCAGCCTTCCTACGGATAAATAGCCTGTGTGACACTGGGCGGGAGTTATTTGACTTGGGGGGTCTCCCTCCAAAAGTAGATAGGGCTGATATGCCCTGGTCTGTCCTTGACCTGGTTATGATGCTGATACAGAAGTGGCAGGGGGGTTTCTCCGGTACAGGGACAATGGGCCCTGGGCACTGGTTCTCCACTTGAGGGCACAGGGTCACGCGATCTACCCTCCAGCCATTCGGTCAGCTGTTATCCTACACCCGCAGTCCCACTCACTGATTCCGTGTGCTGTCCTTGACACGCGCCGGCCGGTGACCTCTCATCCCTGCAGCTTCCGGCCTCTCTTCCCCTGTCTTCGCGCTATGGCCTCCTCCAATCCCCGCCGGGCTCCTTCTCTCCGTCCATCAACTGGGTAAGTCCCGCCCCTGCCTATCAGCACCAGCAGCCGTGGGGAGTATATTTAACGCCCTCCCCGCTGCGGGGTTAAGCCTTGTGTCTGGCTTCAGACATGAAAATACGATTTTTGGGGGGGCCTATTCATATTTTTGACATTTACTATGCCAAAAATATGATTATTCGTATTCATATTGATGGGACATTTGTATTTGTATTTACAAACTTGAATGAATACACCATCAAATGAATACGACAGGAATCACTATTCAAAATAATAGAATTTTCAATACGGCCGGTAATTAGCAGGATACGCCCGCTAATTGCCGGCCAAATATGCCAGGAAAATACACTTCATTTTTCTGGCGTATTTGACTTCAGTCTGCACGGAACAGTCAGATCCGTGCAGGCTGCAGTGTGTAATAAAAAAAAAAAAAAAACGACGCGATATTGGCCGATGTTCTACAATGGCATACAATTTTAATATCGTATGGCATTGTATATGGCAGACAATGCCATACAATGTGATGGGATGCGATTTTAACTTGAATAAGCACCCTAATGGGTGCTTACAATGTTAAATGCACCCCCACGCCACCCCCCAAGTATAAACGTGAACCTGAAGTGTGGAGAGTGAAGCGAGCACGCGAGGGGCGGCGGTAAGCGTCCTACGACCTTTTCATACCCCCGTCGGCGTGGAGTTGATTCTATAAAGTGTGGCGAGCCACCGAGCCCGAAGCGTGGCAAGCGCAGCGAGCCCCGCGAGGGAACGCGGATACCTTCACAGGTATCAGCGTCCCCTCGCGGGCTTCACAGGTATCAGCGTCCCCTCGTGAGGCACGCTGCGCTCGCTGCACTCGCCACGCTTCAGGCTCGGTGGCTCGCTGCGCTCGCCACACTTTATAAAATGAGCTCAACGCCGATGTGGATAGTGGGGGTATGAAAAGGTCATAGGACGCGTACCGCCGCCCCTTGCGGGCTCGATGCGCTCGCCACGCTTCAGGTTCACATTTATACTTGGGGGGTGGCGTGGGGGTGCTTTTAACCATTGCAAGCACCCATTAGGGTGCTTTTACAATTTAATATCGTATATGGGTTAAAATCGCAGCGCATGCCATCGGGTATATGGCATGCGATGCAATAAAAAATCGGGCGACTAATTATCGTGGGTGCCGTGCTAGTACACAAGTACCAGAGCTGGTATTAAAAAATCATGAAACCAACCAGATAGGGCTTCACTGATTTTTTTTTAAACCAGTCCCAGGCTCCAGGACTGGGGCTGGTTCCCAAAATACGGGGGACAAAATGACTAGGGGTCGCCTGTATTTTAAGAACCAGCCCCATGCCCAACCAGCCAGCAGGGTAATGCCACAGCCAGTTGGAGACTTTTTATACAAGTCTCCCCGGCCAAAGCATTCAGCCCTGAGACTGGTCAGCCTGGCCAGGGGTCCTGGGGAAGTGGGGACCACCCCAATAAAGGCCCCCCCCCCCCTCCAGGACATACCTGGCCAGGCTGAAGCCTGTTGCTGTCTCGGGGTGGCCCTGGAGCAGTGGCCACCGGGCTGATTGAAGAGTCCCAGCAAGCCTCCCCTGCATGTTACTACTTGTGCTAATCTGAGTTCATATAATTCCTGGTCTTTTGTATTAAGACTCCCAATAGGTGAGACCGGCAGAAGATCTTTTAAGCCGGTAGATTTTAACTTTGTATACTTAGTATGAAGTGTAATTCATTTGGGAGGGTAGTTCTATCTAGACAATATTAGTAAAAGGATTCGCCCCCTCTAAGTTTTTGGGGAGTAACTAACTCCACTGGAGTATTAAAAGAACTTTTCAAGCTCTGAGACTGTGAATGGAATAATCACCACTGATAAGTAAGGATTGCCAACACCGGTGTGGAGATAGGTAAGGTGTTTCAGAAATTCTGAGAAAATCAGGTGCCTATACGAATTCGTATTAGCGGCCGTATATACGGCCGCTAATACGAATCAATACAAATGAATACGACATCGGGGATTACAAAGCAGTCGTATTTGACTGATTTGTAAATTCCCCTCCTCAATACGAATTTTCATACGGCTAAAACAGCCGTATTAATTCGTATTAAGAATACAAATATGAACAATCATATTCGTATTCTTAGTAAATTTCCCCCTGTATCTCAACCATAATTAGTAGTGACCTGGCAAAATGAGAGGTCAAACACTATAATTATACGAGGCGGCACTCCAAAGGCTTGGTGCAAATAAAACGTCTTTATTTTTTCAAAGTGTCATATCCGACACGTGTTTCGGGCAATACAGGCCCGTCGTCAGGGATAATCACAGTCACATATACACAATGACTTAAATACCATACATAACCCCACCCCCAAGTGCTAACACAAAGTGCATTCACCTGTGTCTGTTCCCGGCACATCTCACTCCCAGTGCGTACATCAGCATATTGCGTGCCCCCAGTGATGTGCTAATCACTAGAAGCCTGGAACGCACTCTCTTTTCTCACATCCATTTCTATGGTAACAATGCATCTCACATAGACGCTAATGTACATGTGCGCTCTGCTGGAGAGAATTGATCGTCGGGGACAGGCACTGTAGAAGAAAACAATACATTTTAAAATGCATGCAATCTAAAGAATACTTGCATTGCAGCAAATATTATAACTTATACATACAAAAATACCCACATAACAAAATATAAGGTACACGAGATACAAAATACCCCAAAAAAATTTAAAAAAATGAAAAATCCATAAAATCAGGCATGAAGAAAAAATATATACATACATATAAATACAATGTTTTAAACCTTGTAAGTCTCAATACTATGTTGCCACCAACTTGTGACAACACTATACAGATCCTATGTATTATAGGAAAAAGTAATAACATAGGGCCTTATTCTGGTCGGTGCGGTCGGATGCGTATATGCGGACAGGACCGAGTGTCCTGAGCCCCGCCTTCCGTACGGACCGCTCACTGCGTCCGAATGCGGTAAGCCGCTGACCGCACGGAGCACGAGTGGATTTCTCGTGTGTACACCTCCTCTATCTCTGGGAACCTCCCCGATCATTCGATGGTCGCAGGACTGAGTGGTCAGGCAGCACTGAGTGCTCCAGACCACTCGGGCATTTCTCCGTGCAAAAGCAGGGATATGGGCGGGCAGCTGACATCCAGCTATGTCATATGTCCGCCCCCCACACGTGCGTCACGGCTGCATTACCGTACTTACGCCCAGCATTTTTATGGGAACGCCCATGAAACTCTGGGAGTACACATATGGTAATAAGCCAAAACAGCCCTTCACGCCCCTCTCCTCCCCCTGTTCGGAGTGTAAAAAAATTAATGCGGTATTTGGACGTGCCTGCCGTTCGCACATGCGCAGATATGCCTCTGCACATGCGCAAACACCAAACATCGGCGGACCGACCCCATGCGGACAGAACCGCACCAACCAGAATAAGGCCCATAGTTACAGCTACAAGAAGCAATGGAGACCCACGTACTCATTTAGTCCCCGAGGGGCAATGGTGTCTAATCGGAAAATCCATTTACTTTCAAGTTGTAATAGCTTCTTCCCTCTATTACCACCTCTAATTGAGGGGGGTATGTGGTCGACAATCTTAAACCTGATGCTTGCCATACTATGGTGGGCATTCATGAAATGCCGCGCCATTGGTTGATCACTCGTACCTAAGATTGTAATTTGTTAAAGATTCCACCATAATGTTAGAATGTGTTTGCATTGATACTCAATGACGGCAATGAAATCAGGTGTGGTGTTGTTGTTTGAAACACAACGCTCCTGAGTTGATAACTTGTATGTGTTGATGAATTCCACATCCACTCCTGAGATTTAGCACCTACAGATGTAGCCCCTGCCATCCTTGGCTGGGGCTCGCCAGACCCTCCCCGCTGGTGAGCACTGGTGGACAGGGGCTACACTGAACTGGGACGCGCGTGCGTCTCACACGCACCCGCGTCCCAGTCCCGCCCATCTCCACTTCAGGGAGACGGGCAGGGTTAGGGGGGCACTCGGGGTGGCGAGGGCGACAGGTGGGGGAGGCGGCGGGGACCGGAGGCAGGCTCCATTGCCCAGGGGGCGCGCAAGCATCTCTTGCACGCGCGCCCCCAGGTGGGGCTTGCGTTAGAAACGCCAGCCCTGCAAAGATGACACAAGCCCCATCTGTATGACATACCCTCCAACATCTGATGGTCAGAAATCGGTACAAAATCAGAAAGGGACGTGGCCACACCTCAATTACTTTACTTTCAATGGTACAGTTTCTAGGGTGTGTAATTACAGGCGCTGAGTGTGTGGAGACCAGGGTGGGAGTTACTTACCTCGCAACAATTAAAATTTCACTGCTCCCTGCCACTGCCGCTCCCCTCACCGATCCTGCCTACAGCAGTCTCTGAGGTCTGGAGATCTGTAAAGCACATGCACCGGGCGTCTCTACCAAACAGTGGGCCTGGCCACATGACGTCATGATACGAGGCACGCTACCTGGACTGCAATGCACCACTGGGAATGGGTGCAATGGGCCAAATTCTTCCCTACACCCGCCGGGCCAATCCACCGATCCAGCCATCGCAATCATCAATGGGTGCATTGATAAGGTTTGGAGTGTAAGAAGTTGAAGAATAAGACTGAGATTAGCCATGTTAAAGTGTACAATTTACTCAATAAATCATGAAAAAATATATAAGTGTACATAGAAGTACAATCAAGAAATAAAAGTAGGATTAAAAAATAAGTTCTGATTCAAACTGATAATTGTTTGGATGGGGGTGGGTTGTAAAACAAATCTATAGGTGGGGGGTATTGGGTAATGGATATTGTGGGCATAATTGGTGTTTGGTACACCTACAGGGGGTCCTCAATTGATGGGATTTTCACTACAGTGTCACCATAGGGGGATTCCCAATTGGGGTCCAGGTGGTCTTTTAGGGAACCTTTACAATCCCGTAGGTCTCTTCTCCTTGAGCCTACGGTCTCCCTTAATGATAGTCAATCACTGAGGGAGACCGTAGACTCCAGGAGAAGAAACCAATGGGATTGTAAAGGGGTCCCTGAAAGACCACCTGAACCCCAATTGGAAATCCCCCTACGGTGACACTGTAGTGAAAATTTCTCATCAACTGGGAACCCCCTGTAGGTGTACCAAACACCAATTATGCCCATGAAATATGCGGTCTTCATAAGCAAGTTTCACTTTGCGGAGACCACTTGTTCATGTGCTAGGCATTCGGTTCGCCCAATTAGTACGCCCGCACCTGAAGCACTTTCAGCTGAACACAATACAATCCACTCCTCTACTCATTAGTGATTAATTACACACTTTTCATAGCTTCAATTGGTATCATTGCTGCCTAAATGGCCCATTACTAAATACACAAATATATGCTGCAAACACCACTGCACTGTTGCTATTTGACACACATTTTACACTGCAAGCAACGGACAGAAATGTGTAACACTAATATAAATGTACATGTCACTTTTACATTCAGCGATAACAGCACACATTTGGGGGTTAAATAAAAATTTATTACATTGTAAAAAAAATTAAGACATTTTTAGCATGTTATTTGGCACATGCCAAAACATAAAGGGAACATAATAATAAATTAAAATGATATAAAAAATGTACAAAATTGAAGACATTTCATACATAGCCACAGCAGAATCATTAGGAACACATCAGGTGGCTTCACAAGAAAAGTATAGGACCAACACTTTGAGAACAGCAGCCAGTAATGGTAACAGAAAGAGGGCAACAGGGGAACCAACCAAAACATTCCAACCGAAGGCACCACAAATTTGGGTACCCTTTGCACAGGATTGGTTTGCACACATGAAGCTGACACACACAGCAAAATGAAAGATTTGGGATGACATAAGGGCGGAGATTAATGCGGATGCCACTTCACTAGCGTGCCTGTTTGGCCCTGGTAGGGGCCTTGCCACGTGCAGCAGCTCTTCGTGTACGGCCACGTTGTGATGGGGGGTCGGGTGGAGCAGCTGCTGCGGAAGGGGGGATGGTGTTGCCCTTCCGCCAGCAGGGAGTGCTGGTGTTGGGAAAGCACCAGAAACGGCTGATAATAGGGCCCTATTGGTGGAAATTAGCTCCGCCACAAGCTCATTATGGCGGAGGAGGAGGTCATTTTGCCACACGGCTTCAGCAGCCATCACCTGCTGGCTGCCAGCTATTGCCTGCTGGCTCCCAGCTATTGCCTGCTGGGTGCCGACAATAGCCTGCATGACCTCCTCGGTCCTAATCAGCCTCTCTGATGCTAACTCTCCCTGCTGGTGAATGCTGGTAAGCATCTGCAACCACCTGTCCGCATCCTGTGTGACCATTGGCTGCTGCACATGGCTGCCACTGGTGGCAGGTGGCACTGTCTCCTCCGCCTCCTCCTCAAGAAGATCACTACCATACGTTGGAGATGGTGCTGAAAGAGAAACGTACAATTACAACACATTCCTTGAAACTTATTACAAAGTAGTTATGTCATGCTAACAAATTACCTGCAAGTTCAGCCGCAAATACATCCACTGGGGACTCACTGTCCATGTTGCTCACCCCCCGGACCTCCTCAATAGCTATACAATCTGTTGCCAACTCCTCCAGGGGGGTGAGCTTCAGTCGGGCTGGCATGGGGCCAGCCCCAGTGTTGTGACTGTGTTCCCAACGTGCGGACATTTTCTTCTTGAGGTTGGATTTGAAGTCATGCCACCTGCAACCAAAATATAAATATTATTACATCTCACACGTGACGTTTGAATTAGCATGCATTGTTCTATGCTACAGATTTTTAAGTCTGCTTCATTCAACATAACTTACATTAGGAAATAATCACCTTGAACATACATTCAGAGTCACCTTCTAATATATATTGAATAAGTCACATGGCAATCATGTCTGTTGCTCCTAGCAACGTGACCTGCCATTTACCAATTCCATCTACCTTCTTATAAACACATTTCTGGTATTGTTAAAATAGAATTTTACACACTTGAACTTGCATTTTCTTTACAGACTCTGTCTCACGAACTTGTGGAGCAACCTCATTAATCTCCGCAGTTATGTCCTCCCAAGTCTTCCATCTTATTGTGGGTGTCAACCTCGCCTGTGTCAACTTTATCAGATCCCGTGCAGGGTGTACCAAAATTTAAAGTTCCTCCAGTTGGAATGCCTTGTTCTTGGTGGTTGGTTCCTCTGTTGGCCTCTTCTGGCCATGGCCACGGCCACAGCTACCAGTTGCTGTACTTGAAGTGCTGGCCTGGCTACTCTCTTGTGAAGCCACCTGCTGTGTTCCCAATGATTCTGCTGAGGTAGAAGGTGGCCCAGCAGAAGATGGCCCTGCAGCCTGTTCACCTGCCAATGGCTGGTTTGTGCTCAGGTGCACATTGGAGGTGATGGAGTCCAGCTGAGCTAAGAGGAGCTGATGCTCCTGATCTTCCTCTGATTGTGACCCAGACATGTTTGCAGCACAATCTAGTTGTTCTTGCACACCTATATATAAACATTTATCTAATTGGCGTACATCACCCCCACCCTGCGTTCCGTGCGGCAGCGTACCGTATGGCTGCGTACACCGTGGTGTTTGTGCGGCGCAAACGCCACGCCCATACCAGCGGGAAATATACTGTACAAAACCAGGCGTCCATTCCAAGTATGATTTTGTACTCATTGGCAGAATTTTTCACCAATGAACAGCTACAACTTTGGGCAGACATAAATGCAATATGTGAATGTTCATTTGTACTGTGCACTTGTATTGTAGGTACAACAAATGTAACTAACCCATTCCTGATGTAAATCCAGTCCACAACACATTCCATACTAATCACTGATTGCATTCAAATCACATGTGATAGGCCTATAAATACTGACTTGATGCTAGGAACATTTTAACACAGATCTCAAGTGTGGGCCGGTATAAGGTAAGTGTTTACATAGCACCATGGCCTATTAATGGGAAATGGTATTGCACTATTTTATATGTTTGTGGTGTATTGGTTTCACACCAATAAGGCTGTCTAAATGTTTACCTTGTAGAGATATGTTAAACTGTATATTGTTTAACACTATTTCACCTGATGTTTTCAGCCATGTTTGGTGAGTATATTGGTTACCCAACTTCTTTCACCCTGTCTGTTTTGTATGTGTTGGTGATGTGGTTATTTGTGCCAATATTAGTTGCATACAGTAAGTAATGCGAAGGGCAGCTCAGCGATGCCAAGCTATAGCAAGTGTTGTTTGGCGATGCAATGTTTTCGACGATTGTTGTGGCGCATACACACTGTTCATGTAAAAATGTTCAATAAAGTTAATACCAAATATCACTGTTAGCAACCAATTACAGGACATGATTGCTTGTAATGCGCCATTGCTAAGATGGCGGCCTATGGGAGAGCAGCCCCATTCTCTCCAGCGGAGCTCAGGGCACTGGTCTCCGTAATGGAGAGTAGGCTAGGCCGTGCGGGGCCCTTTATAACAAATCGCCAAAAGCGCCGGGCGTATGTTGCTGCCCGGCGCCGAATTTTCGCCTGCACCCAGGTGCGGAGGACCATCGCCCAGCTGGAGAGGCGATGGTCGGACCTCCGGAGGCGACAGCCCGAACTTTTCCAGCGTATAAGGTGCCAGATAGCTCGATGTGAGTGTTTACGCAATAAATACATATTTAACATTGAATGCTTAAATTAACTTATTTAAGTAAATGAGGTTAAATGGCTGTTAATGAGTTTAAAATGGCATACACTATATGTGTGATACTTCCTCTTTGACATGCAGTCATGTGGATATAATATGTAATTGTATATGATTATTTGATTGTGATTCATACAATAATGACCGTTAATTGACACTCATCCATTTTTTTTTCCACAGCACGGGAACAAGCAAGACAGGCCCGTGAGGAGTTGGAGGAGGAGCAGGCCTGGGAGGAGGTCGAGCTGGAGGAGGCCAGGGAGGAGGTGGAGGAGGAGCAGGCCAGGGAGGAGGTGGAGGAGGAGCATGCCAGGGAGGAGGTGGAGGAGGAGCAGGCCCGGGAGGAGGTCGAGCTGGAGGAGGCCCGGGAGGAGGTCGACCTGGAGGAGGCCTGTGAGGTGGTGGTGGAGGAGGAGGCCTGTGAGGTGGTGGAGGTCGAGCTGGAGGAGCCCCATCAGGAGGTGGAGGTGGCTGAAAGTGGTACGTATACATAATGCATCATTAATAACTTTTTTTGGTACTGTTTGTTATGTAGCACAGCTGAATCAATTGTGTTTTACAATAGTAAACAGTAAGAAAACAAAGTGGGTAACAACAGACACACTTAGGGGTTAGATATGGTGACCAAGTCATCCCTTTCCTCCGGGACACATGTTAATTACACATTAAGTATGGCATAAATGGAGTATGGACAGGCCTGGATTATAATGGAGTTACAAGTGGTCAGTGCCCCTGGGCCCCCCTCTAGCTAGGGTCCTCCTGTGGTTGGCATGTATTTTTGACCAAATTTTGGTTGTTTTTTATTTTATAATGTTTTTGGCCATGGGAGTGGGTTAGTGCTGCAGCTTCACCTAACTGGCAATATGACAATGATTAATGGAGCAGAACATCGGCAGCCAAGCCATCCGTTATTGCACAAGTGTACTGTGCATTACTGAGAGTTGACTAAGTCCCATGACACGTTGCAGCAGAGAACAGAGGCTGAGAGGTTTTTGATGAGCTGTGATTGGTGGAGCTCATTACATGCTTCTCAGGTCCAAGGACAAAAGCAGCAGCAGCTTAGTCATGGGTGGGTTTGGATTCAGAGGGAGCACTAGGACTGTGAGGTCTCCTACAGAGTAAGGGGTAGAGGGACAAACACAGGCTTTTCATGTGGTATGTATTCATGTACGTATGTATGTATGTATGTGTGTGTCATATATATATATATATATATATATATATTCTCTTGTGTATTGGATCGAGCTCTATATATATATATATATATATATATATATATATATATAGATATAGATATAGATATATAGATATAGATATATAGATATAGATATAACCTTGAATTTATTGGATTTATGTATCACTATGTAAAATGTATTAATGAATATCATTAGTAATTTTGAACCCCCTTTAACATGCCCACAGATTACCCTAGGCAAGTAGACGAGGGAGTCCGTGGTGCCCTCCAAAGAATGAGGGAGCACCTCCGACTGTTGGCGGCAGACCTGCAGGACCTCACAAAAAATTTTGATTCATATTTTTCTATGAATAAATTGTTGTTGACAGTTAGAAGTAGTCTGTGTGTTTTTTTATTTATTTAACAGTATATGTGTAAATAGTGTAATATATTTTTCACTTGCAAAAGTTAGATACTGTATATAGATGTGTGTTATTGTAGTGTGCACATCCTTGCAAGACACAAATGCAATATAATTGTAGTCCAAATAACATTAGGCAAAAAACATAATACACACACACTGTGTTTAAAACTATAGATAAGTGAGCTTTACTATGTGTTGTTAATAATTAGCACATTGTAGAATATTGCATTTGACGTGCAATTATTATATAATATGCATACATAAAACATAGGTAAAGGGGCAACAATGAATGAATAGCACTTGACATGATGTAAGGGTTAATCTAAAGTGGTAGTAATGTGTTTAAGTATCAATTAGGAATTAATTGATTACAATTACAAACAATCCCTTTTTTATGAGGTTGCCTAATTGCATAAGTGTGTCATGTGGCAGATGTATGAGTTCCGATTACAGTAGTGAGTTTTGCGAAAATACACCGCATCGGTGCGTACCGGCAGCTTCCCGTCCGTTCGGACGCTGTAAGACCGTGCAGAATCATGATTATGTTACTTATTCATACCTGTGGATGTTTTTAACCAATAAATGTTTATCCAACCTAATTTTAAACGTATTTATAGTGTCTAACAAAAATGGTAAAAGAACCTGCGCTCTAAACAAAGGGTGCAGCCTTATCATAAAGGATGGTCACCAAACTATCCAGAAATAGTAGATGCAAAACAGAAGAGTCTGATAGGGCGCTCCCACTTGAGATATGAAGGATTTCAATGTCGGTAGGTCTTGTGGAACAGACAGATCGCAACCTTCATAGTGTAGATTTTTTAAAATAAACATATGATAAAATCTCTTTGGTCAAAACATATTCTCCGTACCGCAAATGAGCCTTTCCTTAGGCCACAAGATATCTCGTATAATGTCGTCTGCTAAAAATACGGTTCCCATTCTCCTCCATTTGTATACCTCGTTTTAAAATTCAATATTGCACATATCCTACTGAGAAATTATCCCTCTAATTGTCCATTGAGCGACACAAATAGCCTTGATGATAAGGCCAGACATGGTACAATTTGATTGTGTGTATTATTGTTTTTTGAATAAATTGTTATAGTTTTACGCTACGTCTGTTCTTCTCTTTTTGAGGTATCACATTTCTACAAGTGTTTATAGTGTCTGCCGACACCACTTCTCCAGGAAGAGAGTTCCAAAGTTTGACTGTTCTGACTGTAAAGAATTTTTTTCTTCTAGATGAACACATTTTTTTTTCTTCTAATTTAAACTCGTACCCTCTCGTCCTAGATTCCTGTCTAGCAGAAAAAAGGGTGTTTGACAGTTCCTTATATTGGCCCCTGATATATTTGTACATGTTGAGCATGTCCCCCCTTAAACGTCTCTTCACTAGTGTAAATAGTCCCAGCTTGCTTAATCTCTCCTCGTATCTTAAATTCTCCGGTACTTGTGGATTATCACGGCTCCCATCGCATGCCATATATAGTGGCATGCGATGGCATGCGATTGGATGCGATTTTTGCCGGGTTTTACAAAATCGCATGCGATCGCATCGCATGCGATCGCATCGCATGCGATCGCATCGCATGCGATCACATCGCATGCGATATGATTGCATGCGATTGCATGCGATCGCATGCGTTTTTTTACAGAAAAGCATCCAAATGCATTGAAATTAGTATCAAACATGTTCAATGGCCCCCAAATGTCATTTTTGAGGCTGTACCACCCCCACTATCAACGCGGCGGTACGCGTCCTACGACCTTTTCATACCCCCACTATCCACATCGGCGTGGAGTTGAGAATAGAAAGTGTGGCGAGCGCAGCGAGCCACTGAGCCCGAAGCGTGGCGAGCGCAGCGAGCCCCGTGATCTTTTCCCCAGATCATCAATCATCGATCTTTTCCCCAGATCATCAATGAAGGCAAATTAAAACTTGGTGTTTTTTAAATTTCGTTTTTTAAAAACGGTTTCGAGGTGCACACCACCGGGTCCAGAGATATCTTGTTGCTGAATTTTATGGCTCGCGCAGACATGCACGCACACCTCTTCAATTTATTATATAGATTACTGTATAGTATTGTTACAGATTATGTGAAAAAAAGATTAACAAAGCACAATAAGGAAGCTAAAACAAAAACCTTTTTATTTTGTCATAACATCAATGATGCATCCGTATTTACAGTATTGTAAAGTGATAACTGTTTTATAAGAAACAAAGTCCACATATTTATTCTTTAATTTTTTACAAGATACAGTATATATAGCTGCTTATAGTGTTACCCAACTCTTACAATGAGTAGTAACAAGAGAGAGAGAATACAAAATGGCAGCGGTACTAAGGAACATCTTTGCGTTAGTTTTGGTTTTCCATGTTCTCACAATAAGTAAGAGTTCTATAGTAACGCTTAATGATGGAGGGTATGAGGATATTGTTATTGCAATTAATCCTCGTATAGCGGAAGACCTAAATCTTATTGAGAAAATTAAGGTAAGGCTAACTTTTTGTGTAAATGTTTGTCGTGTTTGACGGACTTATAATGGAAAGATTTATCGTTGTTTTCTTGCTAAAAACAGAAGAGCATAAGGTCAGAATATTAAAAAAGAATTAGCAACTTTTTTTTATACTATTTTCTTGATTCTAGACACACAAGCCTTAAGGAGCCCATACACGCTGCTTTGTGGGCTTGCTTTCCGTGCTGTACTAGCACGGATCACATTGCATTGCATTGCATGTGTATCCGTTGTGCATGCAATGCGATGCAATGTGATGAAACCTAAGTACAAAAAGTATGTGCTTGCATATACTTTTTGTACTTAGGTTTCATCACATTGCATGCACAACGGATGCACATGCAATGCAATACAATGTGATCCGTGCTAGTACAGCACGCCCACAAAGCAGCGAGTATGTTTAGGCCTCGATGTACTAAGCTTGAAAATTTATAAAATGGAGAGTGATAAACCACCAGCCAATCAGCTCCTAAACGCTGTGTCACAGGCTGTTTTGAAAAATGACAGGTAGGAGCTGATTGGTTGGTTGTTTATCACTCTCCATTTCATACTTTTCACAGATTTTTACATCTTGCCCTTAAGCTGGCCATACAATTATACGATTTGGGCCCTTTTCACTCAATTCCGACAAATCAAACCTGAAAAATCGGGGGAAAAGTGCCCAAATCGTATGTGCCTAACCTCTGGAGAACATACGTGCTGCACATAAGATTTGCCAGACTCGGCAGGATCCGGGAACACTTACTGAAGGTAGCATGCTGCATACATTACATCATATGCTAAAGGACAGCATACTTTGGCCAGTATTCAATGCCGGTGCGAGCGGCCGGCGAGGGGGTTAAACTGCGAGGATCACAGAAAACCAGTGATCCTCGCAGTTTAACCCCCGCGCCGGCCGCTCGCACTATGCAACGTTCCGGGGGAATTCTCGCAGTCACAAAACTGCGAGGATTCCCCTAAACTGCGAGAGCCGCGGCTAGTGCAGCAAACTCGCTGTAATTAGCCTGGGCTCTCGCAGCTTTTGGAGGCACATTCGCAAATTCCCCCTCGCTCAAAAAACGGAGCGAGGGGGAATTTGCGAATGAGGGGGGGTCAGTTGAATACTGACAGGGTGAGCGGTGACTGCGAGCAAAAAGTCCTGCTCGCAGTCACCGCTCGCCCACGGCATTGAATATATGCCAATGTATGAGCAGTTGCTGAGGTATCATGTGCGAAGCTGCATGAGATACCTCTGATAATGAATCTCTCAGTGTTGTATTTATGAGTATATTTAATGTATTTCATGTTCATATCCTTTCATTGGAACCCAGCATACAGTAGATTGCGTTGCCAACTAATACAATTTATTCTAACATTCATTTTGTTGGTTTTAACCCTTTCAGTGCCAACATCTCTGTTAGAGATGTACAAAGCGCTCACATTTGTTATATAAATTAAAATAAAAATGTTTTGAATTTTTTTATATATATATATATATATATATATATATATATATATATCTCCTATATAAGATAAACATTACAGGTCATTATGATGAATAAAAATGTATGTTTGTCAGTTTTCACACCTATTTTGGCAAATTCACTTGGCACTCAAAGGGTTAAAGATTCTGATGTATGATTTTTAACATCAATCTACAATATTGAATAATCACCATGTTATGACTAAAAGATAGCTTTATCTATATAACAACTTTTAATACAGAAATAATAAACCGTATAAAACAAATTATATATTCTGAAGAAAATATATGTATAGTGTTCACAGCATTTAACTTTTTTGTTCTTTTTAAGGATACGATAAAAGAAGCCACAGGCTATTTATTTCATGCTACAAAGAAAAGGCTCTATATACGTAATGTGAAAATTTTAATTCCCACTTCATGGTCTGGAAATAACTACACAAAGCCCAAGACAGAGACATATGATAAGGTACAGTACAATAACATGGACAACTAAAGAAAATGGGAGAAGACTAAGGGAGGTATTCAATGTTGGGTCATGGCTGTCGGGTTGGCCCGAGAGCTGTGACCCTGTCCTGTTCTCGGTCTGCTCAACCGAGAATTTGCAGCGGGATTCAATGTCCCACTTGCCGCAGGACAAGTGGGTGTGGCCGCGAGAACTGGCTGGGAATCGGCAGCTGCGTCCGGGAGCTCATCAATTCCCGGAACGAGCCTGACTGCTTGTGAAGTCGGGCTCGTTCTGCCGAGATCCCCTGTTCAATGCTGTAGAGGAAGAAAGCATTGAATAGGATCCCGCAGTCATCTCCCCCATTGGGAGATGGCTGCAGGAGATTGAATATCCCCCTAAACATACCGTACAGTAAAAATAGCTACCGTACAGAAACCTAACAACTTATTGCACAAGTTATAAAAAGTCCATAGAATTGGTTTTCTTTATCCGCATAGTATTTGGAAAATAATGTGATAAAAAAATCAGAAAACTCATCTATAAAGTTTAATTGTTATTGATGCTCTGTGTTTGTTTGTACAGCATTCACATCGGAGCCCATGGAGCAGGTAAACAACGCCCCCACTGCCCCACACGAGAGAAATCACGCCCAGGTGCATGGCTGCAAATGCTTTTGCAGCCATGTACATGAGGGTAAACTATTCGGAATCACCATTGAATGTTTTTTACCCTCTGTTCGCAGACTTTCTGGCGCTGTGAAGGCCGTGGGGAGAAGGAGGCTGCTGATGATGCCAGCGGCCTTCCCTCCCAACGGCCAGGGAATGCCTGAGTTTTCTGGGGCACTTCCTGGAAAATGCTGTGTTACCGCTCCCAAAGGGCGGCAGGGTGTCAATCACCCTGTGAGTAGCCCTTGCTGCCATTGTAGAGATGGCTGAACATGTGCAGTCGGGCGATAACCGCTCAGGCTGCAAATTTGCAGCCCAGTGAACACGTGGGAATCGGGACCAATGTCTGTAGTGATTTTTTATTGTTTTATGATTGTTAAAAGTTTTTTTTTTTTTATGTGCTATCTTTAAGTTCCAAACCCCCTCTCCAATCAATGCACCACCTTATGTGCTACTGTGCATCATTTATCCCATTATAGAGCTTTTTATAGAAATTCAGCTGAAAACGGACAAATCTTTATTTAAAAATTGATGCTATCTAAACTACTCCAAGTACATTCATTGGAGTGAGTGCACCAGAGGGTCTGTACTGACCACTGACATATTTACCTTAATATAAAGATTTGCCTATTTTCCACCTACTCAGAAAGGTCACACAAATAAATGTGCATTTGCTGGGAAAATGCAATGAGTACAAATGCAGTTATAGGAATCGGCTGCATGTTGTTGCTAGGTGTAATTGCTCCTGTAGAAGAAGCCACTTAGTGAGTACAGGGCATGGTGGCTGCAAAAGGATGGCTGCAAAAGGATGGCTTGATCCACATTTACATAGATCCTGCCGATCTGAATAAAAGCCTAATGAGACAACATCATCCGCTCAAGGCTGTGTAGCAAATTATTGCAGATATAAGAAACACCAGTAATTACCACCTAGCAGCTTACCAAATGCTTGAGACGCCGCCCTGCCAAATACCAGGCCCCCCCCCCCCACCGCCGCCAAAGTCCCTCGGTATCATGTGAGGGGATGTGTACGAGAAGACAAGCCCTCGCATGCCTCCGCTAGCAGGAGAAATCATTTGATGGTCGCTGACCATCAATTAATTTTTTCCTGCCTTAGCAAAGTCAGTGAAAATTTACTTTGATTTACGACAGGGCGGCTGCTGACATCCTGTGATATCAGCCACCTGCCCCCAGCAGGCTCAGCCCATCCACGTTCCTATGGACACCCATAAAACACTGGGCATTCCATGGTCCAGCGCCATCAGTGCCCCCACCTGCCCCCGGCCCTCCCTCCCCACAACGACTGACCTGGCAAGTGTGTAACTTGATGAAGCCGTTCATGCCTGGGTCTGCACATGTATAAATATGCACTTGCGCATGCACAGACCCCCAACCATCGGCACAGGGCCGAATTTGCCCCGTTCCAAGTGTTACGGGATCATGGCCTTTATGTTAAGTGTGCCCGTGTACCTATCTTGGTAAATGAAATGAAGCTTCCCTGGAGGAGCAACAACATGGAGTCTGTGTAGTAGTGCAATCCACTTTCAGGAATCACTTTAATTGGTTAAATCATTGTGCACAGCTGTACTTAAGATAAAGGGCAGCCTCATTCGGGAATATACAGTAAGATCATAATATTGCACACACTGGGTTCAGTAACATGCTTGTACTGTATATTAAAGAAAATGTTTTTGCAGTGATGACATCATTCAATAATAAAATAAATGTATTTTCACTGGATTGTTTTTTTTTTAATTATTGTATTTTACTATTAGGCAGATATTAAAATTGCAAGTCCTTCACTGAAATATGGAGATGAGCCATATACTCAGCAATATAGAGGATGTGGAGAAAAAGGCGAATTCATTCATTTTACTCCTGACTTCATGACTAATGATACAATCTTACAAGTTTATGGGCCTCGAGGTAAATAGAACACTATCTGTTATGTATCATAATTTCACAGTATCCTTTTTAATTGTTTAGTTACACGACCATGATGTTTACAAACTTAAGACTTAGGGGGAAATTTACTAAGAAGGAATGGATACTAATGCACCCATTTGTACTCATTTGATCTTAATTACTGCCGGGATCAGCCGTTCCGCTTATTTACTATTAGCCAAATTCAGCTGATTTACCTTTTTACAAATGGCAACCTTAGCCGAATTCTGGTGTACGAATGAGTACGCCATCGATAGAACTCAGCCGTATTTGGCCATGAGTTCTTTGGTGGTCCGCTCATTTACTAACATTCATACTGCTGAATTTGGATGGGAATTCAGAAGAAAATAAGAATGAAAAATGCGTGGCATTTCCATCCATATCGTGCTGGAGCCTGCATGGATCATTTGATCCGTGCAGGTTTCTCTGTGTAAAAAATAGAGATATACTTAAAGATTTTTTTTTGTAAATGGCGTGCTGTATCCCCCAAAGAGTATAACCAGTCCAGGCTCTTTGAGATGGTGCTGGTTTCAGAAATACAGGGGAAAACATTTGCGTAGGGGTCTCCTGTATGTCTATATCCAGCACCGGGCTCTTGTCCTAGTCTTGGTTCCCAAAATACAAGGGACAAAAGGAGTAGGGATCCCTTGAAATTTGAAAAGTAGCACTGGGTTCCAACAGCCAGCGGTGTCATCCGGAACCCCACTCCTGGATGATTCTGTTGAACAACATACTGTGTGTGTACTGTTTATCTGACAAAAAAAAAAAGTTTTTATACCTGAATACATGTGTGTAAACGCTTTAAAAGACTTCAAATTTGATACTCTGAGGGGAAAAACTGTATGATAGATAGCCTTGTATAAGGTAAAACGGGGGAGTTCATTTACCGGATGCCATCATCAGGGTTTATCCAGTAAATAAACAAATTGGTCTGTTACTGGATTTTGACAGATTATTGTGTTTTGTTCTTATAATCAAGATACATTTAGGTTATTTTATACAGATTGGATAAAACATAATTAAACACCATTTTTATTTTGTTCAATGACTGGTAAATACAGTATCTGTTTGTTTGTTTGTTTGTGAGTCCAATCACTGGTCATTTCGGTTCCTCTCCTGTTTTTATTGGTTGTAAAATTCTAACTAGTACTACAATTTCTAAAACCACAAATTTTTTAAAATGTAGATACAGTATATTAATGATTATAGTCCACATCTCAAAGTGTCATTTATGTTATGTTCCCTACATGCGCCCATACTCTTAAACAAGGGAACTCCCATAACTATTCATTCACTTGCGGATTCACCCTATGGGCCTGATTCAGACCTGTTCACTAGCCTGCGTATGTTCTTTGCCTAGCAGACAGCTAAATGCCTGCAGACCAAGCCCACTCACCCCCCCGCTTTGCGAATCCCCGCATTCGCATGCGAGGGGATGTGTACGCTTATGTATCTCCTCACATGCGGCAGCACGGGTGAAAAACCATTAGATGGTTTCCCGTTTGCAATGAAAGTCAGTCTATACTGACTTTTATTTCCGGCGGAGATGGACCAATTTGGGGGTGGCCCACAAAGCACCATGCAGACATACAGACGCCTGCATTCCCAGAGGAACCCATAAAATGCTTTCCCATCCCCAGCCCCCTACCCTTCTCTTTCCTCCCTTCACAAAGTGAACACCTCATTGAGTGTGATAATCGCTGAAGACATTCACACAGGGGGTCCTAACATGCCCATAGACCCGCAGTCCCGCACCATCACCCCATATTTGCTTTTCTTTGCAGTTTATTTTATTTTAACTTATTGGTATTTAGGTTTTTATAATACATCTACAAAATATGTTTCCTTCCAGGGAGACTGTTTGTGCATGAATGGGCTCATCTCCGATGGGGCGTCTTTGATGAATACAATTCAGACAAACCCTATTACATTGCAACAAATAAGAAAGTTGAAGCCACAAGGTAAATTATTTAATGACAAATGGAATCATGTTATCATCAAGATTTGTAATACAAGTAATACAACTGTATAACGGCAAGTAAAGAAAATGTATAAATTAGTGTACCAGGTAATTATCTACAGTTGGTTGATGCGTCGCAAAATAAATCACTGTGTAACACAAAAATATAGTACAATTGTTTTCCTTTTGTAATATTTATTTTTGAAAACATAATTGTGTTACAAATGTAATTTTCAGTCATAAATCTTCGATTCGAATTTTTTTGGTGTTTTACATTACAATTACTAAAATATTTACATCACATTTTATGGTATTCCATAGAAAAAATAACTCTCGCGTCATTCTATTCCCTTAATGGTGGGAAACAATTTGGTTCTTCCCTATCCATGACAAATGTTTTCAACATCTACCTTAAACCATTGATCAATTGTAATCGTTGATGGCCATCCCTACAGTGCAGGCATGCAATGCATGCTGGTGAGAGCTGCAGCTACTGTATATGGAGTTCTTCTTTACCTGACTCAGCCAACCCCTCTCCTATTACTTGACATAACTGAATGGTGTATGTGTGGTGTAATGGTGTGCTGGACTAAACTGATAAAATGTATGTTGGGCAGATTATTTATACTGTGTTTCCGCATCGGTGGCGGACCTACCTTTTTGTAACCCTGAAGTGAAACTAAAAATTAACAATAACTGGAAAAATGGGGTGTAGCTTATTTCAATGAAATAGTTCTGCCATTCTGTAGATGTTTATTATGATGAGAGACAACCCCTAACAAAGGTAAGCATGACCCTATTGACCATCAGGTCAACAGGGTCAAAAGGCCAACATTTACTGCATATGGTTGACACAGATCTAGATCTAGAATGTATAGTATTTACTATATACAGTATATATATATATATATATATATATATATATATATATATATATATATATATATATCTCAAGTGGCTTAGACCATGCACTTACTAATTGCTAGCTAAACCTCTAAGCAGGGCCCATACAACTGTATTGCCCCAGTGGGCCCTTCATGCCCCATTAAGACACATACCCTAACTCTCTTCCTGGTGTCTAACCATAACGGTCCCCACTGGCAACCTAACCCTAAATCAAGTGCCTAACCCCCCAAATATTCAGAAATAAAAGTGCCAATCCTTTTATGTTGACTGATTCCATGTAAATTATTTATCTCTCACAGTGTTTTCACTATGTTATCATATTGCCTGCTGACCTGTATATGTTCTGTCCATCTACCATCCGGATACTGGGTCCCTGCATACATTCAACTCAATTTAGCCACACACCCAACGACACACAGCATTTTGCCTACACTTGTTCTCCGGTTGCACTAATTCCACCACAAATAAAGGTCTGCACGACTCTGTATTGCTTTCCTTGCTCATAGTTGCAAGTTATAAGTTTGATTGCAACTCTCAGGCAGTGCCAATGTCTTTATATTTTATTTTATCAGTAAATGTCTGGCAAACTTATAACCTTTGTAAAGTATACTATTATAGCTGTAACTTTAATCTCTCTCGGTTCTAGGTGCTCGGTTAATATTTTTGGTACAAACCGTATACAGAGATGTATAGAAGGCGTATGCACCCCTAGAGCATGTGATTTTAACCCTGACAATGGCCTTTATGAAGATGGTTGTGTTTTTGTGCCTGAAAAGTTTCAGTTTGTTAAAGAGTCTATAATGTACTTGCAAGCACTACCTTATGTGAGTATTACAAATATGATCCATTTCTGTTCCCTGAAAAAGATGATGAGTGTTCAAAACTGGTGTATACAATAGTCTTGTAGTATGGAGCTGGACTTAAGTTGGCCAGAGGATATATTATCTCACCATATTTAATCATGTGATGTGATTTTTGTACAAACACTTTTGAGTAATTTATAATTCAGTGTTTTTTAAAATAAGCTTTCCCTATTAGAGCTAATGGGTGAAACATAATAGGGTGAGAGATTCAGAAAGTGAGAGATTTGGTAAGAAATCTCCAGTTTTTTTGAAGCGGCAATCATTTACACTGCAAAATCAAACTGGATGTGCAGTGTAAATGATTGCCACTTTCAAAAAATTGGAGATTTCTTACCAAATCTCTCACTTTCTGAATCTCTAATCCTATTAAATTTCACCCCATGTTTTAACATGGTTACGGGGCTTCCATGAGTTCTTTCTTTCTGATTCCTTGGTGGTGGTAAAGTGTATGGAGATATTGCCAATGCCCCAGTGTGAATACTGTAGTAGCGTGCTGCACATTTTTTATCTACACCCACTATAGGGGGCATGGCTGCAACATCATACGCATGGCTACCCTTCCCTGGCATGTACATGCCACCAGAAAGGCCATCGCACAAGTACACTAAACTTGCTCCACTGCCATCGTGGCATCCAAGCAAGGACATACTGGGATGAACTTAACTATCACATAAAGGTGATGGCAATGAATAAGCAAAAATATAAACACTTTACTGAATGCACATAACTTTTCATAATATTTTCTTAGGTTTACATAAGTTGCACCAAGCAACTCTTTTAAAAGGCAACTGAGCTGGTATCCCATGGCATGGAAGCCTTAGCTGCAGTCATGGGCCAGCTAGGTATAGCCTGTGCAGCCGCATCATATCATTCTTTCCAATGTCTCCTGGGAAAAATGTTTTCTTTGTCCACACCCACATTGAAATTATTCCAGCCCAGATCCAGAATAAGGAGCACAGAAGCCCAGACCTAGATTTACAGTGTGCCACCTGCAGGCGCAACTAAAGAAGACCAGAAACATAGAAACATAGAATTTGACGGCAGATAAGAACCACTAGTCGGCCCCTTTTTTAAACATGTTACCTCAAACCATATTTGATCCTTATTTTTTTTGTAAGAATATCAATATGCCTATCCCAAGCATGTTTAAATTGATCTACTGTATTTGCCTCTACCACCTCTGATGGGAGGCTATTCCACTTATCTACTACTCTTTCTGTGAAGTAATTCTTCCTCATATTTCCCCTAAATCTTCCTCCCTCTAGTTTCAGTGCATGTCCTTGTGTTCTGTTGCTCCTCTTCCTGTGAAGAATGTCTCCCACCTGTACCTTGTTAAATCCCTTGATATATTTGAAAGTTTCTACATGTCCCCCTTTCCCTTCTCTGCTCTAAAGTACACATATTAAGATCTTTTAGTCTTTCCTGGTACGTTTTGTGATGTAGGCCAAGCACATTGTCTAGAGCAATGCAGGCTAATCATGTAATGTGTGATCCTCAAGCCTAACCTCCTCTGTTGGCTCCCCCTCCTCTCACATACCATTAATTTAGTTGGAATTACTGGGTACGTACTGTGCAATAGTTGGCCATTCATGGTTTCACAAACCGATGGTCATCCATGGACTTTCACTTACTGGTCCCGGGTTAATCAGAACCTATGGGTGGGGCATCACAGGTATCAGGGGTGGAGCTATTGCTGAGAGCTGCACCTATAGGGAGTTCTTCTTGACTTGACCTCATGGTATAGCAAGCAGGGTTAACACTGTGATATGTTGGCTAATTTTCTATAGGATTTTGACTATATAGTCAAAATTGTAAGCCAAAATTGCACTTGTGTGCACACCTCTAGAAGCTGTGTGAAGAGGTGTACTAGTGCACTTGCACAGTGAAGAAGGGGAAACACTGTGTGGCCTGTGGGAGATCGGGTGCTACATAGAGTGAGGCAGGGTACCATAGTGTTAGACGCTGAGTGTTGAGAAATCAATGGTATAAACACTGGAAAGGCTGAAATACACAACTGCAGAGAGATATTCAGCTGCAGTAAATATTAGGGGTGGGATGCTCTAACATCCGCGCCCCCTTACCGCCGCACATCGCCCCCCCCCCCCCATCGCCTACATAATTATCACATATGCTCTAACATATGCGATAATTATGGCAAAGGACAGGTCTTGCTTTAAGAGCTGTCCTTTGTGGTGAGACACAGCTGCTCCCCCCTCCCTCCCTTACCTGGCGCTGTTGTGCCGGCTCTTCTCCTCCTTGCACACGGAAGAGGATCATAGTGCAGAGAGGACGAGGTCACAGCTCTGTGCTGCCTGGACACAGGTGAAGGGGGTTGGTGCGGGGCGGCAAGGGTCGGTGCGGGCGGTGGTGGGTCAGTGCGGGCAGCAGTGGGTCATGTTTGATTTCCTCCCCCAGCCTAATATTTTTTAATTTTTATTGATTGGTTATAAGCACTCATTTGATGATAGCCAATAGGCAGAGGGCTCCATCGGAACTGGCCGCACAAGCGTCTCGTAAGCACGCGCCCCCTTCCGGAGAATAGCGGCGGCTGGGGATTGGCGATTCTATTGCT
Source organism: Crinia signifera (assembly GCF_055691185.1). Classification (NCBI taxonomy): domain Eukaryota; kingdom Metazoa; phylum Chordata; class Amphibia; order Anura; family Myobatrachidae; genus Crinia; species Crinia signifera. The sequence goes on from NC_139224.1 coordinate 113,710,306, forward strand.
ACGAGAAGCTCCGATGGGAGTTGCTCCATCTGTAGGTTTAATGAAGAAGTGGGTCTTGAGAAGAGGGCAGGTGGGAATGTAAAGAGAGATAAGGTCAGATATGTAATTGGGAGAAGAGTAGGTGATGGCTTTGTGGGAGTGAGAAGCTTGTGTAGAAATTTTAAGAGACTGGAGGTTCACATAGTATGTTTGGAGGGGAAGATTAGCTGGGCAGCAATATTGAGGATGGTGGTGAGAGGCGTTTGTCAGGGAGGCCAGAAAGGAGGAGATTACAGTAATCTAATCTGGAGATGACAAGTGAGTGGATGAGGATCTTTATAGCATCCTAGGTGAAAAAGGGTCTGATCCTGGAAATATTTTTGAGGTGCAAACTGCAGGACTGTGACTGGTGCTGAATGTGTGGTATAAAGATGAGGGAGTAATCAAGAATAACACCAAACAAGCATACTTAGGGTCTAGATGTTATGCAGGAGGGTGGTAAAATTATCAGCTCAGACTTAGATATGTTTAAGAAAGCACTGGCACATCTAAGAAGAGATAGCAGACAGATAGTTGGGAATACCTGTAAGGAGAGAGAGAGAGAGAGAGAGAGAGAGAGGTAGAGATTTCAGGAGATGAGAGGTAGGTTTGAGCATCATCAGCATAGATGTGATATTGGAAGCTAAATGAGTGAATAAGCTCACTTAGAGAACACGTATAGATGAATAAAATGAGAGGACCAGCCTTGGGGAACACCTACAGTTAGTGGAAGTTTTTAAGGTGGAGTCATGAGAGATGACAGAGAAGTAGCAGAGGTAGAAAGATATCCAGGTGAGAGCAGCAGTGGCGTAACTATGAATTGGGCGCCCCCCCCGCCATTAATGGGGGGGTGCCCCCCCTCTGCAGCACCCCTCTCCCCCACACCCCGCCCGCAGCCTTACCTGTCTTGCTGGTCCCGGCTCCCTTGCTGGCTTCATTCTTCTGCTATGGAGACGGACCAACACAAAATGTCCGCCCCCATACAGCAGACAGTTTCAGAGAACTGTCTGCTATATGGGCTGGACATTTTATTGTAGTCCGTCTCACTAGCAGAAGAATGACCACCACTGAAGACAGGTAAGGCTGCGGGCGACGGATGGGCGGACAAGCAAGTGGTGGATGGGAGGGGGCTAACTATAGCACCGCAGCCCCCTGGTGCCCCCACATGCACAGTGCCCCCCCACGACCAAGGGGGCTGCGGAGCTATAGTTACACCACTGGAGAGCAGTATCAAGGGACCGAAGGAGTGATGAATTTGGAGAAGAAGAGGGTAGTCCATGGTGTCAAAAGCAGCAGAGAGGTCAAGAAGAATAAGCAGGGAGTAGTGTCCCTTAGAATTGGGAAGGCAGATTCATTGGATTGAAGAGGACAGAAGCCTGACTGGAATGGATCATGCAGGTAGTTGGAGGAAAAAAAGGCAGTAACGGTGGATGTAGACAAGGAGTTTGGAGTTAAACGGTAGGAGAGAGAAGAGTCGTTAGTTGGAGAGAGTGTTAGGCTCAAGGGTTAGTTTTTAAGATTAGGGAAGGCAAGGGCATGCTTGGGGACAGGCAAATGGGACAGTGCTAGATGAGAGAAAAAGATTGAGCAGGTGTGCAAGGTGTAAACAGGCAGAAGGAGAGAGGTAGAGGAGGAAGTAGGAGGGTATCGGGTCTAATGGGCAGGGATTTGAGTGGGACAGATTAATGAGGGCCATTACTTCATCTCCAGATACCGTGGAAACAGGAGATACCGGGGAAAACCAATCAGGGCCAGAGTTGGTGAAATTAATGGGAAAGAGGTTGTTAGGGAACAGAGGGGGCAGGTTGTTGAGGGTCTATTGGGATGTGATGTCCAGCTGTATGGAGTAAATTTTGGATGTGAAGTAGGTGGCAACGTCAAGGACACATAGTGAAGAAGGGATATGAGGTCAGGTGGGCATAGGAATTGGTTAATAATTGCAAACAGATGCCGGGGGTTAGAAGATTGGGATGAAATTATTGAAGTATGATGGAAAGGGCAGCACTGTTGGATGAGAACTAAAGGTGCCCACAGACGCTACAATTGTACTGTGCTATGCGTTTTTGTCTGTACAATGGTTCTATACAATTTTTCTTCCAGCTTGCTATGAGATGTGCACTTGGCTGCATAAGATGTGATGTGATGAATCCATGTTTGTAATGTTACATTTCAGATGTAGTCTAAAAAGTACGTGCAGCATGTACTTTTTTAGACATACAATATCGGGCTCCCGGGAACGCGCATCGCATCGCATCGCACAAGCACATAAACACCATCCAATAATTGTACATAAGATGCAATTTGTGCTTAAAAAGTACAAAACGCATTCGATAATTGATGCATCTGTGGGCACCTATACATTTGAACAGGAGGAAGTCTGCTTTAAAGTGTGATTTCCTCCGCTGCCGCTTAGCGGTACATGAACATTTTTGCAAATATCTGGTGAATTTGGAATGCTAGGGTTGAGATGTTGATTTACGAGGGTAAATAGTGGTTGCTGGACCTAGTTATTCAAGAGTAGTAAGGGAGGTATAGTATAGGGTAGTGGCTTGTTCAAGACAGGAGAGAGAGAGACTAGGAGACAGACGTGTGTCAAACAGAGGGGATAAATAATCTGTGTCAATAGCCTTAATATTACGCTTAGTCTTATTGTTGGTAGCCATGGGAGGTATAGATGGAGAAGCAGAGAGGTATAAGTTAAAAGAGAGCAGGTTCAGAAATAGCACAAAGGTGAGTGAAGACTAGACCGGGTGAGTTCCCACTTATATGGGATGGTGATGAGGTCCATGGGGAGAGACCAAGTGATGATGTACGTTTAAGGAGTTTAGAGGTGGAGGATTCTATTTGTATATCAATTGGGATGACTAAGATAATGGAGGGAATGCCAGAAGAGAGGGAGGTTGTGAGCCAGGAAGCAAAGTGAAGGAATTTGGTGTAAAATGCCATGGAGACAGTAAATGACAGCTACTTAATAGTGAACAGATTGGAAAAGGTTTATGGCATGAACCTCAAATGCAGAGAATATAACGAGGGTATTGGTTGGTAGGAGTAGCTGGCAGACAGAAGGACCCCAATACCGCCACATTTTTGAATGCAAGGCTGGGGTGTGTGTGAATGTGAGGCCCCCAGCAGAGAGAGAAGTAGTGTCAAGGGGGAGGGGGGATCCAGGATTTTGTAATGGCTAGGGGATTCAGGTAGTTGGAGATGAAGAGGTCATGGGTGGGAACCAAGTTGTTACATACAGATCTGGCATTCCAGAGGGTACAGGAGAGACACATCCTTGCTGCATTTTCGATCCCAGACTGAAGCTGCTCTGTGGGATCAACATCTTGACCATCATGCCTGTGCTTCCACCAGAATGCCTCTGCCTGTTTAACTAGATGGACCAGGTTGAACTAGATGGACGCAAGTCTTTTTTCAGCCTTACCTACTATGTAACTATGTAACTATGTTAATCAATCTATACTGCACTGCGATCACAGGACCCATTTTGCACATGTGGAGAACAGGTTGTGCCCATAAGCAGGTTCAAGATAATTGGGAAATTGCTGTATTAAGTGCATAAGCATGCCCTCCAACATTTGAAGATAAGAAATCGGTACACATTCAGGAAAGGGGCGTAGCCATGACAAAGGTTGTAACCACGTCCCCTTTCCGAATGTGTACTGTGCACCAACTACTACACGTATCATGCAGCTCGTGTCACATGATGGCTTGGTGGGCTGCTGGCATATTAAATAAGTATATTTAATATACTCATTTAATAAATTAGTATATTAATATTAATATACTTATTTATTAAATAAGTATATTAAATATACTTATTTAATATGCCAGCAGCCCACCAAGCCACCATGTGACATGAGCTGCAGGCAAACAGGTGCGACAGGATGCTGGATAGAAGACAGCTGTTGTGATTTAGTGCTGCCTGCCAGGCTGAGCACCTACTTGCTGCACTGTACTGGATGATGATAGATCATGTGCTGTGACTTTCAATTGTGGCAGAGGCTCCAAACGGCGACCGCTGCAAAGGTCCAGGAGATCATCCCTCACGCGCGCCGGGGCTGGCCAGTGGCCACCGCACCCCTCTCCCTCACAGAGATATTCTCGCCCTCAGTTCTCAGTCTGCGCATGCGCAGACAGTGAGGGCAGAGAGACATCCTTTCCCCTGAGTGCACAGGGTGCGCGGTGCCGGCGCGTGACGACATGACGCACGGTACCGACCCGCACTGCACTCATGGGAACGGAGGGGGAGAGGGGAGAGCAGGCGCACCAGGGCAGCAAGCACACGGAGTGGGGCCCAGGAAGACAGCTAGGAGGAGGAATGATTTCACGTGCACACAACTGTGTGTGTCAGAAAATCGGTACATTCAGTACAAACTGTATTTGCCCGTACAGACTGTTAAAAAACGGTACTGTACCAGCAAAATCGGTACAGTTGGAGGGTATGCATAAGAGATCAGTACTGAATAGGGTCCACTGTCCCTATTTTTTGATTGTTAGAGCTATTTATGCTGTAAAAAGTGCTGTAATTGTCATCTGTTTCTTTTTTATGCTCACTTAATAATTTAAAGACACTGGAGAATAATTAATTGCATTAAATATTTAGGTAACTGAATTCTGTGATGAAAGTAACCATAATATTGAGGCTCCAAATCTGCAAAATGAAAAATGTAGTTACAAAAGCACATGGGAAGTTATCATGAAATCCACCGATATCATTTCCACTCCTCCAAGACCTGAATTCAGCATTCCTGTTCCGACCTTCACTCTGCTGCAGCCTTCTGGAAGAATACTGACTTTAGTGCTCGATGTCTCAGGAAGTATGGCAAGTGTAAGTGTTCTCTATGTATAATGTATAAAATGCTCAATATATGCCTATATACTGTACATATGAAGTGACTAAATAACTCACCCAAATCTAACTCTCTATACACGTGTAAAATGTGCCCCACCTGCAGTGCACATAGACCCTTATTCTGGTTCACTCTCAAGGACAAATTCCTTCTTAGATGGACAAAACCATGTGCACTACAGGTAGGGCAGATGTAACATGTGCAGAGAGATTTAGGGTGAGTTATTTTGTTTATGTGCAGGGAAAATACTGACTGCTTTATTTTTACACTGCAATATAGATCTCACTTTGAAGTAAAACCCCACCCAAATCTAATCATCTCTGCCTCACCTGCAGTGCACATGGTTTTGTCACTTTGAGAAGGAATATGCCTTTGTAAGTGAACCAGAATAACCCCAATAGTTTTGCCCATTATAGAAAATTTTGCTTCTGGGATCCATGCTGCATCGGGTCTTGACTACGGTAATTAGTGCACACAGATTAATATTTTAATTTGTGTATCTATTTGTGCAATTTTGTCAACCAAAAAGGTCCCAGTGTAGAATGTGCCTCATTCTACTCATTTAAACGACTCTGTTGCTTACAGTTTAATAAATAAATATATAATACAAAACTAGAACATACAGTAGTGGCAATAGCAAAAATATAAAAGTATGCATGGGCATTTACGCAAATTACAAAAGACATCCTGGGCTGGCTGACTTTAAGCTATTGTAGGTAAAGCACCACAATCTGGTCCTCATGGAATAGTAATAATCAACCCTAAACTTGTTAACAACAAGCAAGTGGGCTGCAAAAATCAGCATGTCAGCCAGTACTGTGCTAAAAGGTGCTAGGGCTCTCTAAGGATCAGAAACTTGAAATAAAGACTTTGCAGTTCCAGTAATCCAAATATAAAGAACAGTAGCCACAAGCAGGAGAGGCAAAACTTTACTTGCAGTGGCAAATGCAGGATTTTCAGGTGCCAGACAGGGTCCCGACAAACGGGATCCTGACAGTTATTAACCCGACGTCGGGATCCCGACTGTTAAAACACCGATAGACGGGTTCCCGACTGCCACCGGCTATTCTCCCTCGTGGGGGTACACGACCCCCATAGAGGGAGAATAGAATAGATGGTGAGTGCAGCAAGCCCGCAAGGGGCTTTGTTGCGCTCACCATTCAGTCTGAGTCCGGCCAGTCTGGATCCCGACGCCGGGCTAATGACTGTCGGGATCGCGACTGTCGGAACCCTATACTACACCTGGATTTTCAGAGGGGGATTTCCAAATGTAATCCAAAATTTCCCACTCTGCAGCGCACTGAAGTACGGAAGTCTGGGAGAGTGGTAACAGCACTGAATTTTTTTCTTTTTATACACTGGATACTGTATGGAATACAGTATTAATATTTTATAGTACAGGTGATCTATATAGGCTGTTTTCAATAAGATAAAATTGTCAGGAAATGTTTAAACACATCATAAAAAATAAATACACATACAGAATATAACCAGTACTGCACTTTCTAAGCTCACAATCTCTCACTTCGTGGCAAGGCTCCTGTCTCTTCCTCCTAGAAGTTGCTTTCCATTGCGATGTTTGAGGGCTCAGATCCACACATATTATTTTATTTATTAGGCGCCACAAATGTTTTGCAGCGCCGTACAAAGTAACAGTACAGGGAGACAAAACTTAGCATTACTTTCAATAAATAACAAAAATATAGTACAGGTAAAGAGCACCACAGTACATATTACAGCTTAAATGGGTGCCAGGCAGTTTCCCGACAGTCGGGATCCCGACAGTCAAAAGCCCTACACTTGGCCACCGGCTATTCTCCCTCGTGGGCGTCCACGACCCCCATAGAGGGAGAATAGAATAGGTGGCGAGCGCAGCGAGCCAGTGAGCCCGCAAGGGGCTTTATTGCACTTCGCCCCACTGTCTGAGTCCGGGCAGTCGGGATCCCGACATCAGGCTAATGACTGTCGGGATCCCGACTGTTGGGACCATATACCACATCCGCTTAAATGTAAGTAGTTAGGACTTGATCAACATACTACTAGATGTGGTAGAAGAAGCTGCTACCACTGGGCATGTGCAGCAGCTCTGCTCTATCCTTTAAACTGCATAATGGCAGCTCTATTGATCATATTATATACCAGCTATTGTTGTCATAACACTTGCCAAGAGGAGAGGGGGTTTCCAGGCAACCAGAAACCCAATTATAATCCTGTTTTGACTACAAACATTATAATAATAACACAATATATATATATATATATATATATATATATATATATATATAATCTGTTATATCAACTTTATATTATTCTATAAAATAAAATAATATTTGTATAAATCTAATATTTTTTAATGTGTAGTAATCTGGCTTATGATGTTAACCAGTGCTTTCCCAGCCATTGACCCTGCTGATTGCAACACACAGTAAAAAAAAAATATACAGATTTTTTTCTTTATTTCCCATTATATTTAAAAGGGAAAAAAACCTCACTCGTAGTCGCATTGATCGAAGACAAAGGTTACCTACCATTTTCATGTTGGCAGCTTTTTTGGTCAAGTCCTGGGACTTGATCATTTGCTTCATTCACTTAAAGTTTGCAATTTATTTTTATTTTTATGATCAATAGGGTTATGGACTCTTATTCCATTTACATTTTTTAATTGTGTAATAATTTTTAGCTTTTTTGTATAATGTGCTAAAGTCATTTAGATCTTTAATTATATTGTTGTGGCAAGCCACAAACCAATCCAGGCTGTCTAGTGCTTGGGTGATCTAATGATTTGAAGGAAGAGGTGAGGATAGCTGGCAGTTTTAAAATACTTTATTCATTTTACACATGACTCCATATATAATGGCAATGAGTGTGCAGATGCATACAGGTATCTCAGCCAATCAGGTGACATTAAATGTATAAGGAGCCTATTTTTGACAAAAGTGCTTTTATACAGCAGTTTTCAGAGGATTCGCTCCTTGCTGGGCTCTTACTTTAGCTTTCCCTGCAAAAAACTATTGAAGAAATCAATTCCTATTCATAATTATTTTCAAAGCAAAGTGTAATTCAGTTTCTTGATTTCGAGATAAAATTCACCAGAATCATATCAACCACAACATCTTTGACTATATATAATGACCACCCTCTTAATCAATAAATCTATCTATCTATCTATCTATCTATCTATCTATCCTACCCAGACCCCTCGTTCGTGCTCAATCTGTACACGTTTTAAAATTATTGTATACATTGCAAGGTAGCCTTTTCCACAAACTCTCCCCTGTTGGCAAGGGAAGGGACACAGAATCTATATACACAATAGTGGAGCGGCACCAGGCGTTTAAGAAAGTACTTTAGACAATTCAATAAATGTCACAAATAATTCACCCAGATGTCCGTATCGATGTTTTTTTTAAATGAAAAGTCTTTCAGCTAGATATATAATGTATTCATGTTGTTTTTGTTATACATTCATGAACGTGTTGTAACACCCAACGCGTTTCGTCCATTAAGGGACTTCTTCAGGGGTAAACTAGAAAGACCTTAAATGAGTGAATTGGTCAGGCTATCCAAGTTTTATATAGAGGCACTGTCTAGCTGGATACTTATAGACTTATGAATTCCGTACTGTGCCCCTTCTAACTGAATAGCACTGTGCGTGAAAAATCTTTGAACAGCCATAAAAAAACAGTTTTGTGTATTTGGAAGACCTTGGTCCCCTCAAAAGTTAAACTGATCTTAGACCATTGGTACACAGGTACTTTACTCATTCAAGGGGGCACTAGGCCTATCACCAAGCCTCCACCAGACCGGGACAGTTTTTAGGTGGGCCGGAAGATTAACCTGTTCACGTAATTCAACATTTAGACCATTTCTATAAGTGCCAGGAAAAGTCACCTTAAAATCAGGAGATATTGTCATCAGTCAGGCACTGCAAGAATGCCAGAAATCCCCTCCTCCTCTTTTATCAATGAGCACATGTTCAATTCCCAGGGAGTTCTTACATATTTTTAAAGCAGAAATCTATTATATTCCCCCAATAAGTATGCCACTGTATCCTTTCTATCCAATTAAAACATGGAGTTAACAGGTTTACCTACTAAACTATGCCTAGCTTATATGAGAAGTGATGTGTGCTAAGTACATGGCATTGAATTACTGTTAAATAAATATATTGTGAATAATTTCATAAATAATATTTCATTCACTAATTTCAGTATAATCGCATTGACCGGTTGTACCAGGCGGCAGATGTTTTCCTTATTCAAATCATTGAGACAAATTCTTTTGTTGGAATGGTCACGTTTTCAAGCTCTGCTTTCTTCAGTTCACAATTAGTCCAAATAAGAAGTGAAGCAGAACGCAAGCAGCTAAAAGCTCTACTTCCAACAATAGCAGATGGAGGAACAGATATATGTGAAGGGATCCTGAAAGGTATTGAGGTAATATAAACGTATTGTATTATAGAAGCAAGCATATTGGGGGGAATGTAATAGTCTGCGAGAAGCAGGATGTGCAAGTTCTTACATGTTTTACCATGTAAATCAGTGGTTCTCATTCAACTTCAGTCATCAAGGGCCCCCAGCAGTTCATGTTGTACAGATCACCTGACAGGTGCACTCTTTATTTACTGACACATTTTAAAAGATTCTCAGGTGAAGCTAATTATTTCACTGTGTGGAGACCTGGAAAATATATAGATGTGTACGGCTTCGGAGGACTACGCACCCCTGCGGCTGAGTCAAAATTATTTTGCAATGATTTATCACAGGGCACATGTCATGCCAGGTGCCGCCTAGCAGAGACTAATGGGCCCCATACATCAGCAATTAATTGTGACAATCCTCTGTTCTGGAGATGATTGTCACAATTAATCTTTAATGTGTGGGCTCCCCCTTTTGGCGATCCCAATCAAAAATTAATAGGGATCGCCAATCGATTGCTGAATCTAATTTTTAAACATGTTTAAAAATCTGGTTTGATTGGAGTAATTTGTGTGGGCATTCTATAGGAAAAATCTGCCGATCACGGAAACAAATCTGTAATGTGTGGGCAAGTCCAATAGATTGAAGAAACCATTTATCTGTGGAAAAAAATCACTGGATCTGAGAAGCAATTAATTGTGATTGCTGATGTATGGGGGCCTTTACTCTGCGCCTTCGATGAAAACAGGCATATCCTGGCTGAAGATGACTTGACATACCCTCCCCTAAGCCAGCTTGGCACGCCTGCATTTTCCACGACATCCAGCATTATCTTAGACAGGCCTAGTGTTTTTTGGGGGGCACATCTGCATTTCTCTTAGCACTCCCATTAAACGACCAGTTACCAAGCCCAGATGCATTCTCCTTGCAAACATCCAGAGATCAGAAAAAGTTGCAGTTCATTGCAGCCAGGCATTGCACACATGGATTGCGGACCATACGCATGTGCAGGTCATCTATTATCGGCCGTGTGAATTCACAGCCATTTCATGTCTGAATCAGGCCCAAAGTCTCACAGGCTATTACATTCCCTCCATTAAATTAAAAGTTCATAATTTAGAACAGAACAATGCCCAATGAAATGTATAAAATCATGACTGTTTGTTGCCATTGTTTTCCTTTAATGTTACCTGAATTGGACAATGCTACAAAAATGTGTAAAGTAATTGCATAATTTCCACATATTACTATATCTCTATTCTCTATGCTCTGATGGTTGCCCAGGTAAATCAAAGACACTCTGGTTCAGCAGCTGGCACTGAAATACTATTACTATCAGATGGAGAAGACAATTATGATACCAGACGTTGTTTCCCTCAAATACTTAGCAGTGGAGCAGTAATCCATGTCATATTCCTGGGATTTAATGAAGAACCAAAACTTAAAGAATTTTCAAAAGATACAGGTACATTTTCACACTTTGCCTAATAAATCACCAAATCTACAGAACTGTTGAAAAAAGTCTTAATTTGTTTCTACTAGATGTAATGTATGTGTATATGAAAGGTGAAAAATTAAGTTTAAGTGTAAAGGTGTGTACACACGCTTTGATGTGGCGGCCATCGATAACGACTCTATATCGACGGCCGCTGAGACCTGGCATCGAACAGGAGGGAGGGAGGGTACGTGGAAGAAAAGGGGATTTGAGACCGCGCTCGCTAAAAGAGGTGTGCAACAGGTGTACTTAAAACATTTATTTTGAAAATGGGTACATATAAATATAAAAGAGCAATAAGAATGCAATAATAAAATTGGGGGGTATCACAAGTAAAATAATAAGAGCAGGGATATTCACCCACAGTCCAGTGGTGGTAATGTCCTGTGTCCGTTCCTATAATACCTCCAGGTGATTATCTTATAGAATGCCAATTGCAATGAGGATAAGGAAGAACTGTTGGTCTCCAAACCAGGGAGCTCCCGATGTTGGGGGGTGCTCTACCCGGTGGGCTTGGTGTTATTGCCGCTTGATTGCCTTGATGGGAGTGAAGTGAATCTCCTAACCAGGGAGCTCCGGATGGTATGTGGTGCTCAACCTGGCGGGCCTGATGGTATTGCCACTTGATTCAAGGAAGGAGACAGTTCTGGAGGTTGGTCCGGTTTCAGGATGCAGATGAAAAGGGTATCTGTAAATAAGGGTGTCCCTGCTCCCCTTCACCAACGCGTTTCGCTATGAGCTTTTTCAAGGTGGGAGGACAGCGCCACAGCACCAGGACACTGCGCGGGGGGTGGGGTGGTGCTGCATAGACCAGCATGTAACTGTCTTCAATCTGGAAGATCAAAGCAGAAATAGACTTGCCAGGCTTCCCAATGCTGTGGGGCCATGCGTCTGGATCAAATCTACATTAAAGGCATTTAAAACGCTTCGATTCTGGGTAATTTTCGATTTGATTATGATTCAATTTTGCTTCTATAAGCAAAATCTAATTATCCTGAATTGAAGCATGTGTAAGGGGCATTACACCTATTTATAGGAATGATTAGGGGCCTTATTCAGACCTTCAAATTTGCAGATGACTGCAATGAGTTAGTCTTTAATGCATTTGTTCTGTATTTCTGTACTCCATGATGTTTCTATAGTGTATAACTTATTGCCAGTTGATCACATATAATATTTCCTCTCAAAACACTCTCCATATTGTCCTGTTACTTGTCCCTCTCCATATTGTCCTGTTACTTGTCACTCTTCATATTGTCCTGCTACTTGTCACTCTCCATATTGTCCTGTTACTTGTCACTCTCCATATTGTCCTGTAACTTGCTTTCACTCTGATAATCCCCTCTCACTACTTCTTCTGTGCCAACGGCCACTTATAGAAGTGGGAAGGGGCATGTACTATGCATGAAATGACTGCTCCCATCGATACTACTCACTCTAGCAATGCCCTATTTCCTCTTTGAGCCTCATTTGTGCTCCTTGTCTCTTGATTCTGATGATTGCCATCAATCACTGTGTCAGCAATCAAATTTTCAGATACATGTTGTCAAGCACACTATGCTCACACTGGGTTATTTTAAACATTGTAACCATGCTTAATGATATTATGGCTGCCATACCCGGGAGGAGGCAGCCAGGTTGGCATAGCATGTGGGGGGGGGGGGGGGGGACTGTGCGAGATGTAGCATATAGGGGGCGTGGGGATGAATGGGGGTAATTCTGGGTCATGGGCATGGCATGGGGCATGTCTGCAAAATCGCACCATCAAAGACCCAGACTTACAGGCATTGTGAGGCATCTAACTGGCATTGCTACGGACAGGGCTTGAATAAGGGTTCCAGCCAACCTATGTTAATGTAGAAGTGGCTGCCCCCCACTCCCCCACCCCCAATGTTTTCACTCATATTCAGCTAAAATTCTGTAACAGGCTTGGACCTCTACTCACCACCCTAGCAGTGCTGGCAATGGTGGAAGCGGAATCAATCTCAGCCGCGGCTCTCAAAGGATCTCCTCTACCCGGTATGCCTGCCTCGGTGATGCCAGCAATCCCAGCAGGCACCACAGTTCCCGGGGGAGATCTCATAAGACCTTGCACAGCCCCAACTTCAGCACCACCAGGAAGTGCTCCCATCCCAGTGCAATGTATTGTATTGGCATTGCGACTCCCCAGGACCCATCGCTTTTAAGGGTGTATACACGAAGCGATCCATACATAGTCAAAATTGCTTAGAAGGTTAGTAAAGATAGCTATCAAGATTAGACAAATCACCCTATAATATCATTTAGTAAAAAATAGTTGCCAGGCAAAAATATTTTGACTAGATCGCTGGCTGTCTAGTCAAAATTGCTGTATTCACTGCTGAGGGAGATATTCACTAGGCGATCTGCAATTAAATAACAACCAAGTATGTTGATTCTAGTATAGTCTAAATCGCCCATAGACAAAATAGATTAATCAAAGTCGCTCACTAACAAAATTTACTCCATATGTACACCCCTTTAGGCTGCAGCCTTATCGACTGGTTAATCAGGCCCTCGCTATACATCATACAAGCAGATTATGCTAATTAAAATGATATTCAGCATGCCTACAATCAATGCTATACATAGTGATATGAAAAAGGGTAATTTTTCGAGGAAATTGCACAAAAAGGCCTTGGTAAACACACTCATGTCTAGGCACAACTAGAATGGCTGTTTAACATGCCTGCAGCAATAATAAGAGAGGACATACAGGGCCGGATTTCCCACTAGATTCATGAGGCATGGGCCTATGGGCGGCACCTGCCGGGGGGCGGCAAAGCCCCCCTCTTTGCAGGCCACAATTTGTTGGTCATGACTCAGCCTGATAGCAGGGAGCAGCAGTGGGATCGGGACGGACTAGAGGCAGCAAGCTTGGTGGTTACACGCAGGATCAGGGGGCTAAAGTGGCCATCACCTGCCCCATGAGTATTCAGTGCTGATTGATGTGCGGGGCTGCCTGTCACCTGTGGTCCTTCCCCTCTGAGGCGAACTGGACTCATTTTCAGATACCTGCTTCATATCTATATTGGTGAGTCCACATTTACTCCTATGTGCACCTCAGAGGATTTTTCTACATTACTCAGTACCTCCATAGCACATATCACCCATCACCACCTCTTCATTCATTGGTACACCCTACACTGCCCTATCCTTTACTGTGAGGCCATAAACTAGGCAACTGGTCTCATATAGTGCAATGCTCCATTTGTTCTACCTGCTGACAAATGTTATGTTAACTTGTTGTAAATGATTATGGACTTCTCTCCAAAGTACCTTATATGTTCACATAATGACCACACACTGCTATCACTCTCCCTGTCCCGGTGTCTCCTGGTGTCTCTCTATCACTCGCTATAAATAAATGTACTACTACTACTGTCCCCATGTCCCTACTGTCACTCCCTAACCCTACGGCCATTGTCTATGTCCTTGTGTCCCTGCTGTCACTCCTCCTGTCCCTTTTTTTTACTCTCTTTGTCCCCCTGCCCCCGCTGTCACTCTCCTTGCCCCTGTGCCCCCGCTGTCACTCTACTTGTCCCTACTGTCATTGTCTCTGTCCTTGTGTCCCCGCTGTCACTCCCCCTGTCCCATCTTTCACTCTCCTTGTTCCCATGCCCCCGCTTTCACTCTCCTTATCCCCGTGCCCCCGATGTCACTCTGCTTGTCCCCGTGCCCCCACTGTCACTCTCCTTGTCCCTACTGTCATTGTCTCTGTCCTTGTGTCCCCTCTGTCACTCCCCATCCCTTCTTTCACTCTCCTTGTCCCCATGCCCTAGCTATCAATCTCCTTGTCCCCACACCACCGCTATCCCTCTCCTTGCTCTTGTGTCTTGTGCATCTCTAGTTCCACCTCTAGTCCAGCTGCCTTTTTTGCACCGTGTTCCCCTGCCACTATCAGCTTGCGACCATCCAGACTAATTTATTTTATTGTGTGCAACGAGGCTGCTGACTGCTGTCAGCACAGAGAGAAGACCGGCAGCCAGGACCCATGCAGCTGCTGGTTCCTCCTATGCAGAGGTAATTTTCTCCCCATGCCTCCTGCCATGGGCCCTTATTCTGGTTGGTGCGGTCGAGCCGCATATGCGGCTCCGACCGCACCAGACGAATCCCCGCCTACAAGACGGATCGGCACGGCCGTCCGTACACGGACGGCTGCCGATCCGCATGAAAATGGTGGAGGCGTACGCCTCCACCATGGTGGGAGCTGCCCCCTGCATTCGATGGTCGTCGACCATCGAAGGCAGGTCCGCACGCCGCGGCAGCTCCCGCAAGCTGAGACCACACGGACAATCGTCCGTGTGGTAGCTTGTATGGGGGCTGAAAGCTGACATCCGGCGACGTCAGCTTTCCGCCCCCATGAGTTGCGTCATGGCCTCATTACCATGCGTACGCCCCGCGTTTGCATGGGAACGCCCATGAAACGCGGGGCGTATACATAGGGAAATGAGGGCATGAAGCCCCTCACGCCCCTATACGCCCCCTTTGCGGCGTACTAACGTTCTGTGCGGCGAATTCGCCTGCACATGCGCAGATTGACCTCTGCGCATGTGCAGACGGAAAACATCGGCGGTACGGCCGCACGCGGGCCGTACCGCACGAACCAGAATAAGGGCCATGGTGAGTGACTGTCTTATGTCCTTACCTCTCTCACCTTTTATCTCTCTCTCTTTCTTTCTCTCTCTTTCTTTATTTCTCTCTCTCTCTTATCGCCCTCCCTAGAATGGTGGGGGACGCCTAGGGGCGGTCTGACACAAATCCGGCCCTGAGGACATATCTGTACATTTGGAAGATATGTAGTTTGCAATATAGTATAGTTTAATATAGTATAACAAGATAAGCTATGGGCTTTCCCATATAATATGCATATGGTCTAATATGGATCGGAAATAATCACTGACAAAGATAAGGAAGGTTACCCCATAAAATAGAAGGGAACCAAAAGCCAAAAGATTCGCAAGCATCCCATTTGAAAGGAAACATGATCATGAATAATAAAGTTCTTTCATATTGATTACATAAAAATGTATGTAAAAATAAATACAACTTTTAGTTACCATAACTATCTTATAATTTGGGGAAAAACATTGATTTTACTTAATTCAAATATCAATTAATATTTCTAATCCAAATACAGTATCGATTACTTGTATAATGACAATAATATTAATTGAGAATGATGAGTTTTCCTCTATTATTATGTAAATATGATAATTAAATATTTCATAAAGAAGACTTAAAAGCAACAATTGATACATATGTGACAATCCACTCTGAGTGCCCCTGTGCCCTCAAAAAGGTTTAATGGCAGCCAATGCTGCTATTAGGAAAGACTGCAGCTTCATAGACACTGCAGGGATGTGAGGGGTTAACAGACCCAGCTCACATCCACGTGCAGAGAACCTGACACCCCCCTGATTAGCTGGCTGAGGGAGCGTGAAGAGGAGGTCAGAGGTCAGCTGTGCAGGAACTGAAACTGAGGGAGAAGTCTGCAGCAGCACGTGCTGCCAGAGAGGAGACACTGTGTAGTGTGTGTCCAGTAGCCAGAGCTGGGCAGCGTGAAGTGCAGCAGCCAGGAGAGACTAAGAGAGAAGCTGCAGCACACAGCCACAGACCCAAGGCAGTGATTGATAGCCGGTGCCTGGCTGGAAGGGGAAGAGAGAGAGAGAGAGACAAGCATCAAAGCAGAGCAGTGACCCCACAGACCCTGGATGCTAGAGACAGCTGCTGAGAGGAAGCAATCGTTACTGGCTGGAGCCAGCATCAGCAGCAGTAATCACAGGTACCCAGTCCCCCTTGGCTGACCCACCCATGTGCCAACCTGCGTAGAACCCAGCTGAGGCCCAGTTCCAGGGACACCCCTCACCCAGCACCTGGAGAGAAGGAGGCCCCTTGAGAGACTCCCTTGGTGAAAGCTCCCTATTTTGCAAAGTGCTTCCAAAGCCTGTTGTTACCTGAGTACAGGAGGTTACCCCAGGAAACGGGAATCTGCCTGCCCCTCTTTCATGGGGATTGTTTTGTGAGTTACCCTGTTGTGGGTCTATGTAGATAAGTGTGCACACTGTTAGGGCCTAATTCAGAGTGAGGATTTGACTTCGTGGGACCTTGTACTCTATCTGGGACTATTGTGTAGTGTGCATATATAAGGTGCCCGGCGCCATCTTGTGGACATTCTTTATTACACCGGTAAAGTCATCTTGAAATACCAGTCTTTGAAGTAAATCTCTTTACCCTTGTCTTTATTATAATATTTTTGCTGACTGTTATTTTATGTAGAACTGTCATTTATTGCACCAGTGTTTAGTGTTACGGTACCATAGGTAGGAATGCTCATGACCAGTACAGTCTGACCCTTGAAACGGACTGAGGTGGTCATCGGTTACTAGTTAGCGTTGCAGAGATATTTATTCATTCATACAGTCGTTATTGTAAGTGTGATGTTTACGCAGTTATGTGAGGAAAGAGCAGCAGGATTGCACTACGTATTCTTTAAATAAATTTCAGTTGCTGCTAAATGTTTAGTGTTGTCTTCTGTGGGTCCCTTGGGTTGTGCCGTTCCCTGCCACAGGTTCTCCAGAAGAAGCCGCAAAGAATCCAGAAGCCGCCGCCGTCACCAGCTCCAGATTAAGGTACGCCATCTTGCACCACACCGAACAGGGGCACTGTCACACTTGGCGTCTACGAACAGGATTGCACAAGACCCCTGTGAACGGCAAGATGTGGCAATCACAGTACACAGAACCACAGGAGATGCGAAGAACCGCCACTCCACCAGCCCAAGCTAATCAGAACTCGATGGGGGCCATCATCGGAGCGATGACCGAAATGACCAGGATGATCCGTGAGATGCGTCAGGAATGGGCGGAGGATGAAAAGGAAAGACAGCGACGTGAATGTGGCGGAAGGCGCAGACAGAAGCGGAATCCCCCATGGAGGTCAGGACAACTACCCACTGACCGAACCAATGTATGCCCACAGACCGTGAGAAGACACAGGACAGGAGGTCCACCGGCAGTGTTTCAGAACACGGCAAGAGCATCCGGTGTGATATCGTCGAGGGGTAGACCACGAGCCAGCCCAAGAAGAATTGCAGGTCGTGTCCTGTGGTTTGATGTACCACGCGGGTATGGCTTCATTAAACGCGCAGATACCGGCCGTAGCGTGTATGTGCACTATACCGCCATCCAGCATGCCGATCCCCAAAATAGCTTCCGGAGCCTGAGCAACGGTGAGGCTGTAGAATTCGAATTGACAAGCGGGAAGAAAGGCACCAAGGCCGCCAACGTGACCGGGCCAGATGGCACACCAGTGCAACGTAACAGACGCGCTCCAGAGCACTATCCACGCCATCGAGAGCCTCCACCGTACTATCAGCAAGAGTACAGCCATGGTGGAAGTAGAGCCGAACCAAGGGAGATCAAGTGCGAGAATGAAAGGGTTAGCGTCAAACGCCCTCGACCAGGACAGATGCCCCGCCCACCAGAACCTGAGATCACAAGGACAAGCGAGAAACCGGTCATGTGGAGTGAGCCAGTTCACCAGAGGCAGCAAGCAGTGACTAGGCCTCAACTTGCAGAGCCAACAAGAGAGTACGTCCCTAGAATGGATGATGCCGGTTACCGAGCGGCGAACCTAGGGCCAAGAAATGTCAGAATGGCTGAACCGGAGAGAAACTCCAAAATTGTGGTCCATATGGCTGTGACAGAGACCGTGGAGCCATCAGAAGTGGAACCAGCTATACTGTTGCCTGAACCCAAGGCCAAGATAGAACCAGCAGAGAGAGATGAGAAGGCCGAGACCTTTTTCATCAAAGGGAAGCCTGTAACGGATGGAGAGTACACGACCATCTCCGGGGAAGAATTTGCCTTCCAGATACAGCAGGCGATTCTGCGATCCAAGAGGCAAGATCGAGAGTCGAGACGTGCTTAAGTGCCGGTCGTATGCCGTGAGAGTGGGCGCCATCCATGGACGTCGATGAAGCACCTGGACCGCAGAGGGATGGGAGACCTGTGGCGGAGGGATGGTTGACCCGGGGAGCCCACATTAGATAGGAAGGTAGTGATACTTGTAATGGTTATGTAATGTCTAATTGTTCACACCTGTTTTCATTTAGCGTTTAAATACTTTGTCATGGACATTGACAGGACTTTGCCCGGAACTTATTGGTCCTGGTACAGTTGCCTGCGGACAGGCAAATTTCCAGCAGGGAGGTATGTGACAATCCACTCTGAGTGCCCCTGTGCCCTCAAAAAGGTTTAATGGCAGCCAATGCTGCTATTAGGAAAGACTGCAGCTTCATAGACACTGCAGGGATGTGAGGGGTTAACAGACCCAGCTCACATCCACGTGCAGAGAACCTGACACCCCCCTGATTAGCTGGCTGAGGGAGCGTGAAGAGGAGGTCAGAGGTCAGCTGTGCAGGAACTGAAACTGAGGGAGAAGTCTGCAGCAGCACGTGCTGCCAGAGAGGAGACACTGTGTAGTGTGTGTCCAGTAGCCAGAGCTGGGCAGCGTGAAGTGCAGCAGCCAGGAGAGACTAAGAGAGGAGCTGCAGCACACAGCCACAGACCCAAGGCAGTGATTGATAGCCGGTGCCCGGCTGGAAGGGGAAGAGAGAGAGAGAGAGAGAGACAAGCATCAAAGCAGAGCAGTGACCCCACAGACCCTGGATGCTAGAGACAGCTGCTGAGAGGAAGCAATCGTTACTGGCTGGAGCCAGCATCAGCAGCAGTAATCACAGGTACCCAGTCCCCCTTGGCTGACCCACCCATGTGCCAACCTGCGTAGAACCCAGCTGAGGCCCAGTTCCAGGGACACCCCTCACCCAGCACCTGGAGAGAAGGAGGCCCCTTGAGAGACTCCCTTGGTGAAAGCTCCCTATTTTGCAAAGTGCTTCCAAAGCCTGTTGTTACCTGAGTACAGGAGGTTACCCCAGGAAACGGGAATCTGCCTGCCCCTCTTTCATGGGGATTGTTTTGTGAGTTACCCTGTTGTGGGTCTATGTAGATAAGTGTGCACACTGTTAGGGCCTAATTCAGAGTGAGGATTTGACTTCGTGGGACCTTGTACTCTATCTGGGACTATTGTGTAGTGTGCATATATAAGGTGCCCGGCGCCATCTTGTGGACATTCTTTATTACACCGGTAAAGTCATCTTGAAATACCAGTCTTTGAAGTAAATCTCTTTACCCTTGTCTTTATTATAATATTTTTGCTGACTGTTATTTTATGTAGAACTGTCATTTATTGCACCAGTGTTTAGTGTTACGGTACCATAGGTAGGAATGCTCATGACCAGTACAGTCTGACCCTTGAAACGGACTGAGGTGGTCATTGGTTACTAGTTAGCGTTGCAGAGATATTTATTCATTCATACAGTCGTTATTGTAAGTGTGATGTTTACGCAGTTATGTGAGGAAAGAGCAGCAGGATTGCACTACGTATTCTTTAAATAAATTTCAGTTGCTGCTAAATGTTTAGTGTTGTCTTCTGTGGGTCCCTTGGGTTGTGCCGTTCCCTGCCACAGGTTCTCCAGCAGAAGCCGCAAAGAATCCAGAAGCCGCCGCCGTCACCAGCTCCAGATTAAGGTACGCCATCTTGCACCACACCGAACAGGGGCACTGTCACACATACAGTAGTATATCATAATTCTGTACAGTATCAACAAAATAGAAAACTGTAACAATGAAGTACAGAACTGAATCCATGTAATACAGTCTTTTCTTTCCAGGTGGAAATACACTTTTAGCCACAGATAAAGTAGTTACAAATGGTTTGATTAATGCGTTCAGTGCAATTTCAGCTGGAAATGGAGATGTTACACAACAGGCCATACAGGTACATTTTCAGCAAATATTTATATTAAGATTGTTCTTTATAAAGGTTATTAAAGATTTAAATTTCCCATGTAAAAGTGCATGTACCGTATATACGCTCATAATGTACGTAGGGAAAAGATAACTGTGGAAATCCAGTCATGATGCATCCAGCTCAGCAGTAGTATCTGTGTCAGAGATAAGAAGTTATAGAATAGAGACACAAAGAGATAGCACAGAGATAACATAGATACTGGCGTGACAGCAGTAGTAATAAATGTTCCATTACTATATTTGTGCACAATATAATAATGTAGCAAATTATCATATATACTAAAGAACATATAATGTGTAATGCAAGGTGCATGTTCAATGTCAAATGTAAAAACTACTTGAATTCAATCCATAAATGAAATTAATCTAAATGTTGTACATATTTGTTGTTTACCTATTTAACAATTTAATCTGATCATAGTTCTTGTAACTGGCTCCAACCTTGTAACAGGAGCTGGGTGCTGCATGTAATATTATGCTGCTTTCACATTGTTTAAGAGCTGGTATTTTGAAACGGTATTTAAAACGGTATATTACCGTTTTAAACCCCTTTCACACCGCACATAAATACTGGGTCTCAAGCAGGTTTGCAGTGTGAAAGCAGGACAGACAGTAGCTATAAGACAGTGTAGTGCATATTTAATGAGCTGCTCATTACATATGCATATATTTAATGAGCGAGTCACGATTATTACATATGTGCATATGAATGAGCAGCTCATTACATATGCACATATATAATGAGTGCAGTGCATATGTAATGAGCCGCTCATTACATATGTGCATATGTAATGAGCCACTCATTACATATGCACTGCAATCATTATATATGTGCATATGTAATGAGAGTCTCATTACATATGCATTGCGCTCTCATAGCTACTGCCTGAGTCCTATATACCGGTTCATAGCCGTTCACACTGCATAAAAAACGACTGAACCGTGTAGGACTCTGCTTTTCACCCGTTTGCAAATACCAATTATTTATAACCGGTAAATGCAGACTGGTGCTTTCACACTGCAGCTCTAACTGTTTTAAAAGGCTAAGAAATCAGCAATATACCGGTTATGAGCTGCAGTGTGAAAGGGGTATTACTGTGTAGCACCGGACTCCTGTCAGTGAGCATTTGTGATGTGGTGTTTGAATACATTGCAAGATTGTTTTAAAATAAAATTGCATCACAGGACGAAACTTGCAAGAAAGCCCTGTTCCTGTGAATCCTCACCACACTTCTTGGGTATTTTTCACAAAAAAATTGCAAAAAAAAAGCCCTGAGAATTTATCTGTGCATACACTAGCAGTGGCAAATGCAAGATTTTTCAAGTAGGTTTCCAAATGTAATCCAAAATCTCCCACTCTGCAGTGCATTGGAGTAAGTCAAAGCCCTGAATATTCTTATGCACTGAATACTATATGATACTGTATGAAATACAGTATTAATATTAACAGTACAGATGGTCTATAGTTCAGGCTGTTTCAAACATTTAAATAAGTGGTAAGGAAAAGGATAAACAAACATAATAGAAACAATACTGCACTTTCTTAGCTCACAATCTCCCAATTCATGGTAAGGCTCCTGTCTCTTCCTCCTGGCAGCTGCTCTCTGGTCCAGTGCAATGTTTGAGAGCTCAGATTCACACATAGAGTAATTGTGGTAAATAAAGCTGGTACACTAGGCATGTGCAGCAACTCTGCTCTGTTCCTTACACTGCATAATGTGGCGGCAGTTCTAATAA
The DNA here is from genome assembly GCF_055691185.1 of Crinia signifera. Taxonomy (NCBI): domain Eukaryota; kingdom Metazoa; phylum Chordata; class Amphibia; order Anura; family Myobatrachidae; genus Crinia; species Crinia signifera. The sequence continues at coordinate 113,732,720 of NC_139224.1, forward strand.
TCATATTATATACCAGTGTTATTGTTGTCATAATTTAAGGCACTTGTCAAGAGATTGGGGGGTTTTCGGACAACCAGAAACCCCCCTGCATTTGCCTATGACTAGCAACCCTTCCTTGTGCCTTCTCTCCTCTCCTCCTTGATGTGTGTACTCCAGATATCCCCCTATATGCCTATCATTGTGCCTACCAATATGCCACTCTCCCATCTATAATAGAAGAAAAAAACCGTGCACACTTCACACAGGCATTAGTGGAATCCTTGTCTACAGTATGAGCCGATCAGCTGATGTGTGCGGACATCTATGGTGTACTGACAGTCCAGGATGGCAAAGAAGGAAATTAGCATGCATGTGACTTCTATTTTATTATTTTCTAATATAATTATTATTTAGTTTCTGTGATCAGCCGGTGTTCTATATAGACACACAGGGGCAGATGTACTAAGTCTTGGAGAATGATAAAGTGAAGTGAGATAAAGTACCAGCCAATCAACTCCTAATTGCCATGTTAATAGGCTATGTCACAAGGATCACAAACACAGGGTCTCAGGTGATGACTTTGTAGTTTATTTCTCGACAGCAGGTTACAGCATAGCAGGTTCAATCCACGTGCTGTCAGTATGACAGGCAGTGGAATACAGGATCTCTGGTCCATAAACTGAACGATTTTCATGTCCTGGCATGGTTGGTCTTCCCACCCTTCTTTTAGTAGATCTAAAATTCCTCTGGGCTGTCTCCCATAGAGGAGTTCACATGGACTAAACCCTGTAGAGGATTGGGGTAGCTCTCTGACCACAAACATCAAGTAAGGTAGGAGCAGATCCCAATCTTCTTTTTCTTGAGACACTGCCCTCTTTATCATTTGCTTAAGGGTTTTATTAAATCTTTTTACAAGGCCATCTGTTTGCAGGTGGTACACTGAAGTGGTAATCCTGTCTACTTTTAGCAACCAGCATATATTATTCATGAGTCTAGACACAAAAGGTGTACCTTGGTCCATTAAGACCTCTCTCAGTATTCCTAAGTAGCCTCTGGGAACCTGGTGGCATAATCAACTACCACCAATATGTATTGGTGCCCTCAAGCAGATTTTCCAATGGCCCTATCAGATCCATACCAATCCGCTCAAAAGGTAAGGAAATGATAGGGAGTGGTACCAGTGAAGCCCTGAACTCTGGCTGTGGGGCTGTCCTCTAGCACACTGGGCATTCCTGACAATACCTCTTAGTGGAAGCATAGATGCAAGGCCAGAAGAACCTTAACTGGATGCGTTGGAGTGTTTTCTCCTCCCCCAAATACCCCATTTTTTCAAAAAAGTAGGGTACACCCTCTGATGGAAAAGCATCAATTACCCTGCCATTAACCACTTTAACAGTCTCAAAGGCTTGTACAAAATTGCTATCATCGTGTTGATCTCTCCCAAAGTCCTATAGTGATATCTTTTCACCAACTGGGTTTCATTGGGCCTCATACTCAGTCTTTTTGGGGTGGTTCAGGACCAGCAGCATCTCTTCCAGATGCAAAACTTTGATAGTCTCTGGTCTCTGGCCCATAAGTTGCTTCAGTGGCCGTCGGTTTGTTGGTGTCATGCCCAAGCAGCCGAGAAGAATGCCAGGCCCAGGTAAAATTTTGATGACGTGGCCTAAGTGTGGGAGGTTTGGGCACCTCCCGCACTTAGGCCACACCCCCAAAATGTTTAGAGGAGGGTGAAAGAAAACTCTAAAAACTGTAATCTCAGCAAACACCTACAGCATGTGCTGTGCTGACAGCAAGCTCAGCATGACCTCTCATGCTGAGCCTGCTGTCAGCACAGCAAATGCTGTAAGAGTACGTGCTGCTGTTGCTACCCGGTAGGGACGGAGGGGGAAGGTAGGGGTCGGACCAGGGCCCCTGCGGGGCCCCTCCAGCAAGCCTGGTCCCGGGTAATTAGTACCCGCCCCCCTCGGCTGCCCTGGTCATGCCAGGTAATTAGCTCCTGCAGCAATGGAAAGTCACGACCCAGGATCAGTGGATGAGGTGTTCTGGAGGTCACTGCCACTACCACCTTTAATATCCAACCTTGAACGGTCAGAGGTAAGTAGACACATGGACACTCATCCACATCACCATGGATGCACAACACCCTGACAGGAGGCTGGACCATGTCGGCTCCTGTAGGAACCACATTGTCAGCAACCTGGGCATTGCTGGGCCCTGTCACTCCAATCCTGTCCAGTATAGCCTTCTTCAGGCTAGGATAGGAGTATGCCTCAGAAAAGTCACATCCATATATGCTCGCTGTGCCTCCCCTGTTAAACAGGATATTCCTCCGCAAGCCATCCCAACCACATGGCCATGCGCTCAAAAGTGCAAAGGAATGCCTCTATATCATCAGCTGGCGTGAGCTTCAGTATCCTTTTTCGCTCTGGCTCACTTTTTTTAGTGCTTTTAACTCATCACACAATAGTTGAATTTGAGGCTGCTGACTGGCAGCGATTTTCTGCTGCACCCAACATTTCATCTGAATTTGGGTTTGCTGTGCAGCAACCATATTCTGAATCTGGGTTTGTGACAAGGATCACAAACACAGGGTCTCAGATGATGACTTTGTAGTTTCTTTCTCTACAGCAGGTTACAGCGTAGCAGGTTCAATCCACATGCAATCAGTATTACAGGCTGTAGCATACAGGTTCTCTGAGTATAGCAGACTGTTAACAGGCTCCAATGGTCCCTATACTATCACATCCCTGGCCTACCACTCGATATTCCACCATCGAGAGCAAGATGACTCTGCCCTGGAAACCCTTATAACAGGAAATCACAGATTCTGATGATTACACCTGAGATTCTGCTACTGTTACCAAAACCTGGTCTGGATCGTCCACATTACTTTCATGTGGAGGAATGCTGGCATTGCCACAGCTGTTTTTTGCAATATAACTTCTAGTTGAACAGATTCAATTTCCCTTTACTGGTATAAGAACTGTGATCTGCTTAAAAAAAGGGATTGGAGGCTAATCCAGTAAATTTACAGCAAAAGTCCATTCATATAATACAATGTTACTAAAATAATGTAAAAATGGCGTGGAAAAGAAAAAAAAAGTTTTATGTGGCGGGATGCACTAAAGTGAAAATGTCGTAAAACCAAGTTATCAGGGTTTTTACCCCCCTCCGCCGGGCCGGCAATGAGGAGGGTACTGCCAGCTTTTGCTGGTTATACCCTGTAGAAGCCTATGGGCTTCTCTCCGCAACGCTGTGTGAGGGATCCATCACGGATCCCTTCCAGCATGCCCCGTGGGTGGGTCGTCACTCTGCGCATAAGTGCAGCGATGGTGCTGCATTGCAAGCAACATCTCTTATCGCAAGAGCTGTCCCTTGCGTTACTAATCGCATATGTTAGTGCATATGCAATTAGTAAAAATGCGAAGCCTGGTGGAGGGGGACGAAAATGGGTGGTGGATGTTAGAACATCCCATCCATGTTTTTTTTAAATTTCAGAATGCTTTTCTATGGGCTTTCTGCACCTATCTGAAGCCAGTTCATTTTTGAACATCCCATTAAGCTTTTGCTTCAGACAGCTTTATCATATTCCTCATGTTCACCACTTTGATGATTTCGGTTATTGTGAGATCTACGTTTTAAGAAGTGGAGATTCCAATGAGCAGGGGCAAACGCAGGATTTTCAGAAGGGGGTTTCCAGACGGGCAGAGCAAAGCACGGAGATGGACACTTATGTGACCCAGTATATGCCGGGTCAGTTAAAGTATTATAGATAGACCAAATGTATATAAATAATAATAATAGCAATAATATATATATATATATATATATATATATATATATATATAAAACAAACAAAAGTGGTCAGGAATTGCGCTTGGAGTAGGCCTTTCGACCAGCTGCAACTCTGGAACGACTCTCCTGTTAGTGAGAGACACAGATAGAATACAAGAAAGGGGGGGTTGTCCAGAGTGCGCTCCAGTAGTACCACCTAGCCAGTAAGGGTATAGAGTCCCAAATTTGTGTGATCCTGCCGTCACTTATATCCAAACGGAGTGTTCGTAAACTTCAAAATAACATCGAAGACTTCGAATTTAAAAGGTAGTTCTTTATTAGAAGCCCAACGCGTTTCGTCTACACGACTTCATCAGGGGCAAAGGCATGGCCTGGTATGGCCAGAAATCCAGACAGAAGTAAACAAATGGAAGTATCCCTTTACATATACAGTTAAAATCGGTATTGGTAGGTATGGGAACTAAGCGCCAAAAGGTATAAATCTCCAAAAATAGCTCCTTGAGAGGAGATATAGAACCAAAGGGGTGGAATCCAAGGTGTAAGACTGGAGGGAATGTCTTACTCTCTCACAGCCAGCCAGATAAAAGCAAATATAATATGATCCGCAGCAAGCGAATATAGGTGCTTACTCCACTGCAGACCACTGCAGATATGTATACACACACACACACACACACACATACATACATACATACATACAGGGGTGTCAACAGCAGTGTAGACCCCTGGGCGTAGCAATGTATTGTGACCCCCTACTGATCCTCCAATGGTAGGGGTCGGGGAAGCTTTGATGTCCTGCGGGTGGTAGGGGGTATTATACCAACCGCTCAGCATGTAGGGCCTGGATCAGTAATTTCCACTAATTACCCCTTTACTGCACAGAAGGTGGGAGATGGGGTGGTAGAAGGGGGCATTGGGCTGAATGAAGGGGCCCTGATACATAACTTCCAAGGTGGTAGAGGATGTTTACTATGCAGAGGAGGGGTGTATAGTGGAGTGGGCTTATTATTCATAATTTTCTGGTGGGAGGACAGCTTGCTTGACTGCAGATATCTCCAGTTCCCGGTAATAGATTTCTTAGATTTTAATGGAATTAAAAACTAGAGAATCCCACCTACCAAATGATATTAGTGACTATGGAATCATAGTTCAGGAGGCAGAGCAATCTGCCAAGAGGATATAAAACTGCATACCAGGTGTGTGGAGCCGGAGCAGTAATCAGCTGCTGGAAGACTGATTTCTCTAGTTCTCGGCACAGTAGAGACAAGCTATAAGTGTCCAACAAAGGGGGAGAGTCCCAGCTTTTGGAATATACCCTCATAAAAACTATAAGTCAGACAGAACCTGAAATATCTGACTGGGAATAGCAATTAACAGGCTTGGATGGGGACCACTGCTTTGAAGTCAGATATCTCTGGTTACCAAGGGCCAATTTTTAAAATTCTTGTACCCATGGAAAGAGGGGACCCTCAGCTTTCAGTCTAGGGCCCTAAGAGTCCTGGGGGGGTTTCTGGGTACTCAGAAACCCCCCCTGCGTGCGCTACTGATGAGGATTTCCTTTTATTGGTATAGGTGATTTGCACATAACCTTTTTTTATTCATTAGAAAAAATAATCATTGATTTGGTCAATATCGACCTTAGATTTAAAATTCAACAGCTCTGATTATTAAAATGTTGCTCTTGTTTTGACAGCTGGAAAGTACTGGCTTAAGCCTGAACTCAAAGGAGTTTTTGAATGGCAGAGTTTACATTGACAATACAATTGGGAATGAAACATTTTTTTTAGTCACTTGGCAAAATGCATTACCAAATATTACTGTACAAGATCCAAAAGGAAAGGTGTATACGGCTGCAGATTTCATTAATGATAACACTGCTAAATCATCAAGGCTCGCAATTCCAGGAACAGCAGAGGTAATCTTCATTTTGTTATGTATTTTTGAAAAGTACTTTATTAGTTTAAAATAATATAAGATATACAAATACAAACATTTAAAATAGCCAAAGAATAAAAAAATTTCCTAGGGTAAACCCATGGCTATTATGCTTAGCGAAAAACAAGTTGTAGGGGAGGGGAAGCTGTTTTTACTCTTTTTTGTGGTTGTGAGGAGGGGAGTGATGGGATCCACCATCCTTTGTCTCTTGCTTACTAAGGGGGAACCTATAAGTGGCAGATAAAGCAAAGTAAAAGCTGGCAAAATACATTGAACAAAACCATTGAGGTAGGCATAAGTGGATTTAGTGTTCTAGAGCATGGGTCCTCAAACTGCGGCCCTCCAGATGTTGTGAAACTACAAATCCCAGCATGCCTTGCCACAGTTTTAACACTCCCTTATATCAAAACTGTGGCAAGGCATGCTGGTATTTGTAGTTTCACAACATCTGGAGGGCCGCAGTTTGAGGACCCATGTTCTAGAGATATGACAAGAGGCCAGTTGTCATAAATATATACTGTATAGATACAATGAATCAGCTGGCATAGGTGAGAGGAGAGGAAAATAATAGATTAACCCAGTGGTTCAAAAACTTTTTTTGAATCACTGCACCCTAGATCATCAACATTTTTTCACGGTACCCCTAGGACAAACATTTCACAAACAAATACTGTGTTAAAGTAAATTGTGTTTATATGTCATCCTTAGGATCAGTTATGTGGCGAGGGACGGGATTTGCTTCTGTTTGTCCACATATGTTATGAATGGCAGCCACCAGCACTGATTTTGCAGTTATATTGGCCATAAATCATTGGAATTAGTCCTGGACCACCAATCTGAGGCACCCCTGCAAGTGTCAGGAGGCACCCCAGGGTGCCTATGCCCACAGTTTGTGAACCATTGGATTAACCCGTTGAGTGCCAAATGAATTTGTCAAAATAGGTGTGAAAATGGCAAGCAAACATTGTTATTCATCATAATGACCTGCAATGTTGACCTTATATAGCAAATCTAATCTTTTTTTTTACGCAACATTTTTTATTTGAAATTATAGAACAAATGTGAGCGACACTGGCATTTTTATTGGATATTTTGCACATCTGTCACAGATGTTGGCACTCAAAGGCTTAAGCAAGAAGGGAACAATTTAGTTCACAGCAATGTGTGTCGGCCATGTTTGTGTGCGCACTTCAACATATATTAGGCTAGACACACGTCAGTCATTTTGAATTGAATAGATGACAAGGGCAAGCATCTATAAGGCAAAAAAACAGCAAGCAGAGAGGATATATTAAAATAGGGGGTTACATATACATAATAGAATTCATAAGCCATACAATAGAGATGCTAGGGAGTCAAAGCTGAAATTATGCAAAGCAAAAGGAGGAAACGTTGATATTGGGAGGTATGAGATATGAGGTACTGTATAATGGTAGGATAGACATAGAGGGAACAAGATGAGATCTAACTTACTAGGATAAATGGTATACAATGTATAGGTCAACAATCACTAGATCGACAGTGAATAAGTAGATATGTAAAAATGGCTGACATACTCTAGGTCAACAGTGGAAAGCAAAAGGTTGACATGAACATAATTGAAACATGAAATGGCTGACACAAGTTTTTCCTGTTTTTGTAGTGTCTTTGTCGACATATGACACACAGAGGATTAATTGGGACCCCTGGCCTGCCAGACAGCCACCTGCTCCTCTGTACTTAGCTGCATACATGATAACTTTTTATAAAGTCCCAAAATGGCCAACCATATCAGGTGTGCAGTGGGTTAGAGGGAATTGCAGTTAGAATCATTGTTGACCTAGTCCCCTGTTGTTCAAAACCACAAATCAGGTCATTGAATTGCAAGGGTGAAGGACCATGAGGAAGCTATTACATGTAAATTGCATCAGGAACCTGTTGCAGGTGTGTGAGGGCTAGAGTTAAAACGCATTTTGCTTTATATACTAAAATGGGAGATCTATTGAAAATGGGATGTTGCTATTGGCAACCAATCAGATGCAATCTATTTTCTAATAGAAGGTGCTAAATAAATAAGACGATTCTTATTGGTTGCCTATAACAACATCCATCTTCAATAGACCTCCCACCTTAGTAAATACTGTAAACCCCACTGTGTCTACAAGAAGTGTCTACATACAGGGGTAAGTGGTTACATAATCTAGTATTGTCTAAATATTTTCATGTCACTAAGATAACGCTTTAAGCGCGTTGATATTACGTAACATATTAGAGATCTTCTGGGATATTTGAAGATTATCTATAATGTTAAATCTTTGGTGCCTTAATAATAATTTACTGTTTTGTTCTTATCAATGTTTCATAGTTTGTTGAATGTAGTAACAAGTTTTTATTTTTCAGAGAGGTGCTTGGGAATACAGTATTGGCAACACGTTAGCAACAGTTCAAGTCTTAGGCATAGTGGTGAATTCCAAAGCTGTAGATGAAAATGTTCCTCCAGTTGTTGTAAATGCTCACATGAGCCAAGACACAAACACGTATCCCAACCCTATGATTATCTATGCCTCAGTGACTCAAGGCCTGACACCAGTCATAGGAGCCAAAGTCACAGCGATAATTGAACCAGTGAGTGGACCCCTAATAACCATCGAGCTTCTGGATAATGGAGCAGGTAACTAATTGTGTACTGCCAAATATATGTTTAATCTAGGGAAGATAAATGTCTAGTATAGCAGTATGAAATTCATATAAAAGTCTAAAAACACTTGTACCACTAAAAAAATAACTCCAATATACCTGTCCCCAACATTGAACCCCAATTTTCATCACTTTCCAAAAAAAAATCCATCTCATTATTAGCCAAATAAAAATAATTAAAAACTTCAAAGTGCTCTATTTATTTTATTAATTGTGGCACCCAAAGGTTCCGGCCAAATAGGGATTTTGCCATATTTATCACCTGTTCAGTGTAGGAGAAATAACATTTGTGACAAGCCTATATAGAATTATCCCCGGTAAAGTATTGCTGCTAATTGGCTAGGGGATTTTCACTATTTTTTTTTTTTTTAAATGGGGTTTTATGGCTGCATATGCCCCAAACAGGAGTTAAGCTGCAGAAAAAAATCTTTGCATAGAAATATGAAAACCTACACTCTCTATGCATTCAAGTGAAGGAGAGCCGATGGGAGAGCCAGCTAGCTATATGTGCACTGCAACACCGCAGTCCCACTACAGAATGCTGATATACAGTATGCAGCAACAATGTAGCGGAACACATCTGTACATACATCAGGTTTATATGTGCTAAGCGGCTCTGCACTATGTATTTGGCACTGTAACCCAGGGGCAGCAGCCACCGCTGATGAGGACACATCTGTATTTGGCAATAAAATATGGTTACAATAACCCTGATAATAACAAAATATTAATATCAAGAAACTGAGAAATGATTAAGGGCTAGAATATGTGTAAATAGAAAGAATTCAGAGGTCGTAAGCCAAAGTAAAAATAAACATGATAAATAAGTATAAATATTGGGTAAATTAAATTTGGAAAGTTGGGTATAAGTGCTGGTACACTACTTCAATCATAGTTGATGTTTGCGCCACATCATTATGACTTTATAATGGGTATGGATCATATTATAGTCTAGATCGACACCAAAAGGTCATGGAAAAGGTTAACACAAGCAAAAGATCGGTATGCGTTTTCACAGTTTTTCCCTGTCAATGTCGACACTTTTACATCCATGTAGACCCCTTTTGGAGTAGCACATATGTTATACATGTATTTGCATTATTTAAAATGTGTTTTGGGTGAAAGAAGCATTAAACTCAGCGTCAGCCCCTTCCTGCAATGTATCATGTATTATTGGCATGTAATTGGAAATCTGGTAGTTTAAAGCAAACCTTTTCATAAGCTGTAAACTGCTTTTCAGGTGCTGATATTGTTAAAGATGACGGTATCTATTCAAAATACTTCATACAATTCTCTGCAAATGGAAGATATGCTTTAAAAGTGCGTGTTGAAAGTAACAAGGGTAAAAGTCGTTTGGCACAGCCCAGTAATCGTGCCCTCTACATTCCAGGTTTTATTGTAAACGGTAAGAAAAAGTTTTCTTTCAAATGTATCCTGGTTATAGTGAAAATATCTTTCATAAATCTATAATTGTTTTCTCTATTTCTATGCATAATATTTCGCACACTGCTTTTTATTTTATTTTCTTGAAATAAATGTATATACCTACCTTGGATCCAACTAGTTGGATGGTTGGAGGAAAGTTGGTCTGATGTGTGGCCAGCATTAGTATAGCACACTGGTAGCAGGGGTTTATTAATTTTTGATAGCATACTAATACAAGGGTGATAGGAACTTAGGATAGGATACTAGCAGCAAGAGATCAGGACAACAACCAATAGCAAAGTGCCAGGAACTAAGTATTACAATTGGATAGTAGAATTTCATGGGGGAATTTCATAGGGACAGCATGTGCAGCCATGTGGCAGCATAAACTCAACAATAATATTGCCCTGATTGTAGAGAAAGAGAACATTTGAAAGGCCAGACAGGACAGTTGCTTATCTGATGGGAATGCAGAGAGTGTGGCTAACTGCAGCATTTCTGAAGCAGCAGAAATCCAGAATACAGTGCACCTCTGGATGGAGATTAGTGCAGCTAAAAAGTACATACTGTAGTTTGCTGAGACTAGAGCTTCAATCCCTAGCACATGCAAAATGACATAGGGGCAGATTTATTAACATTTTCTTTTTTACTAAATAATTAAAAATGGTGTTATCACACCCATGTCACATTATTTTAGTATAATCTAATTGTATTAAAGGGCTTTTGGAGCAGTTTTTCGTGAAGAACAGAATTATCACAGTCATATCATCGATATGACTGCCCCTGCGCAGCTTTCTCTGGCTCTATGCAGTGAATGCTGTTCTGAGATCCGTGTGTTCACCTACAATGGATAATCACTGTGGGCAGTGGCGTAACTATGGAGTGGCAGCCCCAGCTGTTGCTTGGGGGAGCCAGCGTTCTCATGGCGCAATGAAAAATACCTGCTGTCCTGTATGATCACACAGTTAGCTTTCACTCAGTAGTATTGGGCGGTGGTGGCTGTGTACTGCAGCTGTGTATTGTAGGTGACAGCATATCTAGTATTGTCTTTACCCGCACACACACTTCCGCTAGTATCCCAAGTCAGACCATGGAAGTGTTATGCCGCATCGGCACACATCACTCCTGGGGAGCTGCAGCACTACACATGGTGGCACAAAGTGGCCCAGGTAACCAGCCTGCACAATTGTCATGTTTTACTAAAGAAGGGGGAGGGGGGGGCACCACAAATTTTTTGGCAGGGAGGAGCTAAATTTATAGTTACCTACAGCCAGGGACTGATGATTGGTGCTTCGGTGAGGGCTGACATTCACCCAGTCCTCCTGCTCTACTGCATGATCCCTGGGTCAGTAAGTGAAGCTGCACCAGGGGTCACACAGCAGAAGAGGATCCGATGGCTGACAGCACTCTCAGAGCAGAAGTTCCTGCTTTGAGATGAGTAAAATTGTAGGGATCGCAGCCCTCAGGTGGAGTAGTAGCGATGGCGGGAACTCTGTGGTATCAGCGGCAATGATGGGGGAGTATGCACAGCGCATACGTACTTGGGGTATTTTTTTGGTACTTGTTTCTTTTCAGGCCGCCCAGTATGCATTTAGTGTACTGGGCTATTCTCCGTAGCGAAATCGCATCACATTGGATCGCACAGCGTGTATAGTGCTGTGCGATGCGATGCGATGCAATGTCCATATTAAGTGCACAGGAGTGCTTATACAATGAAATATTGCATAAAATCGCACGGCACCATACACTGGGTGTGAGCCGATGTAATGCGATATTTCATTGTATAAGCACCCGATGTCCATATTAAGTGCACAGGAGTGCTTATACAATGAAATATCACATAGGATCGCACTGCACCATACACTGGGTGTGATCCAATGCAATGCTATATTTCATTGTATAAGCACCTGTATGACATGTCATGGGTGCTTACAATTGAAAGCACCTCTGCCATTGTGTAGCGTGGCAAGCGCAGTGACCTTTTCATACCCCCAATACGTGGAGTTGATTTTATAAAGTGTGGCGAGCGGACGTGGATTACTTTACATGTATTCCGCGTCCCCTCGTGGGACTCACTGCGCTCGTCACGCTTCGGGCTCGCTGCGCTCGCCTCTCTTTAAAAACTCAACTCCACACCGACGTGGATAGTGGAGGTATGAAAAGGTCGGAGGACGCGTTCCGCCGCCGCTCGCCACGCTTCGGGGCTGGCGTGGATAGTGGGGGTAATTTAGGAACACATTCTCACCTGCAATATCACACAGCTGACACAGTAATGACATCATGTGTTAATTATTAAAAGTAATGAAAGGAAGTGGGCAGGCAGCTAACATTTGGTGACCTCATTAGCATGAGAACTCCCAGCATTCTCATGGGAACGCCCATAAAACACTGGGAGTTCACATATGCTAATGCTGTTCGCCGCCCCATACCCCTTTCCACCCCCGCCTGCTGTCCTGGGTGCGTGCACCCAGTGATCAGAGTATTCGCAGTGGGTGCACGCTCCCTGCGTATGCACATCGGTCCCCATGCGAATGAATGGCCGCAACGAACGGACCTGAATAAGGTCCTAAGGGCGGGAAAATGCGGTAAAACCCCGTTTTACCGCATTTTCCTATGTACTATTACCCGGCCGCCAAGTCACCGCATTGTAGGGTATCGCCACCTTCGGGTGGCGAAACCCTATAGAAGCCTATGGGCTTCTTTTCGCCGCCCGACACCTCTGCCGAAAAACCCGCCGACCCCCCTCTCCCCCTCCCTCTCTTACCTGGTCCAGGTCCTCCTGGACCCAGAAGGTACCTTCCTCCCCCTAGTGAGGCAGCCGGACGTCCTTCCGGCTGCAGGGGGGAGGAGGCGCCGGGGACAGCTTGCTTAGCTGTCCCCGGCGTGAGGGATGCAGGAAGGGGCAGGGAGGTGACGGAGACCCCCAGCACACCACATTCCAGGTATCGCGGGGGGCCTCCGTCACTGCATCGCGATGCCAGCCGCATATGTTAGTACATATGTGGCGGCATCGCGGAGAACAGGCAGCGAAGGGCGGCGATGTATATTAATACATCCCGCCCTAAGTCTGGTAGCAGGTTCTATAGAGCTTTCATAGTGATGTCCCATAAAAATGATTTAACTAAAGTCCATTATAATTCTCTTTGTAGGATCTATTTCCATGAACCCTCCACGTCCAGAAACTGTTATTGATGATCTTAACTTGGGAGACTTCAGTAGGACAGCTTCAGGTGGTTCTTTTGTGGTATCTAACGTCCCTGCAGCAGGAAATCAGCCAGACATATATAAACCAGATAAAATAACTGACTTAAAGGGAGAAATAAAAAACCAAAGCGTTGTGTTATCCTGGACAGCAACCGGTGATGATCTGGACCAGGGAAATGGTGAGTAAAATTGTGTTATGAATAAGAATGTTCTTGCAATCTGTACATTTTAAAACTGTATTTTTGATTTATATATCACATTTATCACCTACATAAATACATTTGGTCGCACGGAGGACGGAATGAATCTGAATAAGGTCCCATGTGTATATTACACATCTTTTGCGTGCAGTGTCATGTGTCAATGAACAAATAAATTCTTAAGAAGACTCCCCACATAATTGTACAAATAACATAGGCCCTTATTCTGGTTCACTCGCATAAACAAATTCCTTCTCAAATGGACAAAACCATGTGCACTGCAGGGGAGGGGGGGAGATGTAACATGTGCAGAGAGAGTTAGATTTGGGTGAGTTATTTTGTTTCTGTGCAGGAAAAATACTGACTGCTTTATTTTTGCACTGCAATATAGATCTCACTTTGAAGTAAAAACCCACCCAAATCTAATTCTCTCTGCACATGTTACATTCCCCCCCCCCCCCCCCCCCCCCCTGCAGTTCACATGGTTTTGTCTATTTGAGAAGGAATTTGAGTGAACCAAAATTAGGGCCATAGTATGGTCCCCATCATTGCATCTTACAGTATTTTTCTTATAATTTTGAAATATATATTTTATTGCCACAAATGAAAAGTAAACTAAATTAACATTACAATGATAATGCCTTAATATGCCATAAGAACAAAATATCATGGCTATACTGTACATAATAGCATTTGTGCCCTGCTCTGCCTGGCTTTTATACTGTATATAGACATCGGTAGATCTGGCTTCATAATGTATGGTAACATTGAGTCTATCCTGTTCCCACCCCATACCCTGTAGCCAGTGGAAGGGTGGAGCACAGTAAAACCCTTCCAGTTCAAAGAGCCTTTCAGATAGTATGAATTGTGTGCCCAGTAGCCAGGGCTGGTGTAAGGCTTCTCAGCACCCTAGGCAAAACTTCAACCTACTGTCCCCCCCCCCCCCCCATGCTGCCACCAATAAACACTTTCCAAACCCTTAAGGCATACTTGCCTAACATTCCGGAATGGCTGGGAGGCTTCAAAAAGACATGTGGTCCTCCCAGCCCCATGGGAAAGTGGGCAAGTCCTCTGCTTTCCCTGGAGGCTCCAGCACCCTCCCCTTTACCACCTACAACAGAGTACAAGGAAGAAGGGCCAGCAAAGTAGGGAAGTATGCCTCAAGGTAAAGTATGGAGGTGAGGTCTTAGACGTTCCACAGCCGCCACCTGCATTAAGTAAAACAAGGATCCTCATAGATATCCTAGATTTTTTTCATAGGCTGACTCGGTGGCACCCCCCAGATCCTGGCTCCCTAGGCAGCTGCCTAAAGCTGAGAAAAAAAGGGGTTGTGGAGCGCTTGGAGGTGGTTATTGGTGGGTTGAAGTTATGAATTATATTTCAAAATAACTAAAAGGTCAATTGGGTATCACAAATCATGTACATTTATTAAGACACTGATAAGAAATGAGTAAGTGATAATGATACACTTAATCACATATAATAATTAAAAACAACACAAATATGGTGATAGATTATAAAAGAAATAGGACTGAGCCATATACTTAGAGCGTTCTCCCTTATGCCCAATAGCTGGATCGATCTGTCCTCCTTATTCACTGGAAGTTATTAGTATGGGTGTCCATGAACCATGCTGGGATATTTTTGCCACTGTGTTTTTAGGAATTGCTGTCTCTGTAGATGGAATGACAGGTTTCTACAGGCTGGTGGTAGGCTTTCCCAATAATGAGATGGTGGTGGTGTCCCAAAGGTTTTCTTCCAGTGTAGAAATCAGGTAGGATCACAAATTGGAGGTTGGTACCAGGCAAATGATGGTATAGGGAGTGTCCCGCAATATAGCTCAAGAGTCCAAGGAAAGACGTGCCCTGAGGCCTCTCACTTCCAGCAGCCACGGTGATTAAGTTACGGGGGACCGAGAGAAGACATTGCTGTATCTGGCAGCAGGCCACCTGCTGCCAGATACAGCAATGTCTTCTCTCGGTCCAACCTGATTTCTACACTGGAAGAAAACCTTTGGGACACCACCACCATCTCATTATTGGGAAAGCCTACCACCAACCACTTAGTTCTTCATCAGGATATTATATTTATATATACAATACAGATACAGAGTGCGCTTAAGGTGAAAATACACAACTTTTCCTTTGTTAATAAAAATGCAAATATTTAATAAAAAAAAGCCTACATATAGGCTTATAAAAGATACACAATTTTACACATTCATTTGGTGAAATCAAATCACACAGTGTACAATGATCCAATACAGTAGCAGGCCCAACGCGTTTCGTCAACCACGTGACTTCATCAGGGGCGTTCGATGACTTGATTGACACAAATGCAGTTGTACTTCTTGTAGTGTCTCAGAATGATTGAAACAAACAGATATCACATATAAGAATTTTGTGGGTATGTATATTTCGCCAGATAACAAAGTGTATCCAAAAGCTGAACACTGGAGTGAACATCCGGTCACCCTGCTCTACTTGTTTTGCGATTGAACCTTGATGTTAACACCTGTTAAAAAGTGGGAAAATCAAAGTGTTAAAGGGATATACCCTGGGCCATTTTTTTACAAGAGCTTTGTTATCTGGCGAAATATACATACCCACAAAATTCTTATATGTGATATCCGTTTGTTTCAATCATTCTGAGAAACTACAAGAAGTACAACTGCATTTGTGTCAATCAAGTCATCGAACGCCCCTGATGAAGTCACGTGGTTGACGGAACGCGTTGGGCCTGCTACTGTATTGGATCATTGTACACTGTGTGATTTGATTTCACCAAATGAATGTGTAAAACTGTGTATCTTTTATAAGCCTATTTGTAGGCTTTTTTTATTAAATATTTGTATTTTTATTAACAAAGGAAAAGTTGTGTATTTTCACCTTAAGCGCACTCTGTATCTGTATTGTATCTCTATCTGTTCTGAGTCCCGACTAACAGGGGACTTTCAGAGGTGCTGCTGTCCATTAGTAGGGCGCAGTTTTAGGTATCTTTTGCCCTTTCTATATATATATATATATATATATATATTCTATTCATATATATATATATATATATGAATCTGCTGCAGTGCATAATATACAATCCGCACTGATAAAACATGTTTGTGTTGGTCTTTTTTAAATAAGACGTTACAATATTTTTATATTTGAGTTGGGAATTATTTACTGTATTTTACTTTTTGATCTACAGCTTCAAGCTATGATTTAAGAATGAGCACCAAACACATTGACCTCCAAAACAACTTTAATGGATCAACCCCAATCAATGTCTCCAACATCTCTCCTTTGCCTGCTGGGTCCAGAGAAACATTCACATTTGTACCAGAAAATATTGTTATTCAGAATGGAACTATTTTGTATTTTGCTATAATTGCTATTGATAAAGTGTCCCATAAATCAGATGTATCAAACATAGCCCAAGCAGCTCTCTTGCTTCCTCCAGCATCAGCTCCTACACCACCAGCAGATCTCACAACTAGCACAGCTCCCCCAGCTAGTGACAATACAGAAAAGATTAGTATAACAGCGGTGACAGCTATTGTGTGTTCAGCTGTAGTTGTTATCTGCATTATAATATGTATTACGGTCTGTATTGTAATCTGCCAGAGGAAAAAGGAAGCAGCAACAAGAGTGTGAAACACAAAAAAAATGACATTCTTTTTAATTTAATTGTATGTAATGTTATTTTGTTTTATGTTCCCCTTAATGTACTGTACAGCGCTATGTAATACATATGCACTTTAAAATAAAAGAGATTCCTAAAAATAATAAACTATATATTACAAGCAATAAATTAAATATAGCAAGACATCCAGTTGTTCTCATAAATGTTGCGATGTATGCATGCGATGTTGTTGTATTCATTACACTCCTCACTGGCTGTTTGCACTGTATTACTTTCTTATTAATAGTACAGTCCAGTTATCTATTTATATCCATTTATATCTATCCGTCTATCAAGGTATACATCCAGTGGCGTAACAAGAACCCAGCAGCCCCTGCAGTGGCCGGGAAGGCGCTGTGTAAATGCAGGCACCGTGGGTCTGCGGGGCTATTGTAACGCCGCCGCCAAAGACCGCAAGTTTACTGGTATTCGCTGCGGTCCCGGCTCCCCTCCTGGCTTTGGATGGACTATCATAAAATGTCAGCCCCCCATATAGCAGACAGTTCTCTGAAACTAGAGACTCCCTGAAATAGCAGCAATCTCCCTCTCTCCCTGATTAGTCTAACAATCTCCCTCATTTCACCCAGCCCACATTATGCAGCTGTTACATTTTGGGGGAAAAAAGGAATGAGAGATAGATACATCAGCACCATTTCCCAGCATTGGTGATAAAACGCAGTGATTCCACAATACCTGACACATATCAGTGACTTTTTTTTAGCAAGTACAGTAGCTCCAGTGGCGGAACTAGCGAGTCGTGGGCCCAGGTGCAAAAAAATGTTTTGCCCCCCCCTCCCTACTCCTCCTCCCCCCCCAAACACACAAAATGCACCGTATATATATATATATATATATATATATATATATATATATATATACACACACACACACATACACACATAAATGTACAGAGTACTGGCTTTATTTACTAATATAAATATATAACTATATTCCTGTGCCCCCTCTCCCCCTCTCATATTACTGCTTACTGTGTATATATATATATATATATATATATATATATATATATATATATATATACGTCGCTTTGGAGTAGCACTTCCTTAGCTTAAGAAGCTGTTCAAGTGTTCAAGGGTGCCCACCAGATCCCAAATCGATCTCTCAATAACAATTCCACGTGGTGGCACTCCGTATAATAAACGTATTACACCGCAGGGTTATGACAACGTTTCGAAGGTTTTATTATTCACCTCTTCATCAGGTCACACAAATGCATATCAAAACATTACAACATTTATACTCACAAAACATCAGTGCACGCCTCCCGTTCCGGAGTTCCCGCCGGCGGTGTCCGTCTCCGTCATCAACGTGCGTCACACTACGTCACTCCGCACGGACGTAGACCCGGCGCACACGCTGGGCGGCATCCGTTGCCAAGGGGATCTAAAACAATAAACATACAAATCTTTTAATACACATAACATGAAGAAACATAATGATAAAATGTAAAAAAGCATTAAAATCAGAAGCAGACATGTTAACCGCCAAGCAGCATCAATAACTATAAACATAACATTGCAATATGTGCAGCGCATGACCAGTTACATTGTGATTATTTAACACGCCTATATCAGCATAATACAAGTGAATATAAGCCCTATCACAACCCATTTAAAATATAATGCAATATTGCAGGTTATAGATAGCAGCGCAAGCCCAGTTGCTCGTTGAGACCACGGGGGGCCATAGTCCCCAGGCGGTATATCCAACTGGTCTCCCGTTGCAACAATTTCAATGACCTGTCACCCCTTCTGATTGAAGGGGGTATGTGGTCAATCAGGATGTAACGAAGTGAGGATACATTGTGACCAGCCTGTAGGAAATGCCTTGCCACAGGCTGGTCACTAGACCCACTCTCTAGTGCAGTTTTAATGCAGTGACGATGGGTGGCCATCCTCTCCCGCTAGGTGCGGTCTGACTTCCCGACATAACTCCGTCCACATGGACATGTCAGGAGGTAAATGATGTATTTGGTCGTACACGTTAACCTATGGCGGATGTGATATTTTTTTCCGGAGGAGGGATGGTTAAAAGATGAGGATGCCACCATGGATCTGCAAGTGATGCAGTTCAGTCATTTAAAGCAGCCCATTTTTTTAGAGAGAAAATTGTCTGTATGGGTCTGACTATTA